>NW_028227274.1:56322500-56862500 GCF_978045245.1 Mus caroli | reverse complement strand
AAAGGAGACCTACTCTTCTTTCCTCCATCTCTCAAACTCCAACAGAACACTATTCAAATCCTGAAAGTCAAGGGCTTTAGGACAAGGGCCACAAGAGTCAGACAGACTCTACTGCAGCTCCCTCGGGGGTCTTGTGAGTAATTCTTCAGGAAGGCACCCTGTGACAGCAGATTGCTGGATGAGGGGATTGGAGAGAACTTTCAGATTGAGATTCTTTATATTCTTACTTAGAATTTATTTTACTATTTTACAATAAATATTTCGCCATATCTCAGAGAAATCTGTAAGAAGACATGTAGTGTGTGCTAAATAAGCAAGGATTTCCTGAGACCACATCACCTAATTGCATTGTCTAGTTCCAGGTTAGGGAAGGGAGGAGGTGAGCTTCCTTTTTCTCCAGACAACCCTCGGGTCACAGGATCAGGACAGGATGCAGTGGAGGACTTTCCTTGGGCTCACTTGGGAACAAGGGAGCTGGGGACGGGAGGTTATCAGGTCAGAACCTGGTAAGAATTTGTTGGACTTTACTGCTACGCCTTTTCCCGGGAGATCAGTGGTTCTCAGTTTTCCTAACGCTGTGACATGTTAGCACACATCTCACACATCTTGAGCATACATACAGTGATAATAAATGAGTTTCCTTGTAAGAAGAAGTGCTAAAGATATTTAACAATATCTGGCATGACTTCAAGTAGATCTCTCTGCTGTGTCAAAATTTCTTGTCTTAAAACATCAAGTATACTAACATAGGATAAGCATAAAGGAGAAAAACATAGATTGTATTTCCAACATATATTTCTACCCCTATATCTACACCTTGTCAATTTCTGCATCAACTTTGGATAAAATAATATGAACTATTTTATCCAAATAGTTACATAGGAATACTTCATTGTCCTTGAAATATAATTGGGTTATGAATTGGGTAGATTTAGCATATAAATATATCTTTGAGTCCCCTGTTTTCTAATATAATCATGTTTATAATCATGAATCATGAAAAATGAAACACACATGTGCAGTTTTGAATCTCCCAGATATTATTATAGCCTTTATTTTGAAGAATTATTTGTTTCCCATAGGCGCTGAATTCCTATCAATCAAACTGAATGGCAGACTGTGTCTTACTGGGTGTTTGTGAAAAGTGTTCATACTGTGTGATAGTATTCGTATGATATATACCCTTGTACACAATTAAGCACAAGAGTCTTAAATTATACTATTTGTTGAATCTCCTGATTTTGTTTTTTTTTAAAAACCAATGCAAATAGAAACAGCATCATCTCCCTTTGTCAATTTTTCTTCATAGTGTTTATAAACAATGAAGGCATTGCTCACTTCACACTTTTTGTTATGTTTGAATGAGAATGAACCCCGTAGGGTACATATTGGCTTGCTTAGCTGCCAGTTGATTACAGTATGTCTCTGCAGGTTGGCTTTGGCATCTCAAAAAGCCCATGCCTGGGGCCTGCCCCTGCTTCTTGCATGTTAAGATGTAAAGCTCTCAGAGTAAAGGGCTGGAAAAAAGTCTTCCAAGCAATTGAACCCAAGAAACAAGCTGGAGTATCCATTCTAATATCTAGTAGAATAGACTGTCAACCAAACTTAATCAAAAGAGACAGGGAAGGACACTTCAAATCCATCAAAGGCAACATCTGACAAGATGATAGCTCAATTCTCATCAGCCAAGTACCAAACACAAGGGCACCCATATTTGTAAAAGAAATATTGCTAAAGCTTAAATGGCATATTGAACCTCACCCATCAATACTGGGAAACTTCAATACCCACCTCTCACCAATTGCCATGTCATCCAGACAAAAAGTAAACAGAGAAACAAGAAACCTAACAGACATTATGTGTAGGTGTGTGTGTGTGTGTGTGTGTGTGTGTGTGTGTGTGTGCTCTCCTTGTTTTTGCTGGTATTTCCTGTGTTTTCTTGGATGTAGCTAAACTTCTAGGGATAGAGTTTTCCTTCTAGTATAGAAATACCATAATTTAAAACGTCATGGTACACAAAAGCAAATACATATTAAAATGATGTATATCAAATGGGAAAAAAATGAGTAAGATCACATGATCAGAGATGCAATACACACTGTTCTATTATATTCTGAAAAAACAAAGTGTAAAGCTCTCAGCCACTGCTCCACCACCGTGCCTGCCTGCTTTCTGCTACGGTGATAACGGAGTAACTGTCGGGAAATGTAAGCAACATCTCTAGGTAAATGCTTTCTTTTGGTTGCTCTGGACAAGGTGTCTTTTTAGGAATGCATGACAGATGGGAGACGACTTTCCCTGCTCAGCAGGCATTTCAGATGTCACCCGCTACCTGCCACAGTTTATGTGGCAAAGATTTATGTTTTATGTATTTAAATGTTCTACTCCTTTCAAAACATAATTTGAAGGATACCATAAAAACGTTAAGAGGTAAATCGGCATATCCAAACTGACTTGAACTAAAAAAGTATTTTTGAAGTTAGTATTTCTTTTTTAAAAAGTTTCCTTGACAGAGCAACATTTCATAGAGTCCTTGAAATATAATTAGGTTACTAAAAAGTAGACTTAGCATATAAGCTCATCTTTGAGGTTATATGTTTTCTACAAAGCATGTATCATACCACAGACAAAAATTTTGTGTACATTCTAGTGTACTTTCAAAAGCCCATGCTATTATTATGGTTCTAACCACATTACATCAGGGGGATTCCTTTGTTTCCTCCTTCACGTGTGATTTCCAAATTCTAAGGATGACAGAAACAGGGAGGGTTAGACATACCTGATATGTCTCTGCTGGAGGAAGAGTTAAAGGGCAGAGATGAAAGGATGAGGCAGACAGTTAATCATGAAACGCCCAGGATAGACTGGTATACTCTATTACAAACCCACGGTGAGCAATTACTAAGTTCGGAACAGGAACACGTAACACAGTATCACCCAGAACCCAAATGTTAACACGTGGAGATTCTGCAGGCAAAGGCAGGAGCAGCCAAGTTCTTAGACCGCTTTCTAAAACACCGCCGGTGAGCTGATGAGGCAACCGCATTAATGGGCAGAGGTAGGTTGTTCCCCAGGGACACTTCAGCATGCTATTCCAAAGCATCCAAGTGGAGGCCAGGGAACACGTATTTCCATATCCTCACATTTAACCATACCCTGAGTATGCATCCTCAGACTCAAAGTCCTCGTTTATCTTTCTCCTTACTTCTTTCCATAGCTCTACCTCATAGGAATAGTGTTTTCAATTCACACAGATTATGTAAACTCTTGGGACTTGACAAGGACCAGGAACTGTCGAACTGAAGATAAAAATAATCAATTATGGGAATCAAGCCAAAAACCCAAACTCTCCCCCTCTCCTTTGTCTCTTCCTCTCCTGTGTGTTTTAATTTGTTTTGCTTTGGTTAATTTGAGACTCATGCATGGTACCTCAGGCTGGCCTGAGACTCATCTTAATTTATGATTTTCCACCTGCTTAGTATACACTACTGTATGGGATCAAACCTAAGGCCTTGTGCATACCAGGAAAACACTCTGCCAGCTAAGCTGCATCTCCAGTGAGCAAATCTGTGTCTTTAATCTATCATTGTACCAGCTGGTATGACTTTCAAATGACACTTGTGCTTCTGTCTTGTCAACCTCCCTCTGACTACTCCAATGCTCCCCTCACAATGAAAGGTGTAATATTATCTTATCTCTTAGAAATACAGATTGAGCACAAAGCTTTCAGTATAAAAAGTGGGATTTAATTCCGACCCCCAACATTTAAAAGATAAAATTGATTTTGCTAAAACTTTAAGTGACATTAATACACCATTTATCACATGATCCAGTCATCCCATTTCTGTGGGGAGTGGGTGTGGCAGCAGTCCCAAAGGTGCCAGGGACTGCAGCTAAGTCTTATGACTTGCACCTGACTTCCTCATATAAACCACAAACATCATGAGAGCTGCGCAGGTGTACCAGGTTACTGGAGAAGCCATTTTGGTGGAGATATGCCCCTGCTGCCCTGATTAGCTGAAGCTGCGTACCTGGTGAGGTGATGTGGCCTGCTGTGAGTGGATGGGAACTGATAGTATATAAGAGTGAGAGGCCCAGGGCTCGGGGTCTTTCGCCTACACAGTCAATGCTCTCCCAATAAACGTGTGCAGAAGGATCCTATTGTGGTGTCTTTCTTGCTGGCGAGTCAGGCGTCCCACACATTTCAATATATCTACTCAAGGAATATGAAAAATATGTATCTTCACAAAGACTTATTCATAGATGTTTATATTAGCATAACCATAATAGCCTAAACATGGTAGTGATCTAAATGCTCATCAAGTGATGAGTGATACTGCGAAGGGGAATATTCAGGAAGAGTAGCCAAAAGGGTCTGGTAGGAGGAAAGAGTGAAGGAAGAGTAATGTAATTCTCTATCAATCAAAGACAGTAAAACAAAATGAAAATAAAAATATATAAGAGTTCATATATTACTCATCCAACATGTTGATATGATTATTCAGATCACAGAAAGGAAGACTCTTAATTTCTTTTCATTAAAAAAAGAAAGAGAATGTACAAGGTGGCCACACACATGATGATGCCTGGATGAAACCAGGCACACACTAAGCTTGTGTGATTTCATTTATAGGAAATGGTCAGGTAAATCTATATGGACAGAAAGTTGACTGGTTACTACTGCCTGAGGCTGGAGAGAAAGAGGGACTTCAAAGGGTCACAGACACTCTGAATTGATGGAAATGGTCTGAACTAAGGTGTACAACTAGGGTCATACAAATCTGTAAATATATAAAAACCTACCCAACTATATACTTGGCATAGTTGAACTTCATGGTGTGTAATTCACAATTCCAGTAAAGGATTAAAGACAGAAGACAATTCATAACATCATTTCCAAGTTGTTGTTTTACTCTAGTGACTTACTCTAGAGTGAGTCACCCTGACATCTATGACTACATCTGACTAATGAGAAATAATTAGGCCATATTTGAAAAGTGGTCTCTGGAGGACACTTGATCTTGTCAATTAATAATTTTTAAAATGCTACTACATAAAACCACTTATTTCAACCTCGTGAAATTACAGCTGAAAATCTACTGGGAGTAGGAATTATCTGTAAGTACATAGATAGGGCACTAACCAATTTAATTTTTAGAAGGCAGCTATTTCTACAACAAATTATTCAAATGTTATGCTGAGCTGACTTTGTTTCTACACAATTCGTAAGTAGAGCACTCAGGTTTGCCATTTCTATATAACACAATTTTGAAGTTCTGCATCCTTTCTAAGGATAGAAGGGAAACCAGATATGCTTATGACATGTCTGTTCCTCTGTCAGTAGCTAATTGAACCTCTGACATGAGGGAACTAAAATAACTTCTAGAAATATGGTGTTTCTATAACTACAAGTATTATATTTTACTATTAAGCTCTCTCTTCAAACCCAATTTATAACAGTGATAGATCAAATTTACAATTTTATTAGCTGATGAAATTATTGGCCTCGTCACTCAACATATTCATTGCTTCCACTGGGAATTCTAATGATTTTAATTGGACTATTGACATCTATTCAGACTATGAGTGAGTACATAAGACCTGGTATTCTATCTCTTGTTTATCAAAGAAACTGTTTATCATCTAGGTCCTAGTGCATCCCCTTGAACTTATTTACACTGCTCTGACATTCCAGCTGAGAGAGCTTCCCACATGGAGTTTGGAATTTTCTCTTCATTGGTGATTTAAAAGTCTGGAGAAACAATGGCTCTCTGTCTTTATTTAGTTGTATCTTAACTTGGTGGTAGATTAATCTTGGTCAATCTCAAGGTATGCTCCATATTTTATCTCTAATGACTTTTACTTAATGAGTAGATAATTAAATAATGAGTAGAGAAAAAGCTAGAATAAGCCATCTGCCTTATTTCCAGCTAAATTTTTATTGAAGTTTAAAATAATCTACTTTTTTTTACCTTATCTTTAAGATGCAAATTGCACTTTAACTTGTGGGGTTTTTTTGTTGTTGTTGTTCAATTTTTTGTTTGTTTGGCCTGAAAAATGGAAAATAGAAAGACATACACACTGGCACTAAAATCCCACTGTGTTACCTCTCCATTAATTCAAATTAATAGCTCAGTGAGTATGTTCCTGGATGGACATTAGAAGGCATACACAGAGCATATCTACACTTAGAATTGGTGCAAAAAGAAAATGATAGAAAAGAATGAACTGGTGGCTTTCAGAACATTTTTTAAAGTTAGGTGGTTGTAAAATGTTCACTAAAGATCTTGAGTTCTGTGGCTTCCCAGAGCCACGAGAATGGCTGTCCTCAGATTTCAGCTTGCATAAGACCACCCCTAAATACTACAGTCTATTGCTGTAGCAATCAATGGTTACCAATACTACAGTCTATTGCTGTAGCAATCAATGGTTACCAATACTACAGTCTATTGCTGTAGCAATCAATGGTTACCAATACTACAGTCTATTGCTGTAGCAATCAATGGTTACCCTCTAAAACTTAAAGGTAGGACCTTAGGCTGAAGATAACACACACTTGAATCATAAAACAAGGAGGAATGAAGCTAGTCCTGGCCTAGAAGCCTCACCCTTACTGGCTTGCTTTCATAGTTCTGGAAGATTCTATCCACGGTACAGAGGAGGCAAGTGAGCATCAATCAGACCTAGCCGTGAACTCTGACAGCTGCAGTCACGACTGCCCTGACAACCCACTGGCGCAACAGCACATGGACATTGTGGAAGTAACCCGCCACTTTCTGGTTTTATTTAATGTCCCCTCCCCAATATGAAACCCATGCCTGCCACCATTATCAGGACCACAAACTTGTGGCAAGGCACGGAAATTGGTCCTAGTGGACAATCTACCACTGATATTCTACTAAATGAACACAGTATTAAACTAACTCCTAATGACTTATTGTTATACCCATAGATTAATGCCTCTCTCATCCTTTATCTGAGATCAACCTTCATCAAAGAATCTTATGTTTGCAGTTGATGGTGATTATTAACACAGACACTGACAACTGGTAAGAATGCAGAAATTGTAAAGACTGTGGGGAGCTCAGCCCTAAATGGAGCATCTGTATCATATCCTCTCCTCTCTGGGCTCAGAGACCATTGCAAAAGAGAGAAGGACGGCACCACAGGAAGCAGAGGACTACAGGGAAAAAGTGTTCTTCAGTCACTGTCTTAGGAGGTTTCTATTCCTACAGAAAACATCATGACCAAGAAGCAAGTTGGGGAGAAAAGGGTTTATTCAGCTTACACTTACACATTGCTGTTCATCACTAAAGGAAGTCAGGACAGGAACTCAAGCAGGTCAGGAAGCAGGAGCTGATGCAGAGGCCATGGAGGGATGTTCTTTACTGGCTTGCTTCCCCTGGCTTGCTCAGCTTGCTTTCTTATAGAACCCAAGATTACCAGCCCAGGAATGGCACCACCCATAAGGTCCTCCCATCCTTGATCACTAATTGAAAAAATGCCTTACAGCTGGATCTCATGGAAGCATTTCCACAAGGGAGGCTCCTTTCTCTGTGATAACTCCAGCTTGTGTCAAGTTGACACACAAACCCAGCCAGCATAGTCACAGCACGGCAGCTGCACAAATGAACTCACAACAGTATGACAGCACACCTGGGTCTTGAGCAATCTCAAGCCAGACAAGAATCCCATAGTGAAAGCGGAGGTGAGGATGAAGTCCTACTCCTAGATGAGGAGCTATTAGCAATTGATATCTTCTGGAAGAATGAGAGTTCATTTATTTCAAGATGGGAGTCCCGGTGGCTTGACTAAGTTCCAGTGCATGGCCACACATCCATGAATATGTGGACAACACAGTTTGAACTCTGTGGGTTAACAAAGTAGAAAGAAGACAGAGACCCAGGTGAGCAGTGAACTGGGGGTGGCTCTGGAAGGAATTGGGGGAGGAGGTAAATATAAAAACACACTGTACAAAATTCTTAAGGAACTCATCAAAAATAGGGGAGAAAAAAAGAGTTACATTTTAGTTTTCAAATACACTCTTTATGCTTGAGGTTCAATATGAAACTGTGAGTTTTAGTGCAAACTCAAAATCTTCATCTCACCAACTCCTTAACCTTTCTCCAGGATTCTAATGCTGGTGTCTACATACTACATATTAACATACAAAACACCGAGATAGCCAAGAAATCTGGTTAAAGGCATGATTATGTAGGCTTGCACATAAAAGGTTATGTCTTTAGTTATGCCAGATTGAGCCACTGCAGCTAAAAAAAGAATCTGAAACTATATGACTTTATTTCAGCCCTCTTAATAAGAGTTTAATAACATTCTCTCTCTCCTCTCTCTCTCCTCTCTCTCTCTCTCTCTCTCACACACACACACACACACACAAAATACTAGCCTAGGTTCAGCACCAACTTCACAGCATATGAGTTAAAATATGAAGAGTTGGTTTAGTATAGACATTTACACCCTAACTGTGATAGGAAATCAAGTCCCTTTTCCTGGACAAATGAGTACTCAACTATTCAGTCCCCAGGAGCTTTCCAACACTAACACGTGATCACTCTATAAAAGTGTCCGGGTAGCTCGGATTGGCTGAGCTCCCATTTTGTCACTTCTCTCAGTCCGGGGTTTGGCATCAGACTAAAGATGAGAAGGACACAGTGATGCGCTAACTGGAGCCGCACATTGAAATCTGTATTAAATCGTGTTCTTCATTTGTCTAGGGAAACTAAAAGCCTCCCCCAAACCATACACCTAAAGGGATTGCTATTCACCCATCATTTGTAAATACACATGAATTACTTCCCTAATTTAACCAACTTCCCAACAGGAACACTCCTTTTCCTATTATTTATTTACTCAATTAGAAATATTATAAACTATCTAGAGAGGTATAATTACTATTAAATGAAAAAAAAATTCCTTCCTAATGAGCTTCAATGGGCATGCACTGTTTAGTATTGCTTTACAAGTAGTTTAAGACTTCTATATAATTTTTAAAACATGCTTGTGGGACTGAAAAGATGGTTCAGCATTGACAATCTTATGTTTATTTTGCAGAGGTTCTGAGTTCAATTCCCAGCACCTTCATGGTGGTTCACAGCTGTCCACATTTCCAGTTCCAGAGATTCAGGCAATCTCTTCTGACTTCCCAGGGCACCCAGCATACATGTGATGCACAGGCATATATGTAAACACTCATACACATAAAATAAAATAAAATAAAATACAATCTTTAATGTGCTGTTTATGATTCAGTTAGTAAACTTTAAGAAAATAAGTAATAGATAAGTAAATGTAAATTTTATTTTGAAGATTTGGCCCATGATGGAATTGTCTCAAGTCTAAGACACAGAGGAACTTGCTCTCACTATCATCAATATAGATCAATTCTATAGTCTTCCAATCAGCAGTAATTATTGTACTTTCTGTTCTCCAAGCCTTCTGCGTTTGGGGATGTAAAGGGACACTGATGAAAGTTTAAAGAATTCTGAGTACCACACAATATCTTACTTATAAATCCTTTGCATATGTGAATGTACAGGTATCTAGGCATATGTTCATCATAAGTTGATGGCTACAAATAAAACTGCCAACTAAGTACTAAAATGTGGAGCTATTATACACAAAATACAATGTGTGAGATCAAGAATCCCAAACATTTCCATTAGATGAACCAAAAAGGATATTTAAGAAAGTATAACTTTCTTCCTTTCCCAATTGTACTGGCTAGTTTTGTGTCAACTTGACACAGGCTGGAGTTATCACAGAGAAAGGAGCTTCAATTGGGGAAATGCCTCCATGAGATCCAGCTGTAAGGCATTTTCTCAATTAGTGATCACAGGTGGGAGGATCCATTGTGGATGGTGCCTGCCATCCTTGGGCTGGTAGTCTTGGGTTCTATAAGAGAGCAGGCTGAGCAAGTCAGTGGAAGCAAGCCAGTAAGAAACATCTCTCCATGGCCTCTGCATTAGCTCCTGCTTCCTGACCTGCTTGATTTCCAGTCCTGACTTCCTTGATGATAAACAGCAGTCAGTACGGAAGTGTAAGCCGAATAAACCCTTTCCTCCCCAACTTGCTTCTTGGTCATGATGTTTTGTCCAGGAATAGAAATTCTGACTAAGACACCAATATTTGTGATAGTTTAATATTTTCATAAAACATTAAAAGTTAAGTGCCTCTCTCTGAATGGAAGACTACAGATGATATATTTTCTATATTTTAAAAATTATTCTCAGAATTTAGTAGTTCTAATTAAAATGTCTTTTAAAATATTAATGTTCAAGGGACTCTATAATCAGAAATGAAGAGGAGCAAAACTCAAGTAGAAAAGTAGGTAAAAGATATGAGGAAAAGTTCTATAACATAGAAGAAAAAGAAAGAAAATGTAAAAGTAATACTAGTAATTCTACAGGGGGAGGTGGGCTTACGTACTTTCAGAGGCTTGTATGCAAAACATTGTCACACATATGTCACAATACACATACACACACACACACATGCCTTTTGTCATGCAAAATTGTGACCTAGCCCAAGTGATGTGTCTACTCTTCTAAGTACATCACTGTTCATGACAGCAGGTTATGGTGATCATTCAAGTGTCCAGCAAGACAAACTGGGGGGAGGGGGAGGGGAAGTGATTAAAAAAAAAGCCTTGAGATCAAATAAACCATAATTCCTCAAACAAGGAAAATCTCTAACACGTAAGCAAAGGTCATCGTTCAAAACTAGCTTCACTGGAGGGAGGAGACATAACAGCTCATCTGTGAGTGAGTTTCTAGGCACAGAGCTATAACGTGAGCATTTATAAGGGGAAATGGATATTCAGGAAGACTGAGTACTTTGATGAGACAGCATTTAGCCCTCTATCCGAAATACCCATTCAGTCGAGTACTTAATCCAGATTGGTTTAGTATCTGGGCAATAAATGCCCCATTTAATAAGTTCTTTACAACAATGTGCAGCTGACAACATTTTTCCTTTTATTCTAACTTTTAAATCTTTAAAAGTATGTAAGAATCGAGAAGGTACTTTGGGCCTATGCTTAAGTAGTAGCTAGCAGTTCGAGCTCATTATGGAGATGAGGAACCCCTGGACTCTGGCGATTTGCCTTTCTCTAAGCAACTCTTGCTGATGGAGAACAGTGCTTGTTACAAATTAAAGGCTGGCAGGTGTGAAGATAACCTACCTTCTGCATGATGCTGTCTCCCATGAGTACTACAGGACGAGCAGTAATGTAGTCAAAACTCCTCAAGTTAGCCAGTCAAGGCCCATACTCTAGTAGATGACACTTTGGAGGTCTAATCTCAATAGTCTTCAAGCTCTTTTATTTCTAGACACAAAGGTTTGTTTTGTTCATTTCCTTTACAGGCTCCGCCAATGCCTTCCCTCAGTCTCTTCCCTCTACATGAAACACTCCCTGGCTAAACCTGGCTGAAGAATATCTCCCCATTCTTAGGAACCCAGTTAAATTTTTGGATATTGGAAAGCCGGTCTCAACTTCCCTACTTAGGCTTTACCTTGGACAAGTTATTTTAAACTCTGTTGTGACATTTGACTCCTCAAAATGGCATGCCTTTGCTCCATGACTCCTTATGTCATCTCCATTTGAATAGAACACCTCTGAAGGCAGGTTACTCTAGCCCTTAACACGGATCAAAAATACATTTAATATCCATAAAGCTGACCATTCAGATCTTAATTCAAGCATTTAAGAGCTGGAAACAACCCAGTTGTCCCTCAACAGAGGAATGGATACAGAAAATGTGGTACATTTACACAATGGGATATTACTCGGCTATTAAAAACAATAACTGCATGAAATTCGCAGGCAAATGGATGGAACTTGAAAATATCATCCTGAGTGAGGTAACTCAATATATATATAAGTGGATATTAGCCCAAGAGTGTAGAATACCCATGATTCAATTCACAAACCATATGAAGCCCAAGAAGAAGGAAGACCAAAATGTGGATGCTTTAGTGCTTCCTAGAAGGGTGAACAAAATACTCACAGGAGGAAATATGGAAACAAAGTATGGATCAGAGACTGAAAGAAAGGCCATCCAGAGACTGCTCCATCTGGAGATCCATCCCATATACAGCCACCAAAGCTATTGTGGATGCTAGGAAGTACTTGCTGATAGAAGCCTGCCTGATATGGCTGTCTCCTAAGAGGCTCTACCAGAACCTGACAAATACAAAGAGGAGGCTTACAGCCAACCATTGGACTGAGCACAGGGTGGCAGGGGTGAGGAGATGGGGGGGGGGGGTCCTCAGTGGAGGAGTTGGAGAAGGGACTGAAGGAGCTGAGGGGGGTTGCAGCCCCATGGAGAAGCAACAGTGTCAACAGACCAGACTCCCTGGAGCTCCCAGGGACTGGACCACCAACCAATGAATACACATAGAGGGACCCATGGCGCTGGACTCATATGTGGAAGAGGATGGCCTTGTTGGACATCAGTGGGAGAAGGGACCCTCGGGCCTGAAGGTGTTTGATACCCCAATGTAGAGGAATGACAGAGCGGGAAGACGGGAGTGGGGTGGATGGGTGGGGGAGTACCCTCATAGAGGCAGGGGGAGGGGGAGGGGATAGGGGGTTTCTGAAGGGGAGACCTGGAAAGGGAGAAACAAAATATCGAAAGAAAGAAAGAAAGAAAGAAAGAAAGAAAGAAAGGAAGGAAGGAAGAAAGAAAGAAAGAAAGAAAGAAAGAAAGAAAGAAAGAAAGAAAGAAAGAAAGAGAAAGAAAGAAAGAAAGGAAAGAGAGAGAGAAAGAAAAGGAAAGGAAAGGAAAGGAGAGGAGAGGAGAGGAGAGGAGAGGAGAGGAGAGGAGAGGAGAGGAGAGGAGAGGAGAGGAGAGGAGAGGAGAAGAGAGGAGAGGAAAGGAAAGGAAGAAAGAATTTCATCCTTTACATGAGGTAAAGAACTTGAAGTCAGGGAGGAAGCCAATGGTAGAGTCAAGATCACAAATTATCCTCTCCCCCAATCCAGGAGCTCATGAGGGAGGGGGCCAGCATGGCAGTTGGGGTAACAAACCTACCTTCTTGGCTATTTGCCTACATTTTTACTCCAAGTCTGACTGCTATACTGTATTGCTGGCAACGTCAGTTCTCTTCAATAACAAAGACTTCCCAGTTCCGAGCATATACTTGTGTGGCTAGTAGGAAAAGGGAGCAAAGTTCCAACATGATAAACAGGGAGCGATGTCAATCTCCTATTCAGCCCATGAAGAAACTACTCATGGTTCTGACTTTGCTCCTGTAAGTATGGTGAGAGGGCATAGCTCATTTGGAAAATCTGACCCACCGCCCAAGACTCAATACAGTGAAATGCTTTGTCCCTGACTGCTCTTGCCACACCGGGAACATTCTATATGTAATTATTTAATCCCCAGTCGAAGGCTAGCAGACAATGAAACCCCCACAAAATGTTTACCCTGCTGAGGTGTTCAAGTATCAGTTCCACAGAAAACATTTTCAAAGCTTTTCATGTCATTTTTCCAAGCCACCTTCTCAGTCATGCCTAAAGTGCCCATATTTGAATGTTCCCCGTCTGGTAAAATACAGCCCTGTCCAACATTCACAACATTCAATTGTGAGACCTTTGGAGATGGAGGTAAAAGTTTCCAGCCTCGTTTTGTTTGTGTTTTCAATCTCTCTCTCTCTCTCTCTCTCTCTCTCTCTCTCTCTGTGTGTGTGTGTGTGTGTGTGTGTCTCTGTCTCTGTGTGTCTCTCTCTCTCTCTCTGTGTCTCTCTCTCTGTCTCTCTGCCTCTCTCCTTCTATCTGTCTGTCTCTCTCTGCTGCTTTCTGCTGCTATCTCTGTCTCTGTCTCTCTGCTTCTCTGTCTCTGCCCCTCCCCCCTCTGTCATATTCCATGGCTTTGGGTGGTTTTGACTGTCATTCATCACTGTTGGGATTTTCAGCTATGGCATTTGGTTGCTTTGACACTCGTTTCTACAGCCATCAATGGCTCTCTCTCTGAAGAGCAATAACAAGGGAGCCACAACTCACAGGATGATTTTCAAGATGAGTTCTGCCTTATAAGTAACATTAAAGGAGTTATTATGGTGGAAAAACAAGATAAATACAGTGACTGCCACTGAACTCAACATATAAGATACATTAAAACGGTCAATTTTGTCATTAATATGTTCATAATACCCAAACCCAGCGCCCCCCTCCCCCCCCACACACACACACAGAGTAAAGGCCGACTTAGGAAGCCGATGAGGTCAAGTCAAGGTAAAAGGTCAAGTGCTAGACATGACTTTCCCAACAGGGGTGTTAGGAAAACATTCCACCTTGATACTTTCCAACATGAGGTCAAGAGAGGAAAAGGGGACTATTGTCAAATAGCTTGAGGGGGAGAAAGGAAAGGTGGGGTGTTAAACTAAAGCCCTCTGCTGGTGGGATTCCAGAATTGCCCTGTGGCCAACCGTCAGCAGTTTTAGACCTAGACCGTTGCATTGGGCTTGTCTAGAATGTGTTCTGAAGATATATAGATTCCAAACACCTGTCAGAATGTAATTCCCAGAGATCTGTTCTGGCCATTTTGCAGTAGAACATTAAAAACAAACACACAAACAACCACAAACCTGTAAAATGAGAGATGATGAACTGAGAGCGGGGGCAAATAGAGAAAGGATTCAGCATGGAGCAGATCCATTGACTTCTAACTGCTCAAGGACACTTAATAGGTGGACCCATTTAGAAACTCAAGAGATCAGACAGGTTGAACCACTGGCAAGAAATAGAAAGGCAGGAGCCCAAAGAAATTCACAGTTCGCTCGAAAACTCCTTCTATGAAGTAAGACTTCTTCTGTCTAGTTCATTGGAGTGCCCTTGGAGGTGAGGTGTTTCTTTAGTAGCGCTTAGTGTAGACACTTGGGTGGTAAGGTGTCAAAGTGAGTTCTGAGAAATACTAGAAAGAATGGAGGAGGTGCATGCAAATCAGCCCGATGCATTAAATACAGGATGGAATGGAGAGCTGTGGAAGCTGGATGCTTACCAGGCCACCTCCACAGGTGCTGAAAGAGGCCAGAGAGCCAGGATGGCGCAGCACTGTCCCGGTGTAAAAGCAGGAGGCATCTGGCAGCAAGGAAGGGCCAGGGTCAGCCGTTGCCCGGGTGGGATCCGGACCTGGTTTGGGCCACTGCTCCACTGCGAAGCGCTGCGCCAGGAAGCGGCCATCTCTCCGGAGCAGCAGGTACAGGTCCCGGGAGAGGGCCGGGATCCGCAACAGCACCTCCTCCGTGCTGGGTTCCTCTTGCTGGGCAGGGGGCGGGGACGAGGGCCGTTGCGGGGGTCTCAGAGGAGGCTGCCACGAGGCCGGGGTTCCCGAGGACAGGGCGGTATCCCCGCTGGATCCCCGGGGCAGCTCCTGAGATTCGAGTTCCTCCTCGTCCTCAGCACCTGGCTCCAGGGGAGACCCGAACCAGGGCTCAGATTGGCCTCCGGTGGCTTCTTCCTGCGGTGCCCGGGCCACCGAGCGTACCTCCCGCGAGCTGCCCGAAGCTTGCCCCCGGCCGCCGCCCCCAGCGCTGCGCCCGGATCCCGGGTCTGAACTGCCCCCGCTGAGGCCCGTGGAGTTCACCGACTCCCGGCGCCAGAGTGCAGGAAACACAACTTCCCATTCCTCGAGATCCGGGGTGATCTGCAGCCCTACGGATGAAGCAGATAGGTGCGGGGCTTAAAGTTCCGCAGAGCCACTCGTGCAAGCACTCAGGCACAAGGTCCGTACAGATACCAGACGCTTGCACGAAAGCGAGACCACCCGTCTAGTTCCTGAAACTCCTGCAAGCCACGAAGTCTTACAGACCTTGGCATTTTCAAAATAAAAGTGTGTGGTGATGATAGTTTAGCATATACTAACTGAAAGCGGTGAGAACTCCAGCATAATCTCAAAAGTAACACATGGCACGCCTCCCAGTTTTCCTTCCAGGTACTGTAAACACAGCTTTGAAACATTTACTTGGGGTGAGGGGGTGGTGGTGGATCTTTTTACAGATGCTAAAATAAGGCTAAGAGAAGTGCACTTCGCTTGCGATCCTGACCTGCTCATCTGCCCAGCAAGCTGCTTCACCGCTATCTACAGAGCTCTGCTCAACACGCACGGGGTGCGCCAGTTCTGCCTTCCTGTGTGCCCTCGATCCGCACTGGCCAAGTTGGAGTGGAAACTGGAAATTCATTCTAGAACGTACCTGAGGTGGTCCCATGCGACAGGAAGCCTAGCTGGTAGAGGAGGCAGCAGCAGCAGCAGATGCGAGTCAGGCGCATCTCCGGGCCCATCTCCACTGCGCGCGCCTCCCGCGCGTTCCACAGCGCACGCAGCAGCCTCCCCGGAGCGTCGGCGGCCAGGCGGCGACTGTGCCCAGGCCCTTTGTCTGCCAGGGGTGGGGGGCCGAGGGGGGGGGGCAAACTCTGACTCCCAGAGCCCGGGCGGGGCTGGGGTGGGGAGGAGCAGCCAGCAGCGCCCCGGCTCTCTGCGCTCCAGCTCCCCGGCGAATTAGGTGATGAGTCGACTTGCTGAGCTCTGAACAGTGCAGGAGTTTCCAGGCCCGGCTGGAGCCCCGTGGGACAGACCCGCAGTCCGCCAAGAGCCAGGAGGCGCGGGGCGGCAGGCAGGGCGGCCTCCGGACCAGCGGAGCAGTACGGTCTCAGCCCAGGCTCGCCGCCCGCACCCGAGCGGAGCGTGGCGGGCGCACGAGTTTGGACGGCTTGCGGTTGCAGAGCTCTGCACACTCCCCGGGTCGCCGCGGCGCGGAGAGGGGTGGCCGGGGGAGGGGGCGGATGAGTACACGCTCTGCAAAGGGGTGTGGAGCAGCAGAGAGAATCAGACCAGAATGAGGGACCCGGAGGTGCCCGCCAAGCGTGATGTTGCGGGACAAAGGTCCCAGAACACCGCACACGTGCTCACAGGCTGGGCAAGGGTGGTTTGGGGGACCCAAATTCCCTCACCTGACTCCTGATTGGCCATTCGGAAAGACCTAATTTGCATCCCCCACCCACCTCCTGCCATCACTGGGGGCTGTGGTTTAGGTAAACTCAGGTAGGGGCCTTCCCCTTTCCTTCCCATCCTCCCACTCTGGCTCCTCCTCTGTCCAGTTTTGTCCCTGTCTGTCCAACACAAAAAGCAGAGCTCAGTGCAGGCTTGAGCACGGAGCTGCGGCCGGTGTACCAGAGTTCTTTGATTGGTCTACTCTGCCTCAGGACCAACCCTGGAGGTAATAAAGTCGCTCAAGGAGCATACTGACCCAAGTTTCCAAGACAGACACCACTGAGTTTTTAGAGGCCTCTATCCCAGCTTTCCTTGGCTCCCCATTCATCTCTGCTTCCCTCCTCTTTCTCCTCCACCACCTCCTCCTCTTCCCCCTTTTCTTGGAGTAAAATTCTAAATCTCTTAGACCAGGTGAGAGAGAATACCTTGCCTTTTTTGTTTTTGTGTGAGTGTACTTGATGTCTCTGTCCTCTTGGATCTCAAATTCCTCTTCCTTTGTTGCAGCCCACAACTCTCTCAAAAAGTCATATAGAAACTTTCAAGACGATTCAAGGGTGATAGATCCAACCCACTATTTCAATCCTCTACACAAGGCATGGCACCAAGAGTTAATGCCAATATGCTTTAAAAAAAAAAATCGCTGAGAGTGGCTTCCCACATTCTTTATTGTCTTATCTCCTGTTCCTAGTTTCAAAGGTAAGTAACTTTGCCCTTAATGGAGGCAGAAGATCTTATTTCAAAGGCAGTTTATTTGGATTGTTTGACTAAGCTTGGTCCTTGAATGCTTTGGATAGCCCACAGTTTTAAAACAGACATGAAAACATTCTACTGTAGCAGTAGCAGTTGGCTACCATTGTATCAACCTTACCTTGTAAAATCCCTAAAGCTGGAGTAACAAGAGTGTGAGTTCTCAGAGACTTGCCTGGGAACCTGTCTTTTCACAAACCCAGGGTTATACAGATTAAACTAAGCAGGGAAGGTTGATGCTGAAGAACTGTAGAGACTATGGGGATTGAAGCTGCTTCCATTAGAACGCAGTTCTTACGATATTTCTCACATTGACTTAAAATAAAGTTCCAAGGGAAATACATATTAAATTATGTATACCTATTGGAATATGAACTGTATTTTTAAAGTTATATGAGCTAAAGGTCAAGGGTTGTCAGTGTCAAGTTCCCATCCCTACTTTGGTGCTTTCCTGTGGTTAGAAATACCTACTAAGCCTTCATGGAAGAGGTTAAAGAATATTTAATAAATGCAGGAATATCTACCTGCATTCTAGCCAGTTTTGCTTCCTTCCATTGAATACTAATGCCGCTTATTTTATACACAGTCAAATACTTTTACAAATTAATTTGCATTGGAATAACTTCCACATTTATTTCTCCTACCAACTACCAAGTTTTTGAAGGTCGCCATGATTTCTTTTGCCTATTCTTTTATTCTTTTCTATTGTTTTACACAACATCCCGATTAACATAATGACCTACACTGAATAACAATTCCAATCCTCCCAAAATGTTCAAGATGTTATTTTATCCCAATTTCAACTACTTGAGCCTAGAATTGACGAGAGTTCTAGCTGCCGATCTGCCACTATCAGCTTGATGTGTTTGGCTGAGAAATGAAACAAACCACAGAGAGAAAGGGTATGTGGGAAGTGCCTGCACTCTAACTAGAAGAGAGTTTTGTGAATATCGGTGAAAATAGATTTGATTTTTGTACGAGTGTGAAAGAAGAACAAATCTGATTTAGGACCCAGGAAAATATGTATCGTGAAACAGAGACGAGAGGGGAGATCTATGGCATTCATGTCAGAACGGGGGCGGGGGGGGGGGGCAGAGGGTGGCAGGGGTGAGGGAGGGATAGGGAGACATCCGGGAATTATGTTGATTATGACAGGTTGTTTCATATTTCATCAGACAGTAGCTAGAGTCAGCAAAGCACTGCTTTTGTGTTCTCAGTGCACGGACACAGAAGGAGGCGAGATTGATGGCTCAGCTGGGGTGTAAGTGTAAGGAGATACAACTGCGCATGTGCCCAGGGTGTTCACGTGTTGCATTTTATAGCCTGGGTGCTCTATAGGCAGAACTGATTTTCCTGCCTCCCAAATCTGTTATTCTCTTTCATCACTAGCACTGTGCTTCCCACGGCATAAAGCTAACCTTAAACGCTCCCCTCTCCAGGAAAAAGAAAAAAAAAAAAAAAAAAGGACTTAAAATCTTGAGAAAACACTAAGAACTCTTTTTCTGAACTCCATGACTCCATGTGGGTATTAGCTCTCCATAAAACTCACATCTAAACTGAGATCACAGCTTAAACTGTTTCTGGCCATGGTAGGATTGTACAGACCATATTTTAACTCAGACACTGATGAGCTAGACAAGAGTCAGGATGAAGATGGCTCAGCGGGTAAAGGCACCTGCTGCCCAGCCTGAGTAAGGAGGACCTAAGGTCACCCGTCAGATCCACATGGTTGAAGGATGGAATCAGCTTCTGAAGTCGTTCTCTGACACGAGTGTTCACAGACATGCAGACAGCACACACACACACACTTTTACACAAAATAAAGTTTTAAAATAATAATTAAAAAAGAAACCTGGGCGTGGTGGCTCACGCCTTTATTCCCAGCACTCGGTTGGCAGAGGCAGGCAGATTTCTGAGTTCAAGGCCAGCCTGGTCTACAAAGTGAGTTCCAGGACAGCCAGGGCTATACAGAGAAACCCTGTCTCGAAAAACCAAAATAATAATAATAATAATAATAATAATAATAATATATTTTTTAAAAAATTTAAAAAGAAAACAGGAAAAACATGTGAAAATATAGTTTCCAGACTTTTCAAGCACATACAGTCCTGGGCAAAAAAGAAAATTAGCATCTGAAATGAGCCCTATTATTTCCTTAGCCCACCACCCAGAAACAAATATTCAGAACAGAAAGGAATGGACCAAAGTGTTGAAGGCTAAAACATAAGATATTGTGGCTAGAATTTACAAAGCAGAGTGCTGGAAGAGATGGGCTTCAGACAGTGCAGCAGTCATAAGGTTGAAGAGCAAGCTTAACAGTTTAAAATAGTAAACATTTAAAATTTGACAGCTTCTAAAGAGTCTAGGAGTGTCTGAGCTCAGTCTTTCTGGCTAAGGGTCTCTAAGAAGATTGTAGTCAAACTCTTGGCCAGGACTATAGTTTCAAAACACTTAAGTAGAATTAGAACTGCGCTCACAGATTGGAACACTCATTTCTCCCATTGGGGTTGCTGTGCATGTGTGCTCGCTGTCAGAGAGGGGCTACACAAAGATGAAGCCATAGTATTTGTTTTATAACTTCAAGAGGAGTGATCCATCCCCTCTACCATAGTCTTTGAGTACCAAAGAAATCACTATATTCAGCTCATAGTCACAAAGAAACATGGTGAAGAATTTTTGAATGTGTTTTATGCGTTTGAATGAATTTTAAATCATTATTATTTTTCTCCTGTTTTAAAGTGTGAATTCTCTCTCTGTGGGGAAGGTATATCTGTCCCTTTCCAAGATGCTCAAAAGACTGATTCTATTTTGGGGAGAGGAGGGGCAGCAAATGCAAGTGTGTGTGTGTGTGTGTGTGTGTGTGTGTGTGTGTGTGTGTGTAATGTATGTGTATGCATGTACACATGCATGGATGTACTCATATGTTGGAAAGCCCAAACAATATTGCTTACCATTCTTGATCGCTCTCTATTTCATTTATTAACACCAGGGCTTTGACTATTCCCAGAACTGATCAATTCTGACTAGTCTACTATTTGACCATCTGACTAATTTCCAGGTGTATATGACTCCCCTCCTCAAATCACTGAATTTAGCCTCTCACCTATGTGTACACTGGAAAAACTTAACAAGCAATTTGTTCAACACCTATAAACCAAACTGATGAAAGCAGCTGTTGTATTTCTAAAAAAAAAAAAAGGAGTAGAGGCAAAAAAAGAGCCATGTGTCTGTAATACATGATTATATTACATTACATTATATTATATTTGTACATGTGACGTTTTCAATACCAAAAAAAATAAATAAATAAATCAAAAAGCAGGAAAATGGCACAATACATACACATGTAGCCACACACATACAAACATGCACAAACATAAACACACACACACACACTGATGAAAAGCAGGTAGGGTCTGTAATTCATCCTATGTCATGTCAGTTTCTCAGTTTGATATTAAACTATGGCTACAAAGATTATGTCATTGGTCAAATCTGAATGAAGGGCCTGGAGAAGTGGCTCAGTGGATATAAATATTTGCGATGTGAGCACAAAGAATAGAATTGGTATTCCATCCTGCAATCACATGAAAAGCTCAGGCATGATTGAGTATGCATGTCACCCTAGCACTATGAACCCTTGAAGCACAATCACCAGGCAGTGAGTTTCTGATTGTCTCAAAGCAATAGGGCAGGCAAAAATATATGAAGATATCTGTAATCTTCTGGCTTTTTTTAGGTATGTGTGTGTGAGAGTACAGGCACAAACCCAGTAGATCACATACACACACACACACACACACACACACACACACCATGCAACACCTCCAACAAACAAACAAAAAACCTAGACAGAGAACATAGAAGATATCGTTATTACACTAGCAAATTGTTAAACATAAACATTTTTCAGATGAACTTAAAGAAAAGCTTACTTGTGTTGCTTTAGATTTCCACTGATACTCTGCACAATGCCAACTACCAATTACAAAAGCTCTCTCAGAATTTCAGTTCCTTTTACGGAAGTGCTTCCTTGCATTGCACCAATATTGTTTAAGATCCTCGTCGTCTATCGCTACACGACAAATCAGAACCTCTTTATTTTAAAAAAGCATAGGCTTGTATTTCACGTTATCTTCTTAGGAAAGGACCTATGTGGATACTTCTGGCTCAGATTTTCTGATAAGAAGGTAAAATGAACTATAGTGAGAGTCTCTACCCATAGTCATTGAAGAAAAGGAAACCATAAGCCCTTTGTTCTCCACAGAAGTGTTATTCAAGAGAAAACAGGAGTGTATCCAAGATAGGAGCCCAGCACTTAAAGAAGCTAACAACAGAAATGGCCATCGTTTTTTCCACAGTCGGTTAGACATGATTCAGTAACTCCAACACATAGGTAAAAGAAATTAGTTGCATCCTGCAATGGGCAGAACTTCAAGGAATTGATTTGCAGATCCTAGAAACATCAGAGCTGGGAATTCCAGATGCTATCTCTGCTCTGATTTGTACAAGTGTCAGAAGTAACTACACATTGGCTGGGATAGATTATCCAGAAAATACAGAAAACATCAGCGCATGCAGCATTCTGAGGCAGTGTGTGAACCTCAGCTAGATACACAGGGTATTAGGCTGTGTTCTTTGAAAAAGCATCTGCCTAGTAGTTAGGCAAAGTTAGCCTTGTCATTAAGGTTGATATGTGAGCATCTTAGCTATGGTTAGAGGTAGTTCTCAATGTGATCCATCTGTTTCCAAGTAACTTAACTGCCTACTTCTACACATCTGTTGTATTTAAAAGAATAATTATTTTTTTAAGAAAAAATAGCAACAATGCAAAAATTTCATTCTTTGGCATCCAACAAAAAGTTCTATGCAAGCAAAAATAATGAAAACTGTAGCCTAATTACAAAGAGAAAAAAAGTCAATTAGTAAAAAACAGATGCAGACATAATAGAAGTAATGTGAGCCAACAAAAGCATGAAAGGGCTATAATTAATATGCTTTAGATGCATAAGAAGAAGGAAACTGTAAGCTCAAGGTCAAGGGAGGGCAAAATGACCTGGCTTCAAATTGTGGCCATGAAATCTGCAATATTTTAAATACAATAATGTTGATAACTTCTGGTTTATTAAATGTCCTTGTACTTTGTATTTTTGATTTTCAATTTCCAATATTTACTCATTTTTCTTTAGAAACTCTAAAGTTTTCTTAGCTCAGATCCCTCTTCCACTCCGACTTAGCGACAAAGTAGTACCATGCTGTTACACATTAATTAAGACTACAGGAAAACAATTTTTCTATACCTGTCAGAACTGATTTTTTTTTAATTTTTCTACAACACAGGCTCTAAAAAAAAACAAACCAAACCTTACACCCTACACATGCCTTGTAAAAGGAAGATGTGGGAGCCACTTTGGAAACATCGTTTTATAGTAGTGACGCTGCGCATCAGCTGGTGGAGAAGTAGACTGGGGCACATTCCTATAGTGGATAAGGATTCAGCATGAAAAAAAGAAGCTACTGATCATACAACAATGTATCTGATTCTCAAGATCAAGATTCTAAGTGAAGGCAGATTTTGGTTATATAGGAATATACAAAATATAAGAATAAAAAATCAAAAATGAGTGGATGAAGGAATTGAGGTACATGGTGGCAAAGGGGGATGAGGGATCGGGTGATGTGATTGCTTCATGTCATAGTTATGACACTGGATAAATTATTATGAATAATATGTGTGGCTTATTCAAGTTATATACTGTGGCTGGAGTGATGACTCAGTGTCTAAGAGCACTGACTGCTCTTCCAGAGGTGTTGAGTTCAGTTCTCAGCAACCGCATGATGGCTCAATGACAATCTGTAATGGAATCCAATATCCAATGCCCTTTTCTGGTGTGTCTGAAGACATCTACAGTATATGTATATGTACATGTACGTATAAGTATAGTATATGTATAAAGTAATTCTAATAAAATATGTACCTAGGATTAAAGGCATTTACTATATTTAAATTATATCTCACTAAATGAGTTTTAAAAATGTCAGCTAAGTGTGCAGAACTAGGCATGATTTCTCTCCTCTTGATTGAGCCTTTAGTAAAATTAGACAGCTGTTGACTGCCACCAAGATACAGTGCCCCTACTGCACCTTTAGAGCTACCTTCTCTTGCTGGTCATTTTTGTGGTTCACAGACATCACAGGTGGGAGAGACTATTTCTTCCCTCCACTGGTAACTTGCATAGCATCTTCTGGTCCCCAGATATGAGGCAGTAAAACTCCAATCTTCCAAGTTCTGTGTCTGAACAATGTTATATCTTCAGCAAACGGGGCTTACCTTCAACCTTTAGGAGGCAACCAAGGCTAGCAGTAATCATATTTAGGCACATCTATGTATAATACCTAAGTCCAGTGGGATTATGAATTTTATAGAGGAGAGCTTACTATGACTGCTTTTTAAAGACCAGCATAATAATTCTTTACCGCCTTCCAAACTTATTCTTATATCCACAGATAAGTGTAGCTCTCTTCCCTCATCAAAAAAGTTTCTTTTCATCTGACAGAGACCATTGTAGAAAACTACAACTGGTCAACATGAGAGCATAAGTGACCTTGTAATGTGCAGCCCCAGTGGGACATCTATAGCACAACTGCTTCACCTGACTCAGTAAAGATCACACAAGAGGGAAAGAAAGATTATGAGAGCCAGAAGACCGGGGTATCTGTCATGTGATTGTGTCTCTTAGAAATGACAGGGAAGCCACACTCACAGGAACTTCCACATATGGCATCAGAATAGTGAAAGGGGGAGTTGAGCTCCTCCCCAGAGTTGAGACCCCCCCTAACTTAATATCTGATTCCAAGTGGCCAGTCGTGAAAGCACAGACAGATAAGCAACACTAAACAGACTAGACTGGTTGTGTTTATATATATATGCACATATACACATATATATAACACTAATAAAGTTATATGTAACTTTATTATGTATACACTTATATATTTATTTATTATTTATTTTATTATTTATTATATTTTTACATAATACATAACACTAATAAACACTAATGTGTAACTGTAACACTATTAAAGAAAATTAAGCCATGGATTACAGAGAGTGGGTGAGAGAGGTGGGAGGAGAAGATATGGATAGAGAAAAAAAGAGCATGGGATGAATAATATGATTATATTTTAATTATTTTTAACTTAAAAGAAATAAATATATGATAGCCCCAATATTTAAATTCCAGCAATAGAGAAGGTTCCTTTTAGAAGCTAAGGGCCTCTATCAATATTCTACATTATGTAATGGTCGGTCACCATGCACCCAAGTACCCAGAACATGGAGGCCACTCTTGTGGCCTTTACATCAAGCCGTGGGATGGCTTTCCTCAGTTCCTAGCTTCAAGCTCCCATTTCTTTCCTCAGTATAACAACTGTACCACCTCAGTAGCCTCTTTCCTGCTGCCTTGTGCTCTCTCTACCGTTTGATTTTTATTCTGTAGCCAGAGCTATCATTTAAGATGAAAATAATACCCTACAATTAAAAACCTTCAATGGCTTTCTTGTGCTCTTAGGCCAATTTCAAACTCCTCAACAAAACCCAAAAACCTGTGTGGTCTAAGCCCTTTCATTTCTTGGGACAAATCACATTATATTCCTCCCTTGGGATGTCTTTAATTTTTACTTTATGACATGATCTTTTCTGCTTCAGGCCTACATATGCTGTGCCCTTTGCCTGGAACATATCACCTCACACCTCTACCAACTTAAATCACAACAACATTCCTCCATGCTTCTCTCTCTCTCTGCATCACAAAGTGTCCTAAATACTTACAGCTCTAGGCCACCAGATCATCTGTGTCTTCTGTAGTTCTAGTGTTTAAATTATAGCGTGCTACATCTGATTTGCCCCAAATCATTCCCTTATCCCACAACTCTACTCACCAGAAATAATCAAAGCTAGGATTTCTGCCTTTCATACAATTGTAAAACAAAAAACATATCGACAAACAGAGCAATAGTATATGATAGAACTATAGGGTTTAAATACATAAATATACACAGACACCTCCTCCCTCTGTTTTTTTAAGGGTCATTTTAAGTAGCCTCACTCAACATATGGGACAAGTATCTGTTTAATATAATGGGAGGTGGCCTTTTAAACTCTTACTATACAGAAAATTATTTGCAAAAGAAAATAATATGCATAGGAAGAAAGAAGGAAAAGGCAAAAAAATCATCTACATAAGTGTATTCTTTGGTCCCACTTAATTTTCTGAGAGCATGAGACAATGCTACTTCAGGACCAACTTCTATGTTGTAATGACTGGACTTTGGAAATATTGATTAATGAAAAGTTCATAATGCGATTTCATCATTTTAACCAGAAAAAATTATTTTCATTCTTTTGGAGGAGGAGGGATCATATGAAACTTCTGTTTTATATCTTACTGTGACATAGGACAATTAGGATGTGAAATATCTCAGTTGTTTGGATTAGATTAGATATAAAACTTGATACTGTGTTCAGGTCCATCTATGTATATATGTTAAGACTCTCTCAGGAGTAATAGAGAGCAGAAGGATACTTTCAAAATGTGATTCTCCCTCACCAAGGCCCTCTGTATATATGTGACTCCTAATAGTGGGATCAGGGCTGTTTCTGAGTCTTTTGCCTAATTGTGGAACCTTTGTCCTACTATTGGGTTGCCTCGTTCAGCCCTAATATGAGGGGATTGCCTAGTCTTTATTGGAACTTGATATGTCATGTTTTGTTGATACCCCTGGGAGACCTGCCCTTTTCTGAATGAAAATGGAAGAGGGGTGGATTGGGTGGATAAATAAGAATAAATTTTTTAAAAAATTAAAATGTGACTCTCCCACCTTCTGAATATTAATGTATGTAACAATCATGTTCTTCACGTTTATGTGCCTTTTCATATGCCTCTCATATCTTCTCCATAGGAATGTCTTTGTTACTAAACATTTACTTATCATTGACACAAACTGCTTCATATTCTAGTTCCAAAATTCAAACATATCAACTGAGATCCAAGAGCTCTCTGTACAGACTTTTCTGTTGCATTCCTTCAGCAGATCCCACCAAGTACCAACTGGTCTTCACGAGCCACAGTGACCACGACCTGAAGAACAGCACATCTGTTCTGACACAATTCTGTACATTCTATACATTCTATAATTTAATGACATGTCCTCCTTGGAGGAGAATGCTCAATTTTAATACTATTTGCAGTGACAGGTCTTAGATGCCCTAGGTTGCTAAATACTCAAAAATATTTATTTATTTATTTATTTATCTATCTATCTATCTATTTATTTATTTATTTATTTATTTGGTTTTTTTGAGACAGGGTTTCTCTGTATAGCCCTGGCTGTCCTGGAACTCACTCTGTAGATCAGGCCGGCCTCGAACTCAGAAATCCACCTACCTCTGCCTCCTGAGTGCTGGGATTAAAGGCGTGCGCCACCACACCTGGCTCAAAAATATTTATTATGTAATCAATCAAATGAAGCCTCAGATGGTGTCATCCATGTTATATACTCTGCTATATACAGGAGAGTGACTCAGATTGATATGCCTTTTATGTTAGCAATGTGATAGATGTTGTTGTTGTTGTTATTTTAAAATATGATGAGATAGGCTAGGGGCTTATCTTAGTCAGGGTTTCTATTCCTGCACAATACATCATGACCAAGAAGCAAGTTGGGGAGGAAAGGGTTTATTCAGCTTACACTTCTACATTGTTGTTCATCACCAAAGCAAGTCAGGACTGGAACTTAATGCAGGGCAAGAACTTGGAGGCAGGAGCTGATGCAGAGGCCATGGAGGGATGTTACTTATTGGCTTGCTAAGCTTGCTTTCTTATAGAACCCATAACAACCAGCCCAGCGATGTTACCACCCACAATGAGCTGGGCCCTCCCCCCTTGATCACTAATTGAGAAAATGCCTTACAGCTGGATCTCATGGAGGCATTTTCTCAAGGGAGGCTCTTTTCTCTGTGATAACTCCAGCTTGTGTCAAGTTGACACACAAACCCAGCCAGTACAGGGCTGCTCTAATTTCCTATAATATTACAACATTTTGGTTTTGGTCTCCATTGGTCCTGGACATAATAAAGAGAATGTTCATAACTGACAAATGCAGAACAAAACGCTCAAATCAATAACTGCACTGCAGACTTCCTGCCTGAAGGAGTTCAGGGCCTGAGTGGCAAAGGCATCAGTAGTCTGCTGTTTCCGGAGTCGGCTGCACCACTATCCAAACTAGCTGCTCCAAGCGTCAGCTTCCTGTGGTCTCTGCCTGTGTTCAGAGGTTGGTTTTCCAGTCTTTTCATTGATTTTTAGGCTATATGATGACATCATTTCACTAATTTTTTTTTCTGTTAAGTAAATCCAGAATTCATTTCTGCAGATGCAGGCAAGAGCCCTAATCTAAACTAGTCTGACGTCAAAGGGACCTCAAAAAAAAATCCAAAGTGCTTGTTATGCGTAGTCTAAACTGAAGGGGATGAACATTCCGTTCCTTTCCATCAGTAGGAATCTGCTCGTCTGTGACACATAGCAGCAACATGTCTTTAAATTATAGCCTATGGTCTTCTGGAATGGCAGAGGCTCTAAAGACAGATCTTCTCTTTCCATAGACTTGTATGAGATTTAAGGCTTGTGGAATGGCGGGCTTATTCCTAATGATCTTACACGAAAACAGAGAAGTAAAATAAAAAAAAAAAACAAAAAACAAAAAACTTCCAGCTCAAGCCAGGTATAGTGGAAAACCAGGAGGCTCCTATGAGTGAACCTAAGAAAGAATTTAATGCCAGACAATGTAGAAGAAGGCCATGAAAAACTGTCTTCTGGATTTGACATGCTCATTACACTTACAAATTCACAGCTGTAGGCATAATGTTTTTGTAAACAGTGTAAAAGGACAAACATGACTAGAATATTTTACATATATGTATGCATGTACGTATGTATATAAAGGTTTGTGTTGTGGAATTAAAATGCTGATTTCTCTGCTCTCATATCTTGTAGCCAGATTAGCATAGGAAGTTAATATAAATCAGTATTACCCAGCTATTGAGATACAGTTTGAAATAAATCTTGGTTTCACTGTGTAGTGTTTGGGGACTAGCATAAAGTAAAGAAATACAGCTGTCAGATTAGTCTGCTATATAATTACAATTATATTAAAAACAATTCATTTTACACCCAGTAGCTAGAGTTGTATGCATAGGAATTGCACAGGACTAGGCCCATCAAAATGCACTCGTAGCTGGAGAAGGGACTTATGGGACCTGGCTCCTTTCTGGAGAGCTTTAGCAGTTAATGGTTGCTGGGCAAGACAGAGTCATTGTCTTTAGTGGTATAACCACTTGCAAGTTGCTCATGCTCCAGGAGCTAGCTCTGGACCCATGCTCAAAGCCGCCTTGTTAAACTCAGGGGGCCACAAAACAAATAAAAAGACATGATACCAAGAGGGTAGTTTGTTGGTATAAGCAGCTCGTGGAGGGCAAGCATGACCAGAATATATTACATAGATATATGAAATTGTCAAATATTAAATAGATAAAAGATGGGGGTAGGGGAATTTGACTGAGAAAAAACAGAGGCCAATGCAGCAGAGGGTGAGAGAAAGCAGGTGTGTGTGTGTGTGTGTGTGTGTGTGTGTGTGTGTGTGTGTGTGTGTATGAGAGAGAGAGAGAGAGAGAGAGAGAGAGAGGAGACAGAGAAGAGACAGAGAGATGAGAGAGAGGAAAGAGTTGGTGGTCAAAGCAGCCAAAGATATTTGAAAGAAAAATACATAAGCTATTGTCTGAACTTGCCTGCCATTATTTCCCAGAACTTGAAAGTAAGACCCTGTCGCTAATGACCCCATACATTTCAAACATGAAACTTGGAGGAACTGAGTAAGAACTAACCTGGAAGCTTCCTGCCTGAAGCCTAGCTTTCACGAGGTCAGAAGATGCTGTCTGTGCAAGCTGCCAACCTATGCAAGAGGTAAAAGAACTAACCGTCCTACCCAGCTGTGATGTCTGTGAACAACAACAAGGACCACCATGGCAGGATTTACCAAGGTGAGATTGTGCCACGTATACTCTGGATAAGATAATCAACAACTACATAATTGGACTTCAGGACCACTCACGAGAAAATAATTCATACGTAGTACTGTAGAACTAGCCAATACCCATGACTGGTGAGGTTATGGAACATAGAGGAGAAACTACTACTGCCATTTCTCTACAATTCCATCCTTATATTCTCTGATAAGTATAGCACCCATCCCTCATCAAGGAAACTCCTGCTTTGCAGCAGATAGAAACCATGACAGAGATCCACAAGTGGTCGAACTGCAGAGAACAGTTGACTGTGGAGTTCCCAGCCCTAGCTGAAACATCTACAAGCAACTCCTATACCTAAAGCCCAGGGGATTATTTCAACAAAAGGGATGGAAGGATTGTCCGAGGTAGAAGACCAGGACTTTGGCTATTAGATAATGTCTTCTATTTCTGACTGTGACCTCAACTCTTGAAATCTCAACAATGCATTTGGCGTACCATTATGGATAGAGAAAATCTCCCACAAGGCCCCACCCTAGGAGGAAGAGTTAAAAGCAATTAAAGGCTCTTAAGAGAAAGAGTGAATCCAGCTTCCATAGGAATAGCCTCTTGATAGATTATCCAATCCCAAATGGTCAGCCAGAAACACATAACGGTAACAATAAATGGCTGCATTTATATACATGTGTGTGACAACATTAAAGAAGAGGTCATGAATTTGAGAAGGAATGGGATGGTATGAGAGAAGTTGGAGATGGAAGAGTGATGAGTGGAAATGATAATAATACAGTGCTCATATATGATCTTAAAAATAATTCAAGATTTAAATTAAAAAATAAATTAAAAAAAATAAAATAATAATTTTGTACCTCTTATAATGTTTTTTTTTTTTTTGTATGGAGAACAAAAGAAATCCAGATTAGCCTACTAGATTGCTGGAGAGAAATCCGTTATCCCCTAACAAAGGCCTAAAATCAGCTCTTTTCTTCCAAACCCAGAGGAAGCAGTTGTAGAGAGCAGCAGTGTTCTAGTTAAGCCGCAAGTGCTCACATGGGATGCAGCTGAGGGCCACCTTATCTGCAAAGGAGTAGCCAGCATCCTGAACAGGGTAGCACTTAGCCTCAGGGCAAATGGATGGGTGAATTAACTGGATCCTATTTTAGCTGGCTTTAAGAGTATAAAGACAAAAGAAAACAAACAAAATATCCCCCCTTTTTTAAATCACATTTTAATAGAGGGCATTGCTTTGTTGCTGAGTCCCCAGACATAGTTCATAGTGCGTAGACCCTCAAATGAAGCTAAACCCGAGCATCCCCCTCAGAAAACCTGAGAAAAGCAGAATTGATAAATAAGTAAATTTCTCTCTTTGCCTCTCAGAAGAGAAACTGCAAGTATTTTCTAGGATGGCAGTGATCTTGCAAATAGAATATAACATGCTCAGATATGTGGGGGAGCTATTATTGGACATGAGCTCTGGACCAAGATCAATTTCCAAGAACACCGAATCCATGGCAACTGATGTGTTGGTGTGGTGGCTTGTGAAATTCACAAGTAAATGTTGACCTGAGTCTTCAACTCCAGTGAAACCCTGGATCCACTCTGCTCATGGCCGCACAGTAAAAATGACCATCTAGAAGGGGACTGAAGTAGAAAAAGCTGCCTAACAGAACCAGTAGCTATGGCAACAAGCAATACAAAATGGATTCAACACAATGGTATATTTTCACATTTTTATAATGCTGAAGCAAGTATCCCTCATACTTTAAACCCAGGGTCATTCCTCTGCAGGAATCTCTCTTTTGTCTGTACCCAGTCTCTGAGAGGAATGTCAGGAGAACGTAAGTTGTTTTCAAAAACACCTTCAAATGGTGTATGCCATGCTTGATCGTGGTCATTAACAAAATCCAAGTATAGGACCATATAGCTTGCTGATATTTTAAGTCATGTAAACAGGCTGCTGAAGAAAGGAAGAATGTTAGAAGTGAGTGAGTATTGAAAAAGGAAGAAAAAAACAAGGAGCAAGGAATCCATTTAAGCATGTCCAGAAACTCCCATTAGATAAAAATTGTATATGCATGACTGATATCTCAAGAAGTCTTTTATTAACTGTTCTCTCTCAAACCATGAACATGATTACTTGTGTCTCACTGAACTTTCTCCCTCAAACTTTACCTACTGTTTCATTAGAAATTCTCCAAGACAAGTTGCTCATAGGTCACTTTGCAGTTGTCTGGTCTTAATGAATGACCACAAGGTGGGCTATTGCCATGCATCACTGCTCTGAAAGCAATTGGCTGAGTAGCAAGCATGCATCTTTATCTATCTGGCTAGAAAAGGAAAAGCATGAAGTAAGTTTCTATCCTGGCTAATAACAATGATTAATGGTTTGTCACACTTGTAAGAAATCCGGAATGAACCTGATTAAAGGGCTGATGAGAAGAAAAGAAACTTGTATATGAATTATGTATACAAACTTCTTGAAGTTGATCCAAAGTGGAAGACATTTGTGTGCCCTCAGATGTGCTCATTCTCTGTAATACAAACTATCCCTTTTTGACTATGTCAGCCAGCCTCATTCTCTATAAACTTGTCCTCGATCAAGGTAGGCCTAACCAAATGAACTATGGCATAGATAGATGAGAGTCATAAACTTCTGAACATCTGCATCTCCCCAGAAAGTTCATGCAGCCTCTACCATTGCTGACTCCCTGAACCCAGAGCTGAACCCAGCATTACATTGCAAGGGACTATTTGGATGATATTTAGTTGGGAAAGCTTCTAGAAACATAGAAAAGACAGTAGTCAAAAAAAAAATTGTGTATCTAGTAGCTGTGTGTGGTAACAGACACCTTTAATATTTGCAAAGACAATAGAAGGAGGTGGAGTTCAAGGCTCACCTCATCTACATAGTGTGACTCTGTATGATGGTTGGTTTTCATCAGCCTGACTTTTGAGATTGGCCTGTGGCATGTCTGTGGGCATTGTCTTAATCTCTAATTGATGTAGGAAGGCTTAGCCCACTGTGGGTGCTACTATCCCGAGTGGGTAGGTATTTGAGAAAAATAGCCGCACAAGTCAGAGAGAGCAAGCCAGAGGGAGCAAGCCTGTAAGTAGCATCCTTCTATGGCCTGTGCTTCAATCCTCCAAGTTCCTACCTTGAGTTCCTGTCCTGACTTCCATCAGTGATAGACCTCCATGATGATTTACCTCCTGCAAAGTAAAACAAACCCTCTCCTCCCCAAGCTGCTTTTGGTCAGAATATTTTATCACAGCACAGAAAGTAGACTAGAATACTCGCATAAAAAAATAAAATAAAAGCTCTCACCTTACACTTCAGTAGAGCTATACAATCTTAAGAAAACATATGGAGAAACAGTGTCTTCCAGGCACAGTAGACTAATATGATTGGTACTCACAGAGACTGTGGTAGCACATATAGATTTGGACAGGTGTAAGCCAGATGCAGTGCCATCAAGAAGCTATCTGCAATTGATGCTCCCTAGCAAAGGGAAAATCAATTTTCTCCAATGGAGTGTGACTGGGTATATCAACCCAGCTCCTGGGCAGATTACATGTCCAGGAGTGAATGACCAACACAGAAAAGACCTAATGCTATTTTGTATTTTGTGGACTTCCCCCGCCCCCTTTTGCTTTGTTTTTGTCTTAATGGCCTTTTTCCTGTTTGCTTAGATTTTCCTTTGGTGCTTTTTATTTTTTTATTATTATTATTTGTATATGTGTTTGCTTTTTTTTTTTTTTTTGCTTCTTTTTAAGAGAAGGAAAAAGAAAAAGAATATATAAAGTTAGGTGGGTAGGGGAGTTGGGGGGGGGACTTGAGGGAGGGGTAAACCACCAAAATATATCATATGAACAAAAGTATTTTTTTAATGATAAAAAAAGAAGACAAAAAAATGCACCTAGTATAAGAAATATTTTGCAAGTAAGAAAAAAAATCCAGGAAGGACAAAATGTCAGTGCTATTAATTCAAAAATGATCTTTGTATTAAGTGGACCGGTGTCTAAAAGAAAACCCATAAGGATGTTAAAGTAATCTAGGGGACAGGAAGTATAAATGGAAAAAAATCGTGTGTGAGTATGAGAAGTCACCCAGCCTCACTCCTGGGAGTATACTGTGCATTATTGCAAACAGACCCTGCTCTCAGTTTCCTCACCCCAGCACAGTTACAAGAGAGATAGAAGTCGGTAGGATCAGTGGCATAGAGGACGGGACAGCCACGTGCTGCTCTTGAAACTGGTGCTAAATCCTCTTTGCAAATAATGCTCTGTATATATATATATATATATATATATATATATATATATATATATATATTTAAAAACACTATTTAAAATGACCCCTATTGCTGACTCTGCAATTACATCGAAAGAAGCCATCTTGGAGCCGGAGGTCCTGGCATGTGGAGATACCTTACAGGGTGTTTATTGCTCCATTGTTCAGGTAGCCACAAAGAAAAGAAAAACCCGAGCTGGGCGGTGGTGGCGCACGCCTTTAATCACAGCACTCAGGAGGCAGAGACAGGAGAATTCTGAGTTTGAGGCCAGCCTGATCTACAGAGTGAGTTCCAGGACAGCCAGGGCTATTTATGGAAACCCTGTCTCAAAAAAAAAAAAAAAAAAAAAAAAAAGGAAAGGAAAACCCAGGGGAATGAGAAGGCTCAGGGCAGCTCTCCTGACCCCTCTTACTACTCATTCTCTGTGACTTTTAAGTTACAGGGATATTTTCCTGCAAAGAGATAGTTTGTGCAGAGAGTTATCTCCTGCACTAGAAATAGTTAAAGAAATCATAATACAGCCTGCCTCCATCTCCCCATGCATCTGCGTGTGTTTTTATGAGTACGCAGAAAGGAATGATATAGTAATCAGCCAAGGCTTGGTCTACATCAAAGGTATGTTCACTAGATACAAAGACTTCAAAAAAGAGGCTTTGAATGTTTTTCCTCCTCTGTTGTTTAATCTATTCAAATTGCTAGCTCAATGCTGCTTCATTTTGCTTATTTGTGCTTTTATGTAATTGATTCTTTACTGTTTATTGAATGAGAGAGCGGAAAGAAAATCAGTCATTTCTAAAACAATTGCCTTAGAAGAGGACACTCAAAATAATACCACAAATTGTGCAGGAAAACTTTGTTTTCCTGTTGTGATTTGGCTGTTAATTTCTAGGACGTGTGTTTTAAAGTTATGACTGATAATGTCCTTGAGGATTTTTTTTATTATTACTTTTTTTTTTTTTAGCTTGGGGAGATATTTGTTTTAAATTTTTACAATTTAACAAAAATACTCTTGATACATAGAAGAAACTGCCCTGGCCGGATCACCTCTTACTACACTAAGGTCAGAAGTCATGTGACTATTTAAATGAGAAACAGAAACTTCGGCTTTCCTGTTTCTGAAAAGCCTTGTAAACGTTATCTCAGGATAAATAGACTCAAAAAATTAAAGCTAGATGATAAACCAGTTTTTGTTTTTGTTGTTGTTGTCTCAGAAGCATGTTAAGATGTGCTAAGCCTTGATTTTGTTTTGAGGTGGTGTTCCCTTCAATGGGGACAATAATGCATTTCTGTTGACATAAAGAGTCATTTATATCCCACTAAACTCATGATTTCCAAATGTTCAATGTGTGAGTCTATGCTATATGCTTAAACACAAGATTCATTTAAAATAGAAACATAAATGTAAATATGCTTAGAGTTACTTTAAAAAGTAACTTTAAGACACTCGCCAGCAAATTTGCTTCATAACAATGTCTATTTATAAACTCTTAAATGCAGGGCAGTGACTTCATTGGGTAAACCAAAGATATCAAACTATTGCAAATAAATAGTGTGTAATTAACAGGCACACTTTCTTTCTTCACTTCTTTCTATTATGCAGCTAAAATAAGCCCCCTCGTGGAAAAGGAAATGCACAGTAAATTAACAAGCAAGTATTTTCCTACAGTACAAATATTTATGAATTTTCAAATTCTATCTGTGAAATCCCATTGTGGACTTTGGGTGATATCCATAAACTATATTTAAAAAACCTTTCTAAGTTCTAAATTTGCAGCAGAATTTTTAAATGCATACTAGCTGTGATAACTCTGAAAAAAAAAAAAAACCCACAGTACCGTTCTTCCATTTTACAGGGCATCCTGCAAGAATAAAGGGGAGGAAATGAAAAGGAAAAGAGGAAAAATTGATAGCTGGACACAAGTCCCAAAGCCTCACACTAACTGGTGTGGTTAACTCAGCTTGTCTTGGTTGTCTAGGTTATACATAAACCTCGAGCACAGTCCCTGTTCCTGCTCACGGTCATCATGTCACAAACAACAAGGGCTAGTAACAACACCACCAATGGGTATAATTTGCATGGCTTTTTAATAGTACTATGAAACGGAATACTAACTGGAATACCATTTCAGTTTTTTGCTTTGTTTTGTTTTGTTTTGTTTTGTTTTGTTTTGTTTTGTTTTGTTTTGTTTTGTTTTGTTTTGTTTTGTTTTGTTTTGTTTTTCTGGACCTTATCTTGTGTGTGTTGTTGCGCTGAGGTGAAACACTTAAACTGATCATTTTCACTTTTGAAAAATACAACCCAGTGAGCAAACAATTTGGTGAATCGCAGGGAGCTGTTTTAGGCCACATGGCTCTCTGTGGTGTCACTGCACCGATCATGTTAATAGCACTGTTTGCGAAGTCAGCTTAAATGGAAACATAAAATCTCTGTAGCTTTGTTTGTTTTCTATTGTTGTTGCTGTTTTCTTTCTTTTTTTTTTCTTTTTTTCTTTTTTGCAACCCAACTCAACTCCTGAAGATTGCAGACATTCAGTTATTTTGATAAAAAGAAGATGGTTTGTTAAAGCCTCTCCCAGTTAGGAGCACTCATGGACACAGGTAAGTCTACAAAATAAGTTCCCGTTAGAGCGAGTTCTTTTATTCATTTTGCTATTTGAATTAATGGAAGATGTAAATTTATAAGACTTGGTAGAATGGCGCAGCCTGAATGTTGGTGTGAGGAGCAAGGTGCTAGGAAAACCAACTGCACTGCATTGTTTCTTCTGTTGTGGATGCCATGTGGGATTGGGCTGCGTTACATGTGGTTTGGACGGTTTTTTTTGTTTTGTTTTGTTTTGTGTTTTGTTTTTTTTTTGTTTTGGTTTAGTTTGGTTTTTTGACTGAATTAGGAGGTAATCAGATAGTTGGAAAGGCATTGTCTAATCTCTGTACCGCAGTAGGCGTTGAGGCCCCTTTCTTCTGCTGTAATTTGTGTGATTTTGCTTTAGGTAAGCTGCCCCTGGAGTGCTCATTAAGTATCTGCAGAAATGACTGGCTGGCAAGTTGGTGAACTCACTGTAAAAGATTCACCCATCAGAGTAAAGCAGCATCGTTCAGTCAAATGGGAGGCCAGACAGAACAAGCAAAAAGAGGAAGAGAAGTCTGGTCCTGTCTCTCTGGGAGCCCAACTGCTTTTTTCCCAACCCTTTTGACTCAAAATAACTCAAGTTTCTTCACCTTTATACTCCATAGCTCATAACAGTGCGTGAGTACTTCTTTCTAGAGTAGTCAGCCCAGAACTAAGAATTATATCAACAATTTCCTCGAAGCCTGGGCTGACCCAGGTCACTGGGCTTGCAGGTTCTTCAGCTGTCAGCCTCTCATGGCACTTCTCCACAAAGACATGAGCCAATTTCCATAACAACGACTACCCTATGTCCCTATGTATCCACTCAGTTCTGTCTCCCTAGAAAGCATGGTCTGCAAAATAGTAGTGCTCCTTGCTATTGCTTGAGGGTGATCCCAGATATCTTATTTTCAAGTTATGATGAATTTTTCTGGGTCTGCTCAACATATACATTAACATATCAGACAAGGTACAGCTCTTGATGAGTCATTTTGGCCACAGACTTAATCTTCCATAATCAGGCGCTCTATTTTCTACCAGGACCAACTAACATATCTGTGATTGCTTCTCAAAGGAGGTTAAAGTCTTATTGGGGAGGGAAGGGTTTCTCTGAAGAATGTTCTGAGACTTTGTGGGAGTTCTCACAAGAAAGCATGGCACAAACTCTATGTGGACTCTTCCCATCACAAATTTCTGCAACCCACTGGTGTTGACAGAACATATCTCATGAGTTTAGGCTCGCTAGAGTGTCCCTTTCATTCCTTGAGCCCATTAATGGTCAACGTTTTCCCTGCTAGTCTTATTAAATGGAGCATACAGGTAAGAGAGATTTCCCTGTAAAGTGATACACTTCCTTCTTTGTGGTAGATGCTGCAAGATTCTATTTATCTTTCACTTTATTGAAAGAGTGTTCTAACATATGCCTATTAAAAATTATTATATTCTTAAACCTCCCCTCTTCCTCTGTCCATCTCCTTCTCTTTCCATCCTCCACCCACACCTTATGAGACACACGAATGATCATCACAGATTTTTCCTCTGTTGTCTTCATTTTGATATCATCTCTGTGATACCACAGATTGATGCACAGGGGGATACTAATAATCAAAATCTCCTTGTGCTATATTGTGCCTGACCAGGGCTGGGTCCTCTTTGGAAGGCAGTGGAGGAGGGGTGGAGCTTAAGTGGGGGGCAAGACTAGGTTTTGTGAATGTAAAGGTTGTTTAGTATTAATTCTACTGACTTTCCTTGATTCTTCATTATTCTGGGGCATGAAGCCTATGGCTTCAGAGGAATTATCACCTGTTGCTTAACAGCAGGGGGCGGGGGGAATTAAATAAAGAATTTATAGCTAGTCCTCTCTTCTCTGGCAAGGCAGCCAGAAGCCTCTAGCTGGCTAGACTAGTTAACTCTTTGTGAACCAGAGAAGAAGGAAAGGAAAAGAATTAAAATCCTTTACACAGACAACTAATGTACCTAAACATATTGTAATGGTTTGTATATGCTTGACCCAGGGAGTGGCACTATTAGAAGGTGTGGCCATGTTGGAGTAGGTGTATAGCTGTGGATGTAGGCTTTAAGACTTTCTTCCTAGCTGCCTGGAAGCCAGTCTTCCACTAGCAGCCTTCAGATGAAGATATAGAACTCTCAGCTCTGCCTGCACCAAGCCTGCCTAGATGCTGCCATGTTCCCACCTTGATGATAATGGACTGAACCTACTCAGAACCTGTAAGTCAGCCCCAATGAAATGTTGTTCTTATAAGAGTTGCCTTGGTCATTGTGTCTGTTCATGACAGTAAAACCCTAAGACACATGTACATTCATACACCCACACTTTGGCTCAGTCCAACCATCTGTCTCAATCATTTCACAAGAATTCACGTATGATTACATACATACACATATACCTACATAAGTACATATAAACGAATAGACATATCTATTTGGATGGATGGATGGATGGATGGATGGATGGGGCAGAGCTCCACAAGCCAAACCATCATTGTAATTTTTTTGCTCTAGTCTTTTTATAGATATAAGTTCTTAGGAAATTACCTCATACATAATATGTTACACAAAATGGGAGTTACAGAAGGATGTTGATACTAAATTCAAAGCAGTGTTTCATTCTATACCCTCATTATAAGTTCAAACCAACAGTTTTCACATGGCCTTGTCTTATTATAGTGCATACCTGTGCCTTCATCCTTGGACCTGAATTTTTTTCCTTGAACACAAATTTGTCCCAAGCCTGCATCTCCTTTTAGTGTAATATGAAAGTTCATTGTATTTCTTCTTATGCAGGCTTTACTTACTATGTGAGGAGTGGGCACATTCTATTCATGATTTTAACTTTTATTTCATCTCTTAAAACTTTCTCCTTAAGATTATTTGAATCAGTTCAAGAACTCTATAAAATCATTAATTCATCTGAACAGCATTAATTCATGAAAGTTCATCTTTATGTTGATTTGCAGGAAATCCGTCCAATAGGGTGGGTTTATGCCCAGAAATCCTTAGTCTATGTCATAGTGATAGAAAAGGCATACCAGCTGCAAGAAGCAATCCTGAGGTGAAGTCTCTTAGGAGCTTGCCTCTCAGAGCTCACCCATCTCAGTCCATGCAATGGTGGGCCACCTCCAGGAATTACACCTGATAGCCTTAGTCCTTCCTAGATGTCTCCAGACACTGTGCCAGAGAGAGGTAAGAGTCAATACAGTTATAAGATCAAATCTAAACATATTTTATTTTGTTTAACTATGAGGCATTTCCATCTTTTCTAATTGAAATAAGAGTATAAATCAATAGCCATATACTGTGTGTCTAACAAACATTGTTAATCTTGTTAGGCAGGAATGCTTTATCTGCTATGACAGTGACTGCCACTTCCTAAGAATTCCTGCATTCCCATCCCATGATCTAGTTACCATTTTCAGGCGCCAGATTTGCAGATTAAATGGAGATGTGATGGTGATCATTCTATCTGTAGCTTGTAGTTTCTTAAGGACAGAACTAATTTATGCACACACCAAAAATATATGATATTTTCTTTACACTATGGGGTGCTGATATAGTTGTGATCCTCCCATTTGGATTCTCTACAACAATGTCTCTTGCTTGTACAAAGATCCGTTTGGGCATTGTGTAAGCTGTCAAGCATGCTAATGACAATTATGCATTGGGGTTGAAGAAAGAGTAACCAGATATCTTTGCATTTGGTGGGCCTACTGTAACTCACATCCTAGCTACTCTTTCCCTGTGTGCCATGCTACCTTTCAAATAATGAAGTCATACTGCCTTAAATCTTCTTGATGATATCAGTGTCAACTCAGATTCTGGCTACAAAAGTTGCCAAGTATTTGAGTATCCCCTCAGTCTTTCCCTGCGTCCCCCCACCCCCCAACACAGTTGTATGAGTAAATAGACAGAATTTCCCTTGAGAAAGGGCTGAGGATTCATTACTGCAAATAGTTGCTGTAGTCTAAACATGACCTTCCCTCCTGGAGACTAAATCACCTCTTAATGACAACAGAATGTGCAAACTAGACGGTGTCTGGAAAGTAAAGAAGAAATTATGACTTGTATTGAAACTGCTCTAAGTTTTCCATCTCTGGTTCCTTCTGCTGTAATATACCCACATCCCCTATATTACCCATTTGTCTATTTTACAATAAGGAATTTATGTCCTATTATCTACCTCTATAACTCTGCACTGGATCTCCATTGTGCACCACTTCCACCTTGTAGAACATTCCTTTTACCCCTTGCTCTTTGGGCCATGCTTCACTAACTGACCTTTGTTTTGTGGTGTGGTTTCCAGTGTTATCAGTGGCTCAAGTTACTAATACTCTTCAAGCTGGCCCTTGACTACAGAGAAGAGCCTATAATGAACTTGCCAATGGTACTGATACCATGTATTTTCATGGTTTTCCTACAGGTCTTAATCTCTTTTGTGTTACTATCATAGACTACTGGAGATGTAGTCTTCTATTTATAGAACATTTTTTTCCTCTTATATTTCTAAAGAATTGGGTTCCAAACCAAAGTACCAGTTTTGATTTTAGTAAGTGTCTGGTTTCCACTACCCAGGTGATGCCATGGACATCAACAGCTCTGGACAACCAAAAAGTGCCAGCGTCTGGCTTGCTTGTCCTTAGAACCAGTAGTTCCCTCTCTGCCATCGGTGGTCCCATATTCCAGTAACCAAGTAAAGCAAAACTCTTGAACCTTATAATTAATCAATCAGATTTATGTATCAATAAATTCTCAATTTACAAGAAGCCAATACAATAATTTCAGAACCAATTGATAACGATAAAAGCTTTATCTCAATTATGCTAACCTTGTGATATCATAACTACCCGTAGCTGGTTAAAGCCATGCTGGTTCATGTCCACCTCCATCTTCCTTTCTCCTTTCTTCCCTGAGAGGCTCTCTGTTCCTGTAACTCTTAGCTCTGCCTCCCTTTCCCTGTCCAATCACAGGTCTCCTACTAAGCTAATATAATTGGACAGGGGAAATCCTGTGACAATTTCTAAGCTAGCAAGAACTACATAGTGAGACCCTATGTCAAACTAAACAAAACAGAAAGGAATTAATTAAAGTTCTATATTTTTGTTTGAACTTTCATTGTTTTGAAAGCATTATATCTAACTCCTTGGGTTTATGTGCAGTTATAACTTGTTCAGTTCAGTTATCTGGGGTTTCTTTTTCACGCAGATCAGTTCTGGTCATCATTTACCACCATTCTGCTTTCTCAAAGCTTCTTTTCACAGAATAACTCAAAACACAGCACCAATTCTTTTTTTTTTTTCCTTGGGAACACCATTAAACTTCATTGTATTTGTGACAGTAACATTCTTTAAAAAATAAATAAATAAAAGTCAAGCACAAGCACACAGATGTTCTCCTGTGATTGCAACTACTCTCTCAGCTGCTTGTACACTGGTTAATAAAATGATAAGGTCATTGATCTGCTGCTGTCCCCTCCCTTTAAAGAGCGTGTCACTACTAAGCTGTGTGTATGGCACCAAAGAAGCAGGAGAATTGTTTTTAACAAATTATTTTCTTAATTGTAGAGAACTTGCAAGGAATGATGCTGACCTCATTCTAAACCATGCCTCTGAGTCTGGAAAGACTACAAAACCATCACTTTCTCTTTGAAGACTCAGTCCCCTGAAATGTTCTAGTCTTTGTTAGGTACTCAAGAGCAAGATATGGCAGAGTTTTACACCATACCAGGCATCTGATTTGTCAATTCTTTCGACTACTCAGGCCTGCTGGCACACAGCAGCATGCAGCAGTTGGGAAAGGAATGTTTACATCCTTTCACGACCACAGTAGCATTCTTTAATTTGAGGCTGGATATATTCAACATATATCCAATACCTGGACTCTGGAGGTGGCACATGTCCCAGTACCATATGGCCACTATGTTCTAACAGAATAACATTATATCTATCAATGACATGGAACCTGCACTCCCAGAATACAATGACAGAATGCAGGGCCCCGGGCCAGGGTAGTGTGGGAAGCAGAGGTTGGTAACCATGATGACAGTATGGGACCATGAAAAAACCCAATTCTTAAGTTTTTAAGTTCTACTTTTAATTATAAGTTTATGTTTAATTAACAAATTATCCTATGTATTTATGGGTTACCAAGTGAGTCTTATAGATTTTATACTACATAGATTTTACACTACTGAAGACTAAATCAAGGTAGTTATCAAGTCCTCAGCCACTTTATATACATCCTTTTGTCGTGAAAGCAATTAAAATCAAATGGTCTTTTAGCAATTTTGAAACACACGTGTAGTGTCTTTAGCTATCTCACTGTGCAGTGTGCCACTAGTGAACAACCTCTTTATTGAACTGAGGGGCGGTGTTATTTGGTTAAAATGGCCCACTTCCCTCTCCCATAGATTGGGTGACCATCATTCTGCTGCTTGAGATGTTTTTATCCCTGATGGGAGTGAGATCACTAGATATTTACCTTTTAATGTAGTTCCTGATTTATTTCACATGCTGTGATGTTTACTCATGCAGCATACAATAGACCCTTCCTACTGTTCAAGACAGAATAGCCTTGAATATCTATCTAGACACATTGCCTTAGTCCATCGATTTGAACACCTACCTTGAACATATCTTAGTTGTTGTGATACACAACAGATAACACTGAGGTTTGATAGCTACTCATCATAGTTGTTGCATTACTTCTGATACACAATGAGGTAGGATTGCTGGGTTCATTTGGAATTCTGTTTTCAGTATTTGAAGGAACAGTCAAACTGTCTTCCATGTGCTCTAAGATTTACTCTCATCTGCACTGCACACCATTCTCTGTTTTCCACCCTTGGCTGGAACTATATCTTATCTTGTTTGTTTTAGGATTATTTTTACTGTTGCTGCTTCTGTTTTATTGTTACTGTCGTTGTTGTATAATTGTCATGTGAGACACTCTCGCTATGTAAGCTGCTGGTCTGTTACAGGTACCCCAGGATGACCTTGAACTCCTGGAAATTCTTCTGCCTCAGTCTCCAGACATGACTGCTTCAAGTACAGAAATATACCATTAGGTCCAATTTACTTCGTCTTTTGTTAACAGCCATTATAATAAGTTCTGTGGTGATCTTTTGTCGGGGTGTTGATATGTATTTTGCTGATTAGTAGTGATGAACAAATGTCTTACCCTTAGACCATGTGTCTGCCTTCATTTGAAATCTATTTTCTGAAATATTTGTCCTCCTTTAATTGGTTGCTTACTTTTTTACTAGTAAGTTGGAGTTATTTATGCATTTTGTATATTAACTACTTCCATCTAAATGGAATAAATTGACTTTTTTCATTGGGTTTTTATTGTTGTTTAACTTTGCTAAAAATGAATTGATGATAAGTGTGTAGGTTTGATTTGAGCTTTGCTGCACTGGTCAGTGTATCCATTTTAGTTCTGTATTATTTTGTTTTATAATTATTGTAACTTTGTAATAGATATAGGAATTTAATTATAGATTGTTATAACTTTAAGGTTAATTTGGATATTGGGATGAATTGAGCTACCTCCATACTTTCTCAATAAATCTATCATGTAATGGTAATCTTAGGAAATTATCTGCCAGCACAGATAGAAATTATTTGGATAATTCTTTGGTTTGTGAAATTATGAGACACCAAAATGAGGAAGGCTGAATTATGGATACCAGTCATCTTTTGTTGTGAGAATCCACTCTGCTAACTTTGTTTAATCTATTTCTTCCTATGGAAAGAGTATACACTTTGTGATGGCTACTATTCCACTGAAGATTAGCCTTTCTTGTCTTTCTAATCTTCTAGTTTTCCAAACTCAAGCATGACTCTGCAAAGCAGTAATCACCTCACCTTCCCAGATATTTTTCATAGGGTCTTCAAATGTCTCCATTATTAGTTTTGATGATTTAAACCTGTTAACTATTGTGTGCATTTTCTGCTGGCATGGGTCCCTAACCAAAGATGTTCCAATTCTCACATCTACCAAAGTGCTGCTGTTACTTTTGTAGATTATATGGTCACAATGCAGGCTTCATGGCAACAGTAGATGGGAAATGCTTGGTTTGCTTAAAGTCTCATTGTTTTAAAAAGCAGTTGGTAGAATTTATGAAATTTCTCAAGCAAGAGGAAACAAAAGAAAAAAAAAAGTCAAATACCCGCTTCACCTGCTGACATGTTCTAGCGTTGCCTTCTTCTCCTTCCTCTACAGCTCTAGATTTCTATTTCAGATTTTATAACTCCACCAAGTACACCTTCTGGCTCTTAGGGTCATAGGATGGGTAGTTTCTTTCTGGAACATGAGAAAATGGTAAGGATACAGTCAATCAGATGTATAGAGAGTTTAAGGAGCCAAGTTTGGAACAGATCCTTGCATTTGCCTAAACTGGGAACAACCATTATGAAAATATATACCGAATCGCTTATGCCTACAACTAGGGTCAGATGTCAAAGTCTGTATTTTGCTCCCATCCCCTTTATTTCCAAGTAGGAAAGATGTTGTTTAAAAGTCTTTCGGTTTACATTTCTAAATGACTTCAGTATTTTAAGGCCTATTTAAATAAATGGCTTTCAGGATAGGAAGCACCACACCGTGGTTTAGATAGTATTGTTTATCTTGTCTGCCATAGAAAGATGGCTTTATATCAAGATCTAACTGTCTTTCAACCTTCCCAATACATCTGAATGGATTATCATTATTTTCCTTTGGCATTTTCTTTCTTTTTCTCACTTCATCATGTCCTGTTCTATTTATTTATTCACCTATCTGTTTGTTTGTTTGTTTTGTCTGCTAAGTCCACAATTAAAGTATCCATGATTTAGTGACTATATTTCTGAGTAAGTCAACTTACCTAGGAATTGAAAACATGAGACAAACAAAACAAACAGAAACTACTTCATTCAACTATTAAATTGGTGTGTGTTTCTGTGTGTGTGTGTTCATTTGTGTCTCTATGTGTGCATTTGTGTGTATGTGTGTGTTTGTGCGTGTGCACGTGCGTACACATTGCATTTTTCACTCATAGTGTATCTGGGAAATCTACCATCACAACTGAACGATCCAACTTTTAATATCATCTCCCTTTGGGATAGCCTTTGGAAAATAAAGTTTGAAACAAAATTTTATCATTTCTTCAAATTCAAATCGTGCAGTTGTTCTAACATTGACAAAATGCTCCTTTACAAGAAACAAATCCATAAAGAATATTGCTTACATTAACCAAGCATTGCTGACACTAGCAAGATTGTCTGCAAAAGTCAGCAAGTTTTCAAGTTCTCCAGTTTTACCGAGTTGCTGGCAGTGTCAGTGCCTAATAGCAAAAGAATCTCTCCTTTCCCAGAAAGCTCACTGTTTGCATGTCAAGCTGCGACTAAGGAAGAAAAGGGAAGCCCGAAGTCGTCAGCAATCCTTGTAACTCCTCTTTCAGTGTCACCAGCACTGTCATGCCCCAGAGTGTACAATAGTCACAGTTACTTATATATTTACATATGTCTTCTATCTTTTCCAGCTAAAACATAGATCCATTCTGTAGACGGATTCTGTCTGTTTTATTCAACGTTTACTAATACCTGAGCTGAGGTCAGTATTTGATGCATGAACAAGATAATATCATACCATAAGAAAAAAAAAAGAAAGAATGGAAGTGAAGAACTCCACCGTTTTCAGCCATTCGTTGAATGCCTGCGTCCGCACACATGAACACTGACAGCAAATATTTCAGTGCACGCTGAGACAGTCTGCAAACCCACAGTGACCCTCTGTCCCTAAAGTTTATATTGCTGACTTGCAACTGACTTTATTAATATGCACATGTACAAGTTAATGGTCAAATCATGAAACATGTCTTCAATGCTATAGGATTAAAAATATAAATGTTGGGGTTGTAGATGCCATTTGTATCTATCATTCCAACCTCAATGAATCTCTGAAGTTACCTAAAAATGTGAATAACCATACTAACATGTCTCTAAAGTATAAGATACAATTTACAATATTGAACCTGTTGGTAATTTTCTTCATTGTCCAGAAGCCATTGAATTCACTGCTGTAACAAAACAAGAATAATCGCCATTGACCAGAGAAGGTGTTGAATGAATATATGCATTGTACAGCTGAGCTCTTCACTCAGCAATTCACTCCACAGAAATAAAAAAGGATCCTGCTAAGCTGGTTGCCTGTGATTATATGCTTTCATTGTTGGTAGATGCCAACCTCTGCCTTAATCTTTATGAAGGTATATTTGATCTACTTATTAGGGACATTATAGACATGCAGGGCCTTGTTAGCCACTATGGTCCTTTAACAGCCTATGTCATGTTTAGCAGAATATGATGGGAAATAATTCTAATGCTTTGTCTTAATTCAGTTCCCAAAAGCTGCACTTCCAGTCACTGAGAGTCCCTGTCCCCAGCTCGCTTTGATTGGTTGCAAAGAATTGCTGTACAGCCAATGACTAGGCAGAGAGACAGAAGCAGGACTTTTAGATTGCAATGTCAAGGGACCAAGGAAGAGGAACAAGATAATCACTATGACTTGGAGGCAGAGGGATCATATTTAAGAGCTGCAAGAGAGAAATCCTCTAACAGCTCTATGGGGAGTTTGGGGGACAGCTGCCCAGAAGGTTAACAGAAAGGTGTTAAGCCAGGGATACTAGAGGGGAGTGTGTGCTAGCCATGGAGACGTTTAGAAGTGCCCAACCAATGAACTAGTCAAGGCATATCAAAATCAGTGGGCATATATGTATGTGTCCTTTCATTCATGAATCCAGAGCTCTGGGTGGGTGCAGTGCCCAAGAGACCCACCAGGAGCCAGAGCAGATTAACTAACTCACCACTACAAGAATGTGTTTGAATGCTCTGAATCTGTGAGGATTTGAGACTGGCTTGTTTTAGACCTCTGTTAGCAGCCTCACTAGCGTTTGTGTTTTGCCACAGACCACCTCTGTAAGCAGTGTAATAAGATCGATAGCACATAGGACAGGCTCAAGGGTAAGCTTCGTGGCTCACTGAGAGAAGAAACTGGAGAGAACTGTGTTCGTTCTTTTTTGGGTTTCAAAATAGGGTTTATCTATACAGACCTGGCTGTCCTGGAACTCACTTTGTAAACCAGGTTGAGCTCCAATTCAGAGATCTGTCTGCCTTTGCCTCCTGAGTGTTGGAATTAAAAGCGTGTGCTACCAAGCCCATTGAGAACTTATTTCTCTATTGGCACGATTTTCAAATCAAACGTTTAAAAGTTCACAAATATTCTGCATTTGTTTTTTTTCTTCAGTTCTCCTTGATTTTACACAAATAGTGGCGGTTTTACTAGCTGATCAGTAAGAACTGAATGTGTTAAGGGAAATGCTAAGCGGAAGCACAGGACTCCTCGCTTTATGATACTCAGATCACTAAGGTTTGTTAGGGTTTTGCAATGGCTAGTTTCTCCTGTTCTGCTAAAAAATTCTAGAGCGCTTGTAATGAAATATCTTGCCAGTGACTCTGAAAGAGACAACCTTTGAAGTACTTTTGATCTTAGAGAAACTTGCCAACTGACCCTTAACTAAGGAGAGTGCTGACAGATCCCTCTGCTGTTCTGCAATGATATCTCCTTAATCACCATGAAAGGGACCCTGCTGGATTTTTTTTTCCCTGTTAGGTGACGTCAATAAAAGTCAGTTTTTCCAGGATAGTGAAGTGCCCTGGATAGAATGGTGGCAGCTTTCAATTTCCAGCCATCCATGACCCTTAACAGTCTTTTTTTTTTCATATATTTATTCCTACATTCAAAATATTGTGTCACTGTCATGAGTTAGTTTTTTGCTGCAAACTCTTGAAAGTTGAAGTGAATTAGAGATTTTGGAGGATTATAGATAAGTGGTCAAGGAAGCTTGAAGTGTGAATGGCCAAGATAACTAACTACACCATAAAAATGAAAGTAAATCCAGAAGTCGTTCCTACTCCCTCATGAGATGAGAACCTAATACTGGAAATGCAGAAGTAGTAACATGATCAAAACCTCAGGTGACAACACATGTTGACAAGGATGTGGAGAAAGAGGAACACTCCTCCATTGCTGGTGAGATTGCAAACTGGTACCACAACTCTGGAAATTAATCTGGAGGTTCCTCAGAAAATTGGAAATAGATCTACCTGAAGACCCAGCAATACCACTCTTGGGAATATACCCAAAAGATGCCCTACCATGCTATAGGGACACGTGTTCCACTATGTTCATAGCAGCCTTGTTTGTGATAGCCAGAAGCTGGAAACAACTCAGATGTCCTACACAGAAGAATGGATACAAAAAATGTGGTCCATTCACACAGTGAAATACTACTCAGCTTTTAAGAATGAGGACAACTTGAATTTTGCAGGCAAATGGATGGACCTTAAAAATATCATCCCAAGTTAGGTAACTCAGACCCAAAAGGACAAGCATGGTATGTACTTATTAATAAGTGGATATTAGCAAAAAACAAAAGTACAGAAAAACCAACATACAGCCCACAGATCTCAAAAATGTCAACAAACTGAAGGCCTCAAGTGAGGATACCTCAGTCCCACTTGGGAGGGAGAAAAAAACAATCGCAAGCGGGGAGGGATGGAGGGACCAGGGAGGGAAAGTGGGTGGTGTAGGGAGGAAGAGGGGAAAATGGTCTGTATTGGGTGGGGGAAAGGACTGAAGCCCTGAGGGCCAGCAGAAAGAATGGAAACAAGGAATCTTGGGAAGTAGGAGGTTGGGGGATCCTCCAGAATGTACCAGAGACCTGGGAGATGAGAGACTCTCAGGACTCAAATGCCTTCCATTGGAGAGAGGGAACTTGTAGAGCCCACCACCAGCAGAAAGACAGGACATCAAGTGAGGGATGGGGTTGCCATTCTGCAGTCAAAACTCTGACCCATAATTGTTCCTGTCTGAAAGAACTTCAGGAATGGAAATGGAGAGGAGTCTGAGGAAAAGAAGGCCCAGTGACAAAGTGGGATCCAGCTCAAGGGGAGGTCCCAAGGCCTGACACTATTGCTAAGGCTATGCAGCAGCACTCATAAAAAGGAACCTAGCATGAATGCCCTCCGAAAGACCCAACAAACAACTAAAAGAGTCAGATGCAGAGATTTGCACCCAACCCATGGACAGAAGATGCTGACCCCACCCCCACCCCCATAGTTGAATTAGGGAAGGCTGGAAGAAGCTGAGGAGGAGGGCGACGCTGTAGGAAGACTATCAATATCAATTAATCTGTACCCCCGAGATCTCTCAGATATTAGACCACCAACCAACAGCATATACTAGCTGATATGAGGCCATCCAACACATATACAGCAGAGGTCTGCTGAGTGTTGACTCAGTCAGAGAAGATGCACCTAACCCTCAAGAGACTAGAGGCCCCAGGGAGTTTAGAGGCCTAATGGGGTGGGAGGTGGATGGTTGGGACATCCCAGTGGAGACAGGGGGGCAAGGAGGAGGTATGGGATGTGGAACAGTTGGAGGGTGGGCCAGGAGGGGAATAAAATACAGAGTGTAATAAATAAATAAATAAATAAATAAATAAATAAATAAATAAATAAAGTTTTAAAAAGTTGTAACATTAGAAGGGAGTGAGGAGGACAGAGCTTTGGAAATAGGTTTGAAAAGACACTCTCAGAAGGTATAGAGGAGACCGGAGAAGATGCAATAAAAGCAGATTCACAGAGGTAGGCGGATCTCTGAGTTCCAGGACAGCCAGGGCTATACAGAGAAACCCTGTCTCAAAAAAGCAAAAAAAAAAAAAAAAAAGAGGCAGATTCACTGAAGGCGAGGGGATGAAATGAGATTTTGTGCCATGCACCAGGGAGAGGGAATCCCTGACAGTTGCCAACTGTCTTACAGAAACTACCCCAGAAATTAGTGTTTCTTTGGTGACCAGAACTCCTTCTCCCATTCTGAGGGTGGTTAGATTTTGCCCTGAAGTTGTTTAGCTGAATGTGGCATCTTCTGGGAAGTTGAAAAGAGCCTCATTCAAATGTCCATGGTGTCATTTGAGAAGGCTGAAATGGCTGGGGTCACCTGGTTCTGCCCTTCCCTCTAGAGTTTTGTTCCTCTGGAAGTTCAAGTGGCAGGTGAGTTTTGCTCAAAGGTCCTATGAGACCCATCTGCCATGTTGTCGATTAAAATCAATCATAAGATCAATCTAGATTGAAAGGGTGGGGACCTGGATACCACTTCACGATTAGAGAAGAGAGACAGAGGTGTTTCTCATTCCTTTAGACTCTTTCTCCGGAATCTTCTGTTTTGCCTCTTATTTTATTCCTATCAGCTCTGAAATCGATATGATTCTCTACAGTGCCATTTACACAGAGCAAAAGTATCTCGTTCAAAGGTGGTCTAAGAGGTGGAGGATAATGAAGTGAGGTGACTGCAGAGATAACCTTGTCTCTACCTCCAGGACCTAGGTTACAATTGGGGAAAGAGCTGTTGGAACAATGGCAACAGGACAGATCAGCATCTGTATTAACTGCTGGTTTCCCCCACCAGCCTCAGGATGAGCTTCTTTCTATTTCTTTGTTTCAGAAGCAAGACATCTTTAGATCACTTGTAGCTTTGACGTGTCAAAAACAGGAAGTGAGGAAATTGATCTTGGTCATGTTAACGGTGGGCTTTTTGTCTGATTTGAAATTGATCTTGGTCATGTTAACGGTGGGCTTTTTGTCTGATTTGAAATTGATCTTGGTCATGTTAACGGTGGGCTTTTTGTCTGATTTGAAATTGATCTTGGTCATGTTAACGGTGGGCTTTTTGTCTGATTTGAGTGTGCTAGTGTCAAACAGGAAGAACTCTGCAAAACAACCTTTATATATACACATACATATATATGTGTCTATGTATATATATATACATATATATATATATATATATATATATATATATATATATATATATATATGTATATATATATCCACATACAGACAGACCTATATATGTCATATTACATCTCTGAGGCATGTCACATGTTTTTGAGTAGATGACTCTTTCTGGTAACATTTCACACATACACACACATGCACACATACTCATATACATGAACATATACATGTATAAATATATATATATATATATATGCACATGCACATACATATACATATAAAGTGCTTACCTCCATAATAGCCATTCCATGATTGCATTAGTGAGCATAGCTTGCCATTCAAGCCTCTGCTGTAGCCCACAAGGTCCACAGCTAGGTAGGACCGTTGGTGACCTTTCTCTCAAAGTAGCTTGCACAGTACCTCCCAACACTGTGAAAGCCAGTCAGCAGGGAGGAAACATCTAGATTAGATTCAGCCTGATTTTCTAGAGACAAATTACAGATCTTTGAGGTCCTGCCCCCCCACCCCCCCGGCATGGGTGAATTATTCCAGACACTGATTAATTTACCTCTTTGTTTTGCTTTAAAATGTATGCATGTGAGCCAATTTTAATATTCTAGAATTATTTACTAGAATTAAGTAAATTTTATTACAACATAAAAATGAAGTCTACTGTGTAAAAGATCCCTCTGTGCATGAACTGTATAATGCATAAACTCCAACAAACGAAGATTCGTGGACTGCCTGTGGCCCAGAATCATAGTGATTTATCTGTGGTAGAAGAATTCCGAAGGTATTAATTATAGAGCATTGATATCATATTGTTGGCTGTGGAGATCTTGAGCTTATAATTTTAAACTTTTTTCCTGGAACAACTGAATAATTGTATTAACAATTGTTGTTTGTACTTTCCACAAATAAATCGCCATTCTTGTTTAAATATATAATCCTAAGAGTAAGAGAAGATGGTATGCTATACTGCCTGCTGGATGAAGCTGGAGCAGCTGTGTATGAACTCTTGAGGTAGAAAGTTAACTACCATGGAATGGACTTTTATCACTTTAAATTGTTAGGGAGAGAATACTCCTAATTTTGGCAGTCCACATACAACTGAAACTGTACTAGACCATGAGTTGTAAGATTCTATTAAAAACCGAGACAATACCTCAGAACAACTGACTCTCCCTGTAGCTTGAAGAGTAAAATTCTTTTACCAGGGCTCAGGAAAGACAAAATGTCAACATTAAAAGGTTAATACTTAATCTCCAGATATATCTTTTTCCATCCAATGAATACCCCACTTTTACTCCAACACACCTTTCCCCATGAGTGTGTTAGGTGGCATTTAATTAAAGATGAGATAAAATGATCTTCAGGTAAGTGCTTCCAGTTGTCATGTTTCGCCTGCTTCCAAGTTCAGACTTGTGTAAATTAAACATTAGGAAGCTACTTTCTCAGCTTACCTTGCGTTTCATTTGTTAGAAGACATTGATTCTGCCTGTCCACTGTAATGGACGACAGTTAACTTCCTAAGTACTTTTATGGAACAAAAATTTTAAAAAAGAGAGAGAGGAAAGTTTGGCAACAGACTGATTTAAGAAAGCAGAGGCATGAGATGGAGAGGCCTTTTGTCGTTTAGACTATAAATCTTTTACTTAAAAATTTTTATTTACATATATTAATTATACAGGGCACAGAGACTAGTAGTGTTGAGGGACTTTGAAGTTATGCAGACCCGAGCTTGATTCCTTAGTAAAAGGGGTTTTTTTTTGTTGTTTGTTTTTTGTTTTTGTTTTTGCTTTTGTTTTTAGCTATGAACCCTGGCAGAATTTATAACTAACACTGGAGTTATTCTTGGACTAGTGTTGGCAGCATTATCAGTGGCTGTTTTTCATTTAAGCAGCCAAATCCTGAGCTTGACACATAGTTCATGCCCAGTGGATTTAATATTGCTGTCTATCATCTTCACAACTCTCAAAGCTCAAATGTCCGGAATCTTTTACTAAGATCCAATGCAAATGAAATATCATGCTAATAACATGCTATTATTTATGATAACAAAAGCAATTTTACTAAATTAAAATTAAGGTAGTGTTAATTTAATATTTACAGTGATAGTTGTGTGGTAATATTAATATGCTAGTGAAATGCTAATAATAATACCACCAATTGGGTATTTTGCTTATTTCTAATAAAAAACACTATTACCTACATGTTTGAATGTGGAGGAGATATAAAGCAAAAATAACTTTAACTTCCTAGGAATTTATATGATAAACTATTATATATATATGTGTGTGTGTGTATATATATATATATGTGTGTGTGTGTGTGTGTGTGTGTATGGAATAGAGTACTCCAATGTCTCAAATTTCGTTTATAGGGAAGCAAGAGAGTGATTTTGAGTGAAGTGGTCCTCAGCTGCAGGTGTCTGAATGGCAGGAACAGCTGCTTCCTCTCCCTTCAGTGAAGAAAACACTTTTGGAGGATTAAGACAACTACTTCATACATACCTTTAAATTTTACAGTTGTGAATATAGTTCATAATTACTGAATTATTTTAGTATAGAGAAACACACGGAAATGTTCCCGAAAATCCACTATGTAAACATTTATGCTGTTGATATTTTACTGTATGTGGTTTTTATTTCCAGGTTTTATTTTTTTTTTATTCGAAGTGTTTATTCACTTCATTGGAACACATATGCTCATACTTCTCAGTATTCAGTAGTGCACCCATGCCTAGAGTGCCTACTTATAGTAAATATTCTCACAGATATCTTATGTGTACTTTTGATTACATTTGTAGCAACATTGTTTTAAAAGGAATTGAGGGGACAAAGAGTTGATCCTGTTTAAAATGTGATACAATGTAACAGACCTATACCAGCATTCCTTAGAATTATTGAGAGAGCTGTCGTGGATGCAATGGGTGCCTAGACCCAGTCCTAGATTATCTCAGCTGATAGTCTCCATCCCTGTTTCTAAAGATGGTCCCAGTAGTTGCGGGTCTGTTAAGAAGCACGTGGGGTGCTGCCTTTCTCCACATTGATCTCATGTGTGCACTCATTATGTTTCCAAGAGCTGGATCATAGGTGCCATGACACTTATCATTAAGATAGAATAAGACATTCCTGTTTGAGACTTCTGCTTAGGAAGTAGTATTTCATGGTATCTATGATACAGACAAAATACAAAACAAAACAAACAAAAAAACCAAAGACAAAACACAGAATAAGTCTAGAATCGAGTGTTTCTGACCCACAGATTTTTCAGTTGCAGACCACCAAAAAGCTAGATGTGGAAGAAAGCGTCATCAGCTGCGGTGGAGAAGTTTGTCAAAGTTAGAGCACTGGGTGTAGACAGCCCTGTCTCAGGTGGGGCTGCACAGAGAGTCGGAACAACACGATAAATCCCCTAACTGGACTGGGGAAGTGGAGGCTGCCAACAACGCCAGTTTCTGTTTCCACAAGATATGTTGAAGGCAGAAGTCAATTTGGAGTGAATGGAAGTGTGTATGAATGTTGGAGAAATAGACGCTGGACGTGGGAAATCGGCTCCCATTACGTTTGTCTCCGGAGGAGAGTCAAAAATTGGAATTGGGAATTTAGTGGAAGAGGGACAAGGTCCCCTCAAAGGAGATCTTTGTTTTTCTAAGCTGTGCATTGTTAGTTAACTGCTCTACAGTAATAAACAACAATTTGTGGGAAAAGGATATGAATTAGGAGCGCGAGGGTAAGTCCAAGAGACGCCAGGCAGCAGGGCTGCAGTAAAGGTGTGCTTTGATGCATCTAGACCAACATTACCGTGGAGAAATTCCAGAAGGACAGAGGGTTCAACTGAAGTTGTTTGTGGGCACTCCTAGCTCGTCCTAAAATCTTTGGTGTATAGAATAGGTGTTTACTCCAGCGTGCGTAGGTGAGGTAGCGTGCACAGACTCTCTAGCTGTGCAATTCCGAGGCTGGTAAGTTCCAACAGAAGTGCAGAGATAAAGATCAAAATGGAGACAGAACTGATAACAATGTACCTTTTCAGGGCCCTAAGAAACCACAGAAGCATCTAGGATGGCATGCATCAATTGTAAGTAGACTCCAGGGTTGCAGGCTGTAGTTAAGTAAAACAATTTCCCATTATATCCAGATAGTGTTAAGTACAGTGAACACATGACAAATGTGAAACATACTTTGTTTCTGAAAGCATGGTGATGATACCTATTCAGGTAGTGGGACCAAAATCTTTCTGAGAACCTAGTTGCTATAAATACATTGATTTATAGCTACATAATCAGTATTTAGTGGCTTCAAACCTCAGCAAATTCCTTTAAAAAATGAAAGCAAGAAAGATCTTGTACTTTTCTTACCATTTAAAAGTAATTAATATAACATGTGAAAGTGTTTAGCTGAATGCCTGGTACATAATATATCCTTAATGATATGAGAATTAAATCTAAGTATTTTCCCTGAGGGGAATAAGCCAAGGAAAAAAGTGGACATTGGAGTCTGGCTTGCATGATGGTCACTCGAGTGATTTTAATTTTATTATAAGGAAAATATGTACAAATATCTTGTAGCAACAACAAGATAAAACCACAGTTAGGTGGCAAAATGGATTCAATCTTGATCCAATTGTTTTTAGTACAGTAAACAATACTCACTGTACCTAATTCACAGACTTCGCAGTATAAGAATGTTTGGGTTATTGGGTTATTATAACCTGTGTATTTTGACCTGGCCTCTAGGAATATCTATTTAAAACAGAAACACTAATCATAGTTAACTACTATCGTTTGAAAGTATTTGACAAATTAAGCTTATTGCAAGTAACTGAGTGGGATTTTTACAAACCTGGAAATAGGATGTTGTTGAGTATGTTTAAGAGCAACCTAGACATTCATATGTTTTCATGGGTGAGATTAAAGCATGTTAAAGTTATATATGTTATGTGTCTCATCAGCAAAAATGTGTGCAAGGACTTTAGAGATTAGCAAAATATACTCCTTTACTGCTTGTAGATTTCCTCTGCCTTTGTTTCAGTAGGATGTTTGCCTTGATTTATAAAGAGCTTTTGCAAAGGGAATGCTCTGTTCTGTGCATTGTGTTTTTGTGGCTATGCAATAGACAGTGCCACTGGCCTTGGATTAGATTCATTAGAGACTCGTAAATTAGTGAAACATACCTACATGGTTTTGATAGACATTCATGTTTTAGAGGAATAACAGAAAGGCATGTGTGTTGTGGACAATAGATTGATCTGCTAATTTGGATGCATAATGAACCGTCTGGGATTCATATTCATCAGGAGGAATGGCACAGTGGAGCAAGCAGAGCAAAGAAGAGAGTCCTTAGGGAAACACTTTTCCTATTCATTCCAGTTCAGGGGTTTTTAGTTAGTCTTGCTAAAACTGACGACCGGATATCTTTCTCTAAGACTTTGCAGTGATAATAGATATGTGTAACTTGATTAAAGACTTTGCAATGACGACTGATGTATGTAACTTGACTTTAAAAAAAAAAAAAACCCTCAAAGACAACATGACAAGTCTTGAAATTTCAAGTTTCAAAATGTCAACAAGGTTCTATGAACAAAACACATGGTGAAATATGATGCCAGCAATTCTTCTGCATCTTTGTAATCTCCATGTTGGCAATGGTACCTAGAGATAGATGGCATACTGAGAGCTTCCTGGCTTAGTCTGTCCCAAAATCATAAATAAAGGGAAATATTGAGGACATAACTCTGGTGTTCCTTGTCCTTCAACTGACCATCTGCTTCAAGGCTCCAGTGGCATCTTTGAAGTTGTCACTTCAGCTGAGGCACTCCTGGTGTGGCCTGTTTTTGCTCAGGCTCACACTGAGATGTGAGGCACCTGATCGTAAATGAAGGACTCCCTTTAGATGTGACAGTGTGTCAACATCCTTGAAAGTGGAGATTTTAGAGGTTCCCCAAGGACAAACATCAGTAAATCTCCATGCACTGACATTATTACACAACAGATTTGTTTTTTAAGCAAAATTAGGTGAGCATGGATTTAGGAGTGCCTGAAATAATCAAAAGGTTTTCTAGCAATAGGGGGAGGTTGATTTTTTAAAAAATAGTTGTAGGGAAGTATAAAAATCATATATCCTAACTTTAATTTCTTCCGTTGTCAAAGAGTAAGATCTTGTAGTAGCTATCAAATTTAGAAATTGTATACCTAGATAGCATTAACCTAACTAAACATCCTAAAAAGTCTAAATCTTTATGATTTTTAGAAAAGATTTATTTATTTTATGTATATGAGTACACTGTAGCTGTACAGATAGTTCTGAGCTCACTCTGGCCAAAGATTTTATTTATTATTATATGTAAGTACGCTGTAGCTGTCTTCAGACACACAGGAGAGGGTGTTAGATCTCATTATGGATGGTTGCGAGCCACCATGCAGTTGCTGAGATTTGAACTCAGGACCTCTGGAAGAGCAGTCTTAACCACTGAGCTATCTCTCCAGCCCCCAAGATTACGGTTCAGATGGCTGTAAGTCATCAAGTACTTGCTGGGATTTGAACCCAGGATCTTTGGAACCACAGTTTGTGTTCTTAACCGCTGAGCCACTGCTCCAGCACTATCTTTTTTTTTCAATATTATAAAGATAATACTCCTTGAAGAAACAAAATATGCCTATTTGTTTATTTGAGGTATACTCTTTAAATCACACTATATACTATTTATCAGACATTCTCATTGCTATATTTAATGATCCTTCTGCTTTACACCATTCAGAAATCAGAAACGTCTACCCATGCCATCCCACTGTGGATACTTGGATGGCACAAAAAGCCACTGAGTCCCTGCCAGTGGCTTCGGCAGCTCATCTTTGATCATGTCCTTTGACAGCTAAGCATCCAGTGTGTTTCAACACTCCAGTCCCTGGTGTTCCCAGCCATGCTGCCTGGCTTTCATCATCCAACACATCTATGGCTTCTGTCCAGAACAGAAGCCAGTTTGTTGGATAGCTCAGTTCATCTGCCATTGCCCTGTGACAACCTTTATTCTCACCAGTTTCTACAGAGTTCTCTAGGCAGAGACAGCATTGCTTTCCATTTAATTCTCTTAAAATCCCAGGCTTTCATCCCAGTATTTACTGCATCTTACTCTACGATGGTAAGGTCAACCATCAAGTTATTTTCTTTTCCCCTGGGGCCCATCATTGTTTCAATAGTTGCACAAGGGGTCTGTGGTACAGAGAATGGACTGGTGATTTGGAATTGGGATTCACAAGATTCTCACTGCCTCAGAGTTTATTGTTTGGGCTCTTTGTTAGTTTTGAATGGCATTTCTAAGTCTATATATTAGTATGCAGTTGGTGGGTGAGCCAAGGACAGGAACTACAATACTGTCCAACACACCACACTGCAGCTAGGACATCCTCCACTCTACATTTTTCAAACTCTGTTCTGTTATAGTGTGTGTGTGTGTGTGTGTGTGTGTGTCTGTGTGTGTGTGTGTGTATGTATGTATTCTCACAAAATAGGTGTTTCTTTGCCTCCTCAGTAAGTCAAAAATAGCAAGCATATATGACTCTTGGTTTGAAATACCAATGGATGGTTGTGAGCTACAGTGTACTCATATACATTTTTAAAAATTAAATAAATCTTTAAAAAAGAAATATACATAGAATTGCTAAGTTTAATTTTCCCATTTGGGCGTGAGTGAAAGTGAGGCAGATAATTATTGAGAAAGAGAAGGTTGTTTTGGTTTTTTGTTTTTGTTTTGTTTTGTTTTGTTTTGTTTTTTAAGAGAAAAAATTTCAGGGAGGGGGAAGAACATAAGTCTCTTAGACATATAAATAGAATTTGAAGATAGATAAACATGACTTTGTTCTCAAAGTCTGCAAAAGCATGAACTAGTGTGCTTGGCCAGGGTCTTACAATGGGTTGCATGCCAGAGGGTGGAGGGCTGGAGAGCCATTAGAAGGTCCTATATCACAATGGGTCACCTATGTCCTGAAGGCTAGGTCAATGTGGACTCATAGTTGAAAGTCACTTGGAGCTGTAACTAATCAAAGTTAATGAAATTGTAGTGGTTTCACAGCTGTCCTTTAGGGAATAGGTTTAGAAAGGCCGGCACTTTTAGGTTGAAGCTTCAGTCTGGACGCAGACTGGAAACCAATGTTTAGGTTATAACTCAGCCTACGCTGTGTCGTGGGCTGTGTGTTGTGCAGCTATGTGATTTTAAAGGGGCTTTCATCTGGAGAAAATCATAAATTTACTTTATAATCATTTTTTTTCATAATTTAGGTCATCACAGATCTAGAAACATGGCCAAAGATTCTGCTAGGCCACTTTAAATACTTATTAAATACATTTTTTGGCCAAATAGCTAGCTAGGTTTACAGTAAAAGGCATGAATCCTCTCTTATTGAGCAGGGCTTATGTCCAATTAATCAGGTATTGGTTTCTCTCAAGATAGGAAGGCCACATTGCGCCACTGGTGATTTCTGGCCAGGGCCGGCATTGTTGCAACTCTTGGATTTTATAACTGTGTGTGACCATTGATGGTTTGTCTCCCCTGGCAGCTAGCATAGGACCTTTTGATACTGAGAGTTAAACCTCAGGGAGGAGACTTTCAAGTCAGGTCCATCTTGATTCTTCAAAATCTTGTGTCCAGAATGTGGTGCCTTCAGCAAAAGATCTTCACTCTTCTGGCAACATGGCAGTGGTAATACTTTACATAGTTTTGGGGGCTCTCTTGGGCAATTCTGGCCATCAACTCAAAGGGGGGATTCTCATCCTGGAACTGGGGTTTCTGCTAGTCTGTGGCTCTTGGGAAAGCATTATCAATCCATGGGACATGACTTCACTTAAACTATAAATACCTATACACATACAGACACAATACATGAATTACTAAGTAAACTTTTAAAGTAATAGGATTTCCTATTACCTTTTCAAATGTTCTTAGCATTATTTATCTCTCCTTCCTCCCTCTCTCTCCTGAAACCTCTGGTTAGAGACCCACCTATTTTCTACATTATCCATTCGTAGTTCTTGTGCCCTATTCTCTCCCTGCCTATAGCTGCCCCATGGTCTCTTATTAGTATACAACTCAGAGTGTCTAGAGACAGGAGCTCAGATAAGCAAATACGGGCAAACATATGATATTTGTCTTTTCTGGTCTGAGTTGCCTCACTTATTATATTTTCAAGTTCTGTCCACTTTACTGAAATTTTCATGATTTTATTTTTTATTATTAAATGGTATTCTATTGAGGATATGTACTATATTTTTGTCATCCATCCATCACTTGAAGGACACATAGATTGTTTCTATTTCTTAGCTGTTGTGTACTGAGCGGCAATGAATATTGCTGACCTAGGATCTGCATAGAGGGTAGGCGTCTATTGGGGGATGTGCAAGCCACTTTCTGGTGATAATTCTTTCATAATTTGTCTAAAATATAGTTTACTTGGCTCTGTGTGGAGTGGGTCTTGGTTGTTTCCTCTCATTGATTTTATAATGGCATATTCTGTGTTCTTGATTTTTGAAAGACAAACAGAAGGTAGACAGATTCCCTGTTAGACAGATAGATAGGGAGAGGGGCCATGGCTAGGCAAATAGTTATTACCAGGAAAACCTACTGTTAGGAAGAAAAACACATCTTCAGAAGAAACAAATAGTATTTATATTCAGGTGGAATACCAGTAGTTTGAGATGATAAAAAGAAAACAGAGACAGTAAAAATGAGGGTAAGCCTAAAGTTGAGTGCTAGAAATGTCAATATTATGATGGTTAATGTTTTATATATTATTTATGTTATATGTAGGTATGTTATATGTAGGAGAGAATTTGTTTACAGTAACAAACATGACCACTCCACATGCTGGGTCATGTTTGAACTCTGTGTGTGCCTAATTCCCAAAGTTCCTGTAGAGATGATTCGCAACCAGATATGCTCTCTCGTTCTGAGGATTTTACCTTGCCCCAGGCTGCTTGTGGTACTGGAATGGAGGGGTTGCTTCCATTGTTTTTTGGGGCTGGGGGTTGTTGCTAACATCTACAATCTTTGGAAGGACCTTTGTAGATTCACTCTGACGCTGGCATAGGTTCCTTGGTATCTGAACGGAAGTGAGAGAAGGCTTCTCCATTTTCTTCTGTTTCCAAAGGTGGATGGACTATTTCACCTGTCCAGTCATCTGTCGGAGGACCTGCATCACTGCTGAGCTACTGAGGACTCCTCTCTTGAGAAGCAGAGAACACTTTAAGGGGAAATAAACACAAGTCTAAGAAGTCCATCAGTGGGGCTAAATCTTTTCCCACTGTCTGGACTAGATAAACTTAAATATCTTGGGCTGCAGAGATGGCTCAGCAGGGAAGGACACATGCTGCTCTCGCAGAGGACCAGAGTTCAGTTCCCAGCACCCACTTCGACAGAGCTTGCAACTGCAGCTCCAGGCGATGCAGAAACCTCTTCTTGTCTCTGGAGCATCGCACTAGCTCCCCTCTCGCACACGCATATTGCATGGAACTAGAAATCTTAAACCTAGTAAACTCTTTCCCAGTCTTTTCCAGACAAGTTTTTATTTCTCTTTCTTGAGTTCTGCAATGACTATCCAAATCGGAGATTTGTTCCAAAACATGCAGTGTCAGGGAGAGAAATGGCACCTAACATTTTAAATTCCTATTTTAAATGATTCTTACCTTGCTCAAATATTACCTTTTTTCGTTTGCATTTCTAAATTTCAAGGCATCTTAATTTGTTGTGCTATAAGACCAAGCTTTAGGAGACAGGAACGGGGACAGAGAACATGAAAAGAAAATCACTGGCATGGGGCGCGCACAGCTACAGGGCAGGGAGATGCGGGAGTCGGGGTGGGGGCGGGGATCAACCAAAACTACATGTATAAGAAAAGCTATCCAGAAACCCATTACTTTATATGCTAACGAATTTAAAAAGTAAATAACAAACCCAAGATATTACACAGATAATTTTTTTCTTTTGCAAGACTGAGCAAAAGGCAGGCAGAGGTTTTGAGAAATTTTATTTCATTTATAACTGAGCACCTAGAAAGATCTGACAAGTAGAAATGTCCATAAGAAGAAGCCTGATGAACACACCCAGTGGCTTCAAAACTTTCCACTCATTACAAGTGTAACTTTGGCCACACATTTGCATAGGCACTTGGCTTTCCAGAAGGTAATTTAACAGTATTATCTCTCTTAAGGAGTAACTGTCAGGGTTGAAATGTTGGATTTGCCCCCAAAGAGAATAGTCATTAAATTAAAATTTCTTTCTTTTTCCGAGAATAAAGTTATTTCTTTTACATTTGGTAATTTTTTTTCCATGTCTTTAAAATGAGAAGTGATACAGATTTCTACTTGAGGAGTCACCTGAAATCCATGCTTCATTTGCCAATATAAATAAGCCTCTAGAGAGAGAGAGGGAAAAAATGTAAGTGAATATTTTTATATAATTCTCTCTCACAAATCTTAGATCTTAGAAAATGGAAAATCACCGAATGGTGGTGGACACCTTTAATCCCAGCACTCAGGAGGCAGAGGCAGGCAGATTTCTGAGTTCGAGACCAGCCTGATCTACAAAGTGAGTTCCAGGAAAGCCAGGAATACACAGAGAAACCCTGTCTTGAAAACAAACAAACAAACAAAAACAAAAACAAACAAAAACAAAAACAAACAAAAAAACAGAAAGAAATAGAGAGAGAGAGAGAGAGAGAGAAAGAAAGAAAGAAAGAAAGAAAGAAAGAAAGAAAGAAAGAAAGAAAGAGAGAGAAAGAAAGAAAAAGAGAAAGGAAGGAAGAAAGAAAGGAAGAAAGACAGAAAGAAAGAAAATGAAAAATCAGTGATATACAATATGCTGGCTGTTTTTGTTGTTGTTTTTGTGTTTGCTTTCGGTCAAGTTGATACAAGCTAGAATCACATAGGAAGATGGGCTTTAGTTGAGAAATTCCCTCCATCAGATGGGCCTGTGGGTAAGCTGTAGGGCATTTTCCTACTGATGATTGATATGTAGCAGTACCACCCCTGGGCAGGTGGTCCTAAGTTATATAAGAAAGCAATCTGAACAAAGCTACAGAGAGCAAGCTAGTAAATACCATTCCTCTGTGGCCTCTGATTCCGTTCCTGTCTCTAGGTTCCTGCCTTGACTTCCTGTCTTAATTTTCCTCAAGGATGGACTGCAACCTTTCCTGATTTCCCTTGAGGATGAACCATAAGCCATTTCTTCTCCAAGTTGCTTTTGGTCATGGTCTTTATAACACCAGTGGAAAGCAAACCAGGACCAGCCATGTTTTGGCTGGCCAGGTGGCTCACAGTCATTAATTCCCTAAAGTGGTGACACCGACTCAACAGTTTCTGTTTTTTCATTACCACATACAATCTATCTGTATGAAAGCCATGCTTGTAATGTTTGCAGGGTATCTTTTAGGCTATAGTCTTCATTGTAGGAAAATACAGCTGTTAACAATTTTTCATACAAATATCTGAATAAATTTTACAAATAATTAGAAGACATTCAACAAAACATTTATTTCTGTAGTTTTATATTTTAGTATTTTAAATAATCTTATAAATCACTTACAATTACAGATCAGAAATATATTACAGATCAGAAATATATTACAGATCAGAAAATGTTGGCCTTCCTCATTATTTGAGAATCAATTAATTAAAACTTGAAATACACTGATATTCTTTCTATGAGTTCTGATCATACAACAATATTTTTAATGGCTTCACTTTTGTGGCTTATTTATTTCTAATCACTGGATTTTTTATTTTTGAGATTATTATATTTCCATTTCCCATTTCCCTGTCTTCCTTCCAAACCCTACCATGTACCCTTTGCTCTTCTTTCATATTCATGGCCTCTTTTTATTTAGTTGTGTCTTTTGGTGTGTGTGTGTGTGTGTGTGTGTGTGTGTGTGTGTGTGAGGAGCCACCCTCACGGTCGCCATTACAAGATGGCGCTGACATCCGTTGCTCGTGGTGAAAAACAAGTAGTGTGCTCAGGCGTCAGGGTATCTTTCCATTACCTGAGCCCTGCTTCTCCTGTGGCGTCATCTGGGCTGATGGTGGGCAGCCAATCCCGGTGGTGCACGTCTCCAACCGTACTTCGCAGCCTATATAAGGGAAGGGTTTTCTGCTCTCTGGGTCTCCTCTCCTGAAGCTGATCATCTATCTCTTGAGATGCATTAAAGCTTTATTGCAGAAGGATCCGAGTGTCCTGCGTGCGTTCTTGCTGGCGAGACGGTAGCGTGGGTCATGTGTGTGTGTGTGTGTGTGTGTGTGTGTGTGTGTGTGTGTGTATACTCCCAAATATATAAATACAATCTGCTCATTCCATACAGTGTTTCTTCTATGCTTGTGTTTTCAGAGCTGGTCCTATTTTAACTTTGCACTAAGTGCATCAGACACTCACAGCACTTGTCTGTACACGATATCATGTGATACCTAGTTCAAATACCAGCTATCTGAGCTGTGAGCTACCCAGATAAATAGGCCTGTGAACGGATGCAGAAGACTGGAGACACCACTCTATGTCGATTTAATTCTCAAGTCTTGGGTGCCCTGTAGTTCGACTTTTGCTCAAGTCAGTCACATGCCCCCTGGTGAAACTATAGGGAACTACAACTTGTTATTTGTCTCAGATATAGTTTCTAATTTGTTACTTTCTAACAGTTTACCTGTAGCACCCCACCCCCCCCCACACACACACATACACATACACCCTTCACTGTTGGAATTCAATTACATGGTGGGAATAGAGGATTCACCATTTATCCTTACTCCAGACAACCATAACGTCAGAAATTAGTCCTACCAAATGACAGATAAAAATCTTAACTTTGAAAGTCATGAAGATAATGATCCTGTGAAATATGATTAAGAAAAAAATATAATTTAATTGCATTGAATTTATTTTAGAGTGAGAGAAGCATTGATTTCAGTTTATTGTATTTTAATGTCTCCTTTTGATAGCCTATACCTCTAAGAAATTCTAATTATTAAGTTTTAAACTGTCTAAAAATTCTCACAAAGGAATAGAAAAATCTTCCATTTTCCTAATGTCATTTGTCCCCACTGTTTCAGAAATTAGCTGTTTTATCTTCCCATTTCTTATTTTAAAAAGAACATTTATATTGTAAGTTGTCAAGCAAATGCTAAATTACAATGGTATATAATACAGCAACAAACTTACTGTTATGAAAGCTATGTCTTTTCTATATCTTTTATAGTCTTAAAAATAATTGCATGTGCACTGGCAGAGGTGGCTGAGATAAAATGAAATAGGACAAGCTGTGTGCTGTGTGCTCAAAGGTTGAAAAAGGACTGTGATGGGCTCAGGTTGCATCAATAATCATAAGGCGCTTCCTGCTGTACTCAGGCAGTATACTGTGCACTCATGATTTGGGGAAGTGACTTTTCCATTCAAAATTCTCTCCAGTGACTAAATAGAAATTTAGACTTCTTTCCTTACCAGTTAACTTTTTTTTTTAAGATATATGTATTTATCATATGTAAGTACACTGTAGCTGTCTTCAGACACTCCAGAAGAGGGCATCAGATCTCCTTACAAGTGGTTGTGAGCCACCATGTGGTTGCTGGGATTTGAACTCAGGACCTTCAGAAGAGCAGTCAGTGTTCTTAACCACTGAGTTAACTTTTGTACCACTGAAGTAATAGAGCCTAGCATTTAAAAGGCTCCAGACACACAAATAGGTAATGAATGAGATTATACCAGGTGTATTTCTTGGGTCTTCTGAAGTCTTACTTTTGTTTTAGGAAGCCAAATGCCATCTAGTGAAATTGGAAAGAACTACACACACACACACACACACACACACACACACACACACACACACTACACACTTGAAAATGTCATGGTGTCATGAAGTGAGGGACCTGTAAAAATGGGGAAAGAACTAAGAAAACATCCTTGCTTGATATTTGTTCTTCACACCAACCCCTTGTATCCCAGTCTCTAAAAGGCTTTGAGCATAGGCCTGCTTCAAGCTTACTTTCACCTATGTCTGGAGGGAGGGAGGGTTGTAAGGAAAAGCCAGCTTTCATTTAAAGCTGAGTGTCCTGTGAGGAGGGAGGAGTTGCTAACTTAATGTGGCACCTCCCTTGGGAAATCAGATGCAGAGGGGGAGGGCCAGTAATGCAAGGGACTGTGTTGTCAGGTATGCAAAGCCATTAGGCTCAGATCCTGGCTGTAAATGAAAATGTCTGCAGAGTAGGGATATGATCAACTTTTGATTGATCAAATGATTAACATCCATTGAGGAGATGGGAAAAGAGTCCCAAGTCCAAATATGGCACATGGGAAAGTGTTAACACCAAGTCTGTGGAACAGGGCAGGTAATTCAACACAGAGCCTCTTGCCATATAATCTGTATTTTGGTGAATGGCTCAAGATAGGTTTTTTGCAGTAATGTAGATATGTTATAGAATTTATGGGCTTTCAAATATGTTCAGTCTCCAAATGGCAATACACCATGCGTGGTATTAATAAAGCATGTGTACCAATTTGATCAAGAAGAAGGAAAAGATGAATTTGTGAGTGTTTTTAGAACAACATAGATGATGGAGGCAGTACTTAACACAGGTTATATAAGCCTCGGCGCTTCAGAAAAACTAAAGCCTTCTCCCTCCATTTACTGTATCCCTTGCATGAGCACACACACACACACACACACACACACACACACACACACACACGTAGCACACTCATCCATTTCCTCTTTTATCTTCAATTCTCTTCTAAATAAGCAGACTTCCCAGGCTTAGACTTAGTGCCAGAAGGAACCGCTTTCATTTGCTGATTGAGATCTGGCTCAATAGCTAATGTTTCCTGCTGGGTCCTTACAGAGGGTGCATTCATATTTTATTCTAATTTATTCATTATCAAACATCAAACCTTTAGAAGATAAACCAAAAAGTTGGCGCACAATACTGGGAGAGTTGCCGGCTGGTCGGTCATTTTTCATCTTCAGTCTCAGATGAAAGAACTGTTTGGGAGCACTGTGACCTCAACTCCTACTGCATCCAGGTAATTGGGTGCAGGTTGGGGGTGTAGGGGGGGCAAGCTCAGCCAAATGGACCTTCTGCACTCACGGATGCACACAATATGCCCAACATCAAAAGTATCTAATGAGAATTTGAAAATCTGTGGTATGAGAGTAGTTGACCTAATCTTGTAATTAAGTATCAAAACTTCCCAAGCTTTTTTCCCCCTAAACATTTGCAAGTTATGTAGAACTGTAGATGCAAGCCAAAAGGCTTTAGTCATGCCTTCAGGAAGGAAAGCTTTAATGAAGCTCCGAACAAGCAGCAGAATATCAAAGAGCCCAGCTTCTGTGCTGACTTCATACAAATTAATAAGCCACAGATTTATTTGTAAGTAGTACAAGTCCTCCTTCCAGGGTGCTTGAGAAAGTGATCAAAGATCATATGAAAAGTTGCTCTATAAAATGCTCAGTGTCTGTATTCGTCAGTATATGTTTAATAGTATGAACTCAATGCGTTAAGTCAGCATTAAAATATTAACAACAGCTAGATCATACCTGAGAACCAGAGACTCTGGCGATTACTTGGTCCTTGAGGCTGTCTGCTTCAAAAGTTGGGGTAGTCCCATAATAGCTGTCTCTCACTGGGAGGAGGGGAATGACAACGGCTAGTTACTCAGTTTACAATGCAGGGTGCTTCCAGAGGCTCAGTTGGACACTGGATGCCCAGGAGGTTCCTGGAGAACTGCTGGTCACTAGGTTCACAATAACAGCTTGGAAGTGCTGGTTCTGCTATCAGTGAAGGAACTCAGTTCACAGTAGCAGTAGCAGCAACAACAACAACCACAGGGTAAATCAAACCAACTCACTCAGTGGGAAGAGGGAAGGCCAAGCAAGCAAAAGACAAGATCTTCCATCTACTGTAGATTTTTATCTGGACTGCTACTAGAAGGTCCCTCCCATAATCAGGATGGGTCTTCTCTCCTCAATTAAAGCAACCAAGCCATCTTTTCCCTACTCTGGTGACTCCGATTCGAGGCAAGGCAACATTAAAACCAACCATGATGGTATATTTCAGGTGTTTAGCATGCTATTGTTACTTGGCAAATACCAATAATACATTTGCACTCAGAAGACAGGAGACAGAATGGCAATGTCCTCCATGATCTGGTGTCCTATAAACCTAGCTACAGACTTGTAATGAGGTGAGAAAAACACAGTAACCTGAAAAGGCAGTTTCCTCTACAATCCTTAAAATACCAACACTGGAAGTATAATTTGGTTTTAGTCAAATTATGGCAAAACTATCATGACACACAAATGAAACTCATCTGCCCTTCCAGTTGGCCCTGGTGGGGACTCCAGTGGTGTAATAGATAAATATGTAGCCCTAACATGTCAATTGACCATGGTAAATGTCAGCAGGCAGTCATTACAAAGAAAGGAAGGTCAGAGTCTCTGTGGTCAGAGCAGAGAGATCTTCAGACTATCTCTGGATGAGTTTACCCATAATGCTTTACTACTGTTGTTACCAGTGATGATGTGGCTATTCCTAGCAATCACCCAAATCCAGACACACTACTGAGGTCCCTTCATCTTTTTTCATGTTCTGGCTTTCTTAGCCATTCTTAATGTGCAAAGAACAGTGTCTTAACCCTGGAAATGGGCAAAGAGGCACCCTGTTGGTGATGTTGTTCTTATATCAGTCAGGGGCAGAGCAGATGGCAGTCCTTTGTTCATCCTAGCTTGATGCCTGGCTTGGTGGCCGGTGGATTGTATAGGCATAGCATAGACATCTGCACACTGACATGGCACACAGCACAGATAGAGGATGTAACCCAGGGACCTGTCAGCCGCATGGCCAACCTGCAGCTGAAGCCACCACAGTGTGTGAGTATGTAGTGATCAGATAGGAGAGAAAGAGAAGTGGAGCGCCTTGAGCAATCTGAAGAGAGGTGGGACTGGAGACTTGAGTGGGGAGGAGCAGCCTGCTGTGAGAAGCCAGCAATGTCACCTGGAGCACTGTGTGGTCCCAGCCCAAGCTGCCATTGAGGGTCATGTCTGAGTCTGGCTACTCAGTTGTGGGGGTTGGTGTTGATGTCCATGGCTCACATTACCACTAGAGAACATGGGGATGTCCCTGGTGGGAACAGTCACCAGAGACAATCTGGATGTCCAGGAGCTATGTAGGACTGTCCCCACCCCTCAGTGGGTGTGTTGCTCTAGAGAGCTAATTCCATCTTTTAGCCCTGCCAGCAGTTAAGAGAGAAGGCCTTTTGTTTCACCCAGCCAACACAGTAGAGCTGGCTATAATGACAAAAGTACTGATGAGCCACCCCCAAGGGTGTGAGAGCAGGAGAGCTGGCCCAGAACCTCACATGCTGAAGCATTTGGGATGGTAGACCCCAGGACCAGCATAGTAGAGATGACTCTGGAGGCATGGGTGCAGGTGAGCCAGCCCTGAGGGCAGGAAGGCTGACTGTGCCTCCTGCCAATGGTGGCAATGGATAGCCTAACCATCACTCACCCTGGTGGGATAAAAGGGAGCCTGTGGGTGGACTAGGTCTGCCACTACCAAGATCCAGATACAAGGCTCTGAGATAGCCCACCCCAAAATCTATATCAACTAAGAATAGTTGGGACTGTGAAATAGGACCAGTCCTATTTTCCCAAAATTGTAGAATCCACATGACACAGGACAAGAAGATAAATAACTGAGAGGAGTAGAGTCATGGTGAGGATTCAATACTGATAGTATCACAGAAGCCAGAGACCTGGAACCAGACCAATGACTCATTGCAAGGAACATTTGCAAGCGAAGGTGTGAACAGAGGAATATACTGTGGGACACACTGTGACACACTGTAGGTTCCATGATGAGATAGTTTTTATGCTTTGTTTTTGTTGTTGTTGTTGTTGTTGTGTGTTTTGTTTTGTGGGGGAGAGGTTGCAATGGCAGATATGAGACGACAGGGAGATGATCGTGGCTAGGGCACATGGTGTGAACCTTACAAAGAATCAGTAAGAAATCTTTGTTATATTTTATAGACTATCAAGAGTATAATTTTCATATTAAAATCTCATCTCTCTATGTAAAACATTGTGGCCATGCTCCTGTCTCACTTCTCCCCTGCTTCTTCCAGTGGTATTGAAAAACACATGTTTTGAATGAAATCATATTTTTCTTTTAATAACTCCAGAATTACTGAATATCAATGTAATCACTAAAAAAGACCAGCATGTTAGATAACATTCATGTATTTGCAGAGGAAATAATTTGAGAAACATATAGAATTTTTACTTAGGATGACAGATTGAATCTCAATGTTTACTTGTAAATTAAAATTAAAATTTAAGCTGCCCATTTCATTTTAATTTGTGTAACTTTGATAATTATAAGTGGAAAGCTTGACTTTTAGCTACAAATAAAATCATGGTATATAACATATAAGTAAATAGCATAAAAGTGGGAATTTAAGAAAATTGGCAAATGTAATTTACTAACACCAAGGACAAGTGAGTTGGAAGTGTGTTTCAAAATTCTATCTCCCGGAATCTGATTACTTTAAAGTAATTCAGAGAATACATTTTATTCTCTGAAAACTTATGTTTAAGAAGAATATACTTTCAGATGGAGTGGTTTCCCCTATGGGGGAGTGGTGCAGAGACTGTCGGGAAAGGTCCAAAGAAAATTTTATGCTTTTGTGAGTACACTAGATCTTTCTTAACTTCAGTATAAAAACTCATGTCACAAATCTTCTACCTATCAAGGTTAAGTGTTTTAACATGCGACCCCCATACTATATCACCATGGCTGTACTGAGAAGACATGCTTTCATTTTGGTAAAAACATCCACAGTGTCTACATCTTTGTAAGAGGAAGGCCACGGCATGCCCAGTATCTGAGGAACAGCTTCTCCATAGTTTTAAGTTACTGCTCAGTTCTCGGCTACTCATTCGGGTCACGTTCCCATTGCTTTCTGTTACTGTGGAAATTGATGAACGACTCTATGCAAAGGAAGCCTTTCTAAGGAGCCCTGGAGGTTGTCAACTCTTTCCATTCCCTCTCCTCATTAGGGTGCTCTCTCCTGACAGCCAATGAAGCTTTAAGAGGAGAGATTAAATTCCATTAAGTTTAAAAGCTTACATTTATTGACCGAGAATATAGTTCTTAAAAACGTTACTGATAAAGAAACTGACTTTTCGCTTGAATTACAAAAGACTTCCGCTCAACAAAGTAACGATAATGAGCAGAGAGACTGGATGGGATAAAAATGCAGCTCCACGCTCCCCACACATTTGAGATAATGAGAAGGATGGAAGGATGGAGAAAGGGAGAAAGTGGGAAGAGGAATCACTTAAAATATTTTATAAATTCTTGTAAAAGAGTTTAATTGAAGCTATCAACCATGGGGTGTTACTGCTCCCAGAAGCTGCCAAAACAAAACAAACAAAAAAGTAGAAAAAAAAAAAGAAGAAAATGGAAAAGAAAACCAGCCCAGTTTTAGGTAGAAAATACTTTCCCTTGAATTGTTGGTCAGGGGTATCTTGAAGTCCTCAAAACAACGCAGGCTGTTGGCATCACTCTTGATTGAATATTGCCTAGCAGTACCGGAGAGTAAGACCCTATTGTTGAAGATGGTCGTGGGACATAGTGATGTCAAGCTGGTTCTAAAAAGCTTCTTCTCTAGCTATTATGACTGGAAAGTTATGTGAAGGCTGTTGGAGAAGAAAAAGAAATAGCTATGCCAATGATCACATGGTAAGATGCGCCTACGAGAGCACCAGTGGTGTGGGCGTTGTGAGGGTAACCAACCACTTTCTGACTTGATTTAAGACTCACTCCACAAGAGAACGCTCATACCTAGTACCATGAATCTGGCCAAGAACTCAAAGCTTGTGACCTTCTAAGCACCAGGAGTAAACTGACTAAAGTTTTACTAATTAGACAATTATTAAACCACTCCTTAAATTCATCTCTCTTTAAAAATAGATAAATGTAATTCTTAGACCTCCTCAGAGAAGTTTCTTTATGCAGTAGGTAGTGTTTAATGCAGGAGCTCACAGCTGTCCAGATGTAGAAAATACATTTTTGCGGAGTGCTCACCAGCATAAATGGAGATTGATGTCATACCTCCTCTCCTTAAGGTTCAGGGATCATTGAAGAAGAGGTAGCAGAAAGATTGTAAGAGCTAGAGAGAGGGATGGGGTGATGAGACAGTGTCTTCTAGACATGGTAGTACCACGACATTCATAACCTTACAACAATTGTTGTTGTTTACCCAAGATGCACATCATTGAGCCAGTAATCATTGTAGCATGGAGAAATGACTTTCTCATGAGTCCAACACCGAGCCCAGGAACTACTGGTAGTTTATAGTTTCTCAGGGATGGAGAGTCAATTTTCTTTAATGGGTGATGCCTCTGGTAAGAGAACCATGCTCCAGTGGATGGCCCCAAACCTATAAATATACAAGAAGCATAAATTCTCCTGTCAGATAGTTTCAAACAACAAAAAGAACACATGAAGTTGAAAGATTCTGGGAGGATCTGAAAGGAGTTCCGGGGAGGAGTGACGGTAAATATGATTAAAATACAAAATTCTCATTTATAAAGTTAAGAATTCATTTAAATAATTAAGAATTATTTTTAAAATGAAATTTTAATGAAAAAAATCAAAACTCCATGAGTTAGGAGCAGCTAGGAGAATTATAATTTTTGAAGCCAGGATATTAGTTTACATATACCCAGTTCATCTTCCTTCTGGACATTTTATGCAACGGAATAGTTGAGATACGAGTGAAAAAATCAGAGTGTGACAAATCTACTTTGTCAGACTTGAAGCACCCTTTCTAGAGTGATAAGGAAGGCTTATAAACCTCAGATGTTTTCAAACATTACAAATCACAGACAGTCCTGAAACTTACAGGACTTACGAAGTCTCTACCATGAAAGCAATTGCATTTGCCAGGGAGAGGCGACTGTGATGGCTGAGCTGCCTACAAGGTGTATGTGGAGCTCCAGAAAAGCAGCTTTCCTAACTGATCACCCAGAATGGGATGGGCTTTTTGATGATGCAGCTCTCTTTGAGTTGACCATGCTCTGATATATAAGCCATTACCCATACTCCTTCAGGAAACCCCATTAAGCTACCTGGATCTCTATGGCAGACATCAGGGGAAATGTTTCTTAAGTCTGTTCTTAGCTCTCCATATGGGGTGAATAGAAATGTATTCACATCTCTGTAGGAAAAATCAGAAAAAGAAAATTAAGACAATTACGTTAGACAATATTTTCTCATATGTAGAAACATTTTTATAATACATATCAAAATTAAACTAAAGCAACATAAGATTGTTTTATTATTTACTTCACTTGAGATAGTGTTGTGGCTTGAATGTGAAATTACTAAGACACAACAATAAACTGGAACTCTGGATTAAAATGGGGGTGGCAGGAGCCCTGGGGCCCATGGCCTTGCCGGTTTAAGTGTGCTCCCTGCATCAGGAGAGGCCAGTTCACCTGGGAGCTGATTAAAAGGCCACCTCTTCAGCCTGTCCTGAACTACTGAATCCAAATGTTCAGTCTAACAAGGTCCTTAAGGATTTCTTCAGGGAAATAAATTTGAAAATCTCTGGTACAAGATCTTGAGGAGGGAAAAGATATTGTTAACTGCGGACTTCAAAGTCAATCATGCTTGTAGGGATTATTAATAAAAAATATAATAAAATAACGAATAGGGGTCTAGTTAGCACTTTCACAAAGAGTGGGGAAAGAGAAGTGTGAAGGAGAAGGGAAAGAGCCAAAATGTGGTTTGAAGCAAATAAAGAACAGACAACGTGGCAGGGATGTGCATTTAAATACAGATCTAAGCAAAGAGCTCCATGCTTCCCACCCACCCTCCTGTGGGACGAGGCTGGTGATAGAACTCTGCATTTTTTTCTTTTTCCAATTTTTATTAGGTATTTTCTTCATTTACATTTCAAATGCTGTCCTGAAAGTCCCCTATACCCTCCCCCTCCCTGCTCTCCTACCCATCCATTTCCACTTCTTGGCCTTGGTGTTCCCCTGTACTGGGGCATATAAAATTTGCAAGACCAAGGGGACTCTCTTCCCAATGATGGCCGACTAGGTCATCTTTTGCTACATATGCAGCTAGAGCTCTGGGGGTACTGGTTAGTTCACAATGTTGTTCCACCTATAGGGCTGCTGACCCCTTCAGCTCCTTGGGTACTTTCTCTAGCTCCTCCATTGGGGGCCCTGTGTTCCATCCAATAGCTGACTATGAGCATCCACTTCTGTGTTTGCCAGGCACTGGCATAGCCTCATAAGAGACAGCTATATCAGGGTCCTTTCAGCAAAATCTTGCTGGCATGTGCAATAGTGTTTGCATTTGGTGGCTGATTATGGGATAGATTCCCAGGTGCCACAGCAGTCTCTAGATGGTCCATCCTTTCGTCTCAGCTCCAAACCTTGTCTCTGTAACTCCTTCCATAGGTGTTTTGTTCCCAATTCTAAGAAGGGGCAAAGTATCCACACTTTGGTCTTCGTTCTTCTTGAGTTTCATGTGTTTTGCAAATTGTATCTTGGGTAGCATTTTATTTTTTGAGAATATAATTGCATTTTCCCTCCCTTTCCTCCCTCTAAACCCTCCCATATAATCTCCTCGACCTCTTTCAAATTCATGTCCTCTAATTTTATGAATTGTTATTGGCCATATATTTACATATGTCTTCTCTGTCCCTACTAATTCAGAGGACAGAAAATCAGGAGTCTGTCACTGATTGGCTCTGGATGACACCAACTATTGATCCTCCTCCTGTATTTGACTGCTGGTATGTCAAGGCTGGTTTCCTGGCACTTTTTAATCTTTTTTTCCCTGGGGTCATGGAGGGGGTTGAGGGTTGTAGAGACTGAAAAACATTAAGATTTATTTCGCATGTCTAGAGGTGTAAAGCTGCTTTGGGCCTGTCACCATGAATGTGTGTTATTTATCTACTGCACCGTGACAAAACTATCCTGAGTTTAGAAGCTGAGACAGCACATGCTCACTGTAGTTTCTGATAAGCCAGGTTTGAAGAAGAGTTAAGCCAAGTGGTTCTTGGTCAGGACCTTTATTTGGCTACTGTCACGGCCATAATATCACAATATTTGTTGGAAGCTAAGAGCTTCATGTCTGAGCTCACTGACCTGGTTATTAGCAGGCTTCAGCTCCTCACACCCGGACTGAAGCTTCAGTTCCTTTCGGGTAAGACTTTTCATAGCATAGTTAACAGTATGGCAGATTGTCCTGTAGTGAGTGAGGATGTGGAGAGAACAATGAAAAACACCCCTTTCTTTAACCAAATCCTTAAACTCAGTATCCTCTACTTGTCAAAAGGCAGGTCCCCAAGTTGTAGCCCATGTTGAAGTGCAGGGAATTAGGTAGCATCATTTGAAAGGAATGTGGAATAGATTGTGGATGTGGTTTTAAATGTCCCACAGTGCATATGAAATATTGCAATATAAAATTGTTTTTACACCGAGGAGAAAAATAACAGGATGTAGTTATTACAGTCATAATTATGAACTTCAAAGCACCACATATACCTCTTGAAATCAACACATTGTCTTCAATAATTTGATTTTCTCATTTAAGAAGAAATAGATTTTCATTACACTACGAAATATAAATAAATGTATTCCAGAGCCATAAGAGCGCCTGGGTGGAAGCCAAAGGGCAACGTGTAGGGATCACTTCTCTCCTTCTCCTAAGTGGGTCCCTGGAATTGAACTCTGGTCTTTAGGCTTGGCAGCAAGGACCTTCATCCACTGAACATCTTACCAGGTTGCTCTGTCTTGTGAGTCCAATTAGCATTTTGTGGAAGAAAAAGGAAAAGGTGGAGCAAAATGATACAGGATCCCGAGTCTGATGCTTGTAGGTATCACCAGAGCTCATATTGGATGAGGGGAAAGAAACCCTTGAAATCAAACTGATACAAATTACTGCAACATCTCCAGAGCACAGGCACAGTACAGGCTCAGTACAAGTGATGGGGCTCACTTAAACCTCTTTCTTTATCCCCGAATCAGAATGCAAAACAGTGACAAATCCAATGCCAAATGGTCAGCCTTAAAAACACATGCTAGTAACATTATACAGCCTTATATGGGAGCAAATATACATATATGCATATATAGTAATTATTACCAAAAAAGAGGGCATGAATTTGAAAGAGATCAAGGAGAGGTATATGAGAGGGTATGGAGGAAGGGCATGGAGGAAAGAAATGTTATTATTATATATATTTATATATAAATGTATCTAGAATATATAGAATATAATTAATATTCTTTTTTAAAAAGCACAGCATTTTATATATATACACAACTGCCTTTATCTATGGGTCTACCTCTGAGTTGTACCATATTATTGAAGTATTCATGGGTGTTGATTACAACAGTGTTCGAAATGAATTCACCTTAAACACAAAGAAAAACACTTCTGTGAGAGACTGGTGCTGAGTGTGTCGACACAAGAAGCGAGGAGGAGCTGGGGAAAGCCCCACCTGCTGTGGTTCAAATCTTCCAGAAGACTGACACTGTCAGGAGCTGGGTCATGATAGATGCTGATGGGGATTACCTTTGACTGTTCCCTCTGTCTTTCTTTTTATAACAGGTATGTCTTAATTAAACCCAAATTGGAAGGAAAAGAGGAAAAAATGCCCCTTTAACTCAGTTTTTAAAGGTGAATTCAGGGGAAAAAAATCATTATTTAGCTCATACTCATTCAACTTTAAGAACTCAATCAAGTCATACAGACCCTAAGAGAACACAAATGCCAGCCCAGGCTACTATACCCAGCAAAACTCTCAATCACCATAGATGGAGAAAACACAATATTCCATGACAAAACCAAATTTACACAATATCTTTCCACAAATCCAGCCCTACAAAGGATAATAGACGGAAAACACCAACACAAGGAGTGAAACTACACCCTAGGAGAAGCCAGAAAGTAATCTTTCAACAAACCCACAAAAACATAATTTCATCTTTAACAAGAAAATTAACAGGAAGTAACAATAACTTTTCCTTAATGTCTCAGTATGAAAATTAATATTACCAACATATCCTAGTCAATTGAAATTCAAAAATATGAGGAATTAGAAATTTATCGGCTGTCAGCCCGTGGTCTCTCTAATTTGGTAATGGGAGGAATAGGTCCAATATGATACAATCCATATACACTTTCTGCTTGTTTGTAAGTGACAGGATCTTGCTGTGTGCCACATAATGGTCTTGAAATCATGCTTCTCCTATCTCAGCCTCTCTATTAGTAGGATTGTTTATTTGATGTTTTTACACTATACTATGGCTTTCAGAACAGCTTACACATTTCAAAATTATTTATACATCCAAAAGAAATGTGGACAATTAACTTGGGAGGTGGCTTGTAAGAGAACAGCAAAGAGTGAGATTGAAGGCTTTGTTTGAGATTTATAATTATTGTATCAATTTGGAGAAAAGGACTTTATAAGTTACTCTTATTCTGAGATGAATGCTTTGCAAAATTATCACAGCCAATGAACCAGAATCTTACCCTCACCTAATGTCTGTGCACCACCCTCTAAGCAGAACCATTGTTCATTGAAACAGTTGATGAATAACATCATGGATAGAACATCTTAACACACACACCATTTCTTAAATAAATGTAACCTATTCCCTGCGAGCTGAGAATGATGACAATCACTCAAATCAAATAGCTTTGACCATAGCAGGAAATCTGTATCTAAAAACTGTGCCTACAATTCATTCCTTGGCACAGTAGAACTGTCAACTCTTAGCTTATCTATGATGGAGGTGTAATCCTTTGGTAGTATGAGAGACATTCAAGTACAGCCTTATTACAATGAACTCCAATGTCTAAAAACTGTTCTTATTTTGTGTTTGTACCACAATAAGAGCCAAGATTTTAAGCTCTACTAAAAACAAATCAATCAATCAAACAAACAGACAAACAAAGAAAAAAGACTTTATCTATTTATGTTCATTAAAAAACTAACACTGATATATTATTTTAAAATATTATACAGTTAACATATTTGGATTTATTTAAAATTTATGTGGAGAAAAATGTATGTATTTTCAGTGTAGGCAACCATGTTGTTAAAATTTCATGGGTGTAGCTCCTTGTCATATACAGGAGACACTGTCTTGTTAGAGACATTCTAGTCTTATGGGATGTAAAGTCATTTCTGCTTCCAGTTCTTCTAATTTCCTGAAGCCTTTAGTGTAGGGATTGTGATCTAAATGTGTCAATTGGGGCTAAGCACTGCACAGTCAGTTGTTCCCTATCTACATTTGACCAATTGTGGATATCATGATGGTCTCTATGTGCTGCAAAAGGAAGCCCCTTTGATGAGGTATGGGAGTTACACTTACATGTGGGTATAAAGACGGTTATTTAGAATGCAGTTGGAATTGAACATGTTTGGGAAAGTGTCAAGAGTAAGCTCTCCTCTGTAGTCTGTGACCTAGAGGCACAGGTAGTTGACTAAGTTTACAACACCAAACAGGAATTGATTTCCTCCTATTAAATCACCTCTTTGTGTGATTAGACAGCTCTTCATTACTTCTTAGTTATAAGTATTACTTGGGTCTGGCTTATTTTGCACAGTACAATATCCTTCAGGTTTTATTCATGATGTTTCAAGTAAAAGAATTCCCCCCACCTGGCCTCATAAATGCTGAGCTGCATTCCACAGTGTGTATATACACTGCCTTTATCCGTTCCAGTGTTGGCCGCATGGTTAACTCCACATCTTGCCTATTGTGAGTAATGTTTCCATATAAATGGGAGGTAGATATCTCTGTGAAACATTAATTTTGTTTTTTGTTAAATATAGTCCATGAGGTAGAATTGCTGGACCACATGATTGTTCACTTATATCTCTGCTAAAGGCATGCCATTTCATCTCTTCCCAGAATCCGTTCCACCCTACTAAAGCTAGGTTTTTACATTGTTTTGTAGTCCCTTTGTTTCTTCATCTCTTACTGTCTTCTTTTGTTGTTTGAGAATTTTCATGGTGCTTTGTGTGAATTATTTTTTATTATGCAACTGATACAGGGCCTTGCTTTATAGTTATTGTGAAGCTTACATAAAATACATAAAATGCTTCAAACAGGAATCTCTAGTTGTGGAAGAACATGTCCTGGGCTCTGAGGTTGAGTGACATCTTGAGGACTGCTGTTCAGCCACATCGGATGGGCAGGGCTGTGAGCTATGTGCAGTAGCTATGTGATGACTTGGCTTTGTCTTCAAGCCAGGGTAGCCTTTAGCAAAGCCCTGAGGTGTGGTAGGGTCACTGCTTAACAGCTGTAATTGGGCAGGGCCTGATGCTCAACCTCTGTTATGGAACCAGTGACCTGAATTGTCATCTGGCCTGGAGTGGTTGTGTGGGAAAGCTAGCTAGGGACTCAGTCTTCATAGATGCATGAACTGTGTGTGATGTAAAGAAGGGTCCTGTGCTAAAGGCTTCTAACATGATGCCTCCATTGACCAGGATGAAAAACACAAGTATCATCTGTTATCAGTCATTGGGAGCCATTTCTACTCTTGTTTTTTAATTAAATCCCAGACTGACCAGTCCTGCTGCTGCTTCTGATATTTTTCGTGTGAGGTTATGAACCTATGGCCCCTCTGAGTCATCCCAGAATGGTGGGAACACAGATGCCTACCTCACTTTTCTCATTGTAGATGTGATTCCAAGGTAATACCCAGTGTATGGTAGTGGTTTGCCAGTTTGGGAGAGATGTGGTGTGGAGTGAGAGAATAATTGTGCTTATCCTTAAAGCCTGGTTCTACTTGGGTGTTTCAGCTTTATACCCCAGTACTCAAAAACTCATGAAGATCTTAGATACTCCCTAGCTGGATTTTTATTGCTAGGAGTGGTTCTTATTTTGTCATTTAATTTGAATTTTTGCTTTTGCTAGATACATTTTCCTGTTTAGGGGTTTATTGTTTCTTTCTTCTTTCTTGGAAATACAACTGTTACTGTTGTAGAAATTATTTAATCTTGACCCATGGTTTCTACGTCCACCTTGATCATTCAGTTCTCAGATGAAAGACACACACACAACCTTTATGTTTCTAATAAGCCTTAAGCAGCACAAGAGCTGGGCAGACATCTACCCTCTATGCTATTAGAATCTAAACTTCCCTATCAATAACCCCAAATTGTTACTTACCATGTTTTATCTGGGCTTCTCTTACCTTCAATTGGCCAGCCCTCAGGGCCATGTTTTTAGGCTCACCTAACCCATGGCAACTTTTCCTTCCTCCCCCACCTTCTTCTCCTCATATTTCTCCTTTGATCTCTCAGCCTTGGGAACCCTAAAACCTGTCTATGTCTCTTCTCCCCAGCTATTGGTTGTCAACATCTTTATTCACTAATCAGAAATAACTGGGTGCAAGGTCACATAGTGTCACTTGGGTCTATATGCCCCCTATGGGGCAACCAGATTTTGAGAAATCAATATTAGTATTAGAATACAAGCAGCATCAGGGCAGACCACTACACTTATTCTGTCAAAAATCAGCAGCCATATAACTGATTGCTTTGTGCTTTTCTCATAGTCTTAAATATTTTGTCAACCCAAGAAATCCTGCGTAGCCATTTTCATCTCAGCCATTGCCTCAGTCAGTGTTCTCTGACTGCAGAGATATGTGTTAAAAGAGAGTCAGGATGGCTTCTCTCATCATTCGAGGCAAGGTGTCATTTGATTGGACCCTTAGATTCTGGAATATATTTTGAGAGGTGTTAGATGCTAATGATCTGTGTCTGCCTTAGGATGTGTGTCATCACTAACCAGAGTTTTCATTAGTCTTGTATCCTCTCTCCAAGGACTATGGTATGTTTATTATGTTCAACAGAGGTAAAAATATACGGTGTATATTGAATGACTACATTATGCCAAATACTGTTCTAAGTTTTTACTATATCGTGTACAGACAATCTCACTTAACAAATAAAGAAATTAGGGGGGAAAAGAAACAAGAAAGAAATTGCCCCTATGGAACCTCAGATCAGTGAATCTTATTTTTGGCTTTCCTAAATATCAGAATGGAAAAATGTATAAAGACTCTCTAAGAAAGTCTGTATCAAACAAGTGCTACCACATGGCTAACCACAGGAATCCTGTGGGAGGTGTTACCTATAAATGTATATAAAGTTCTCATGTCCTGCCAGAGGTATGAAGGAAGGGTGTGCATGTTGCCAATGGTCATGTCTTAGAGCTCCTAGTAAGACTGGGGAATTCTAGCTGGGTTCTCCATACAAGATGTTGATAGGACCTGACATTGTGTTCTATAGCAAAGCAAAGAAAGTAAGTAGTCCATAGCAAAGACCAACCAGAATCCAACTAATCCCATGAGCCGAGTTAGTGTATTTCAGAACCACATGTCTGCAGGTTACATTAGAAAATGCAGTAGTAACAAGGTAGAGAGGAAATTGCCAAAGAAACCAGTAATTATCCACAGGTATGGCCAGGGGAGCCCATAACATCCACACAGCAATGTCTCATTCCGGGGAGAAAACTGGGTAAATTATACAAACACTTTAAAATTCACCGCAAGAAGAATGATTCAATGTCAGGTTCTCTAAACAGGAAAATCTTAAAACAGCTTAAAGCAATACAAATTGTCTGTCCCTGAGTTTCCCAAAGAAAATGACAGAAGAAAAACAAACAAACAAATAAAGAAAAACCAGAATTTCAGAAACTGAGACAGTGTCATCATCTAGGACACACTATGAAATGAATTGATAAAAGTCCTTCCTGCTCTCTTAGGAGATCGTAAAACTGGGGAAGAGATGAGAGGTTCTTTTTTTTTTTTTTTTTTTTTTTTTTTTTGGTTTTATGAGACAGGGTTTCTCTGTGTAGTCCTGGCTGTCCTGGAACTCACTTTGTAGACCAGGCTGGCCTTGAACTCAGAGATCCGCCTGCCTCTGCCTCCTGAGTGCTGGGATTAAAGGCTCGTGCCACCACCGCCCAGCAAGGTGAGAGGTTCTTATTCCTTGATTGAAAGAATGGGGTTGAGCTACTTATTTTGCTGAAGCATCCATACACTTTAATGAATGTGCATGATGTGTAGTAATCATATCCTTACAGTGAACATTACCATCTCTTCAAAAAGTAATCACTGCTACATGTTGAGAATGTTCAGTTCTCTAGATATTTAAAAATACATATAGCTTTAGTAATAGTTACCCCCATCGTACTATAGAAAAAGCGATACTCTACTCAACCTTGTGTCGCAGCTTATATTGAACTTCCTTCTATACTCTTCTTCCGGCCCTTCCCTCGTGCAAGTGAGCACTGTTGCATTTTACTCTATGAGATCAACTTACTATTTTTCACAATTGAAAGAGAAAAATGTTTTGTCCTCATCCTTCTGTGTCTTTTCCCTTTAACATAATGACCACGAGTTTCACCGATGTTTCTGTGGGATTCTAAACTTTTATGGATGGACAATACGCCACCGTGTATGAATTCCACATTTTCTTTAGTGGTTAATTCACTAAGGGCACCCAAACATTTTCACTTTCGGGATTGATGCTGTGACATAGATGAGTATCAAGATAATCTTCTTGATAGAATGGTTTATTAGCCTTTGAATGAATTTTTCCTAGAGGGAGGGCTGGGTCATATGGTGGTGAGGTGAGATGGCTTTTTTGTGTGGTTTGATTTGCTTCTCCATGATAATTGGACATTTTATCATATCTATATATATATATTTAGCCAAATCTACTTTCTTTTAAAATACGGGCCTGATGACTCCTTTAATCCACTTTGATCACCTTGTATATTTGTATTTCTATCCCTTGTGGCATTAGTACTGCAGAAATATTTCCCAATACTCTGTAGACTGTCCTTTCTCCCACACCCCAATCTCCCTTTCTCCTCGTTTCTCTTTCTCCCTTTTTCTTTCCTTCTATGCATTCTTTCTCCTTCCCTGTCTATTGTTCTTTCTCTTCCTTTCTCCTCCCTCTTCCCTTCCCCTCCCATCTCATCCCTCTTCTTCTGTCTTACTCTCACTTGAGAAAGTCTTCCTATGTGCATTCCACTGCCTTCAACCTGGATTTCCCAGCCTCTGCTTTCTCAGTGTTGACATCACAGGCCTGTGCTTACACAGAGACTATAGGCTGAATTCTTTTGGTGATTTCTTTTCTTGAGTAGAACCTTAAGAAAGTTATTTTTGTCAAACTAAGAGTTTAATCCAATCCATTTGCTGACCCTTTGAAGTACCATATGCAAAAATCATTTGCCTACACCAATATTTGAAAATGTTCTTATTTCTTCTTGTATTGATATCATAGTTCGAATCTAACAGTTATGTTGAGTTTATTTTTATGTATGGTGAAAGGGCAGAATCTATTTTATTCTCTAGTTGAGGGCTTTTTGTTTTGTTTTGTTTTGTTTATTTTTTGTTTTTTTAAAACTGTTTATTAAGAAAACTCTTTTGTCCATTGTATCCTCTTGGCAACTGTCAAACATCAGTTGGTTATGTACATGATGATTAACCTATAGATTATTGCTGTGTAGGATTTTCCTTGTGTGATAGAAAGATAATCAGGAGCCGGGCAGTGGTGGCGCACACCTTTAATCCCAGCACTTGGGAGGCAGAGACAGGTGGATTTCTAAATTCAAGGCCAGCCTGGTCTACAAAGTCAGTTCCAGGACAGCCAGAGCTACACAGAGAGCCCCTGTCTCGAAAACAAACAAACAAACAAAAAATCAAAACAAAACAAAAAAAAAAGAAAGATAATCAGGGTAGCTTTTAAAATCGTTTATTATTTGATTCAAAAGTAGCAATGCATTATTTCTTCTGAGAAAAGCACATCACCATAAATGAGTTTGGAATCCTGTCAAAGTCATGAATCAATCCTTATAAAATGTAGATTTTCAAAAGAGTGTGATAGCCTGTGTTGTCACTCCTCTGTGTGAGTGTATTGTGTGTGTGTGTGTGTGTGTGTGTGTGTGTGTGTGTGTATGACTGTCTGTCTGTCTGTCTGTCTAATCCCCTCAGGGGGTTAGATATCCTTGCTGTGCTTCAGAAAGATGCGAAGTGGAGCTGGATCTCAGTTCCTCTCATCCTTCTAGTTTTCTTACTTGCTTGGGGCATCTGTCAGTGCTAGGGAGGAATTAGGAATTTAGTTCTTTGTTCCTCTGTGGATTGTTAATCCCCTTTAAAAGGTTTCTCTGATTAACCTGCTTCTAATTAGGACTGGATCCTTTCCTGCTGTTTATCTTCTCCATTGGAATTTGAAGTCTGTTGAATGTCACACTAAACACAATTCTCCTTGTGCTGATGTGATTCGCCTTACAGGACAACTTCCTTAACTTATATAACACTTTCTTTTATTTTAAAAAATTACCTTTTTGTTGGAACATTTTAAAACAAATCATAGAAAGCATCAATGTATTTTGTTAGAACTGTTATTTTCCTACATATGATGAAGCCTCTAACTAAGACAGTCCAGTGTTCTCGGACAGCCCAATGGGGAATTATTAGCCATGGATCTGTGAGATGTAACCAAAGCTCAGGTAGGTGAGTTCTAATTAGAATGAGAAAAAAATATTGGCTATGTAAACACACTCACACATACACACTTCCTACCTCCCATATAACCAGACCCACTCCATGTAAGAAAAAGGGGAGCTAAGCTTCCTAGCCAATCAATCCTGCAGTGCTACCCCAATAAGAATGCTTTGGAAATGTAGTTCCCCAGATTCCAGAGTGAGTGGTTTCAGCTCCCAGGACTCTGAACTGACAAAGTGTTACTTGGAGTGAGTAAACATTTGCATGTGCTGTTGAATTCAATTTCCCCGTAATCTGTTGAGGGTGTTTACATTCAAGTTCATCAAGAAGGGTGTTTGTAGATTTTTGTTGTTATTGTTGTTACCAATTTTCTGAATTAGTTCCCAATGCCTCACTTCTTTTGAATAATTTAAGAATAATGAGTGGTCGTTCTCCAAATGATTAGTTGAATTAAGCATATACACATGAATGAAAGATTTTATAAGTTGTTACAAATCTGTGATGACAAATTTGAAACTTAAGAATGGGTTTTTGATACTGGAGCAAGTCTAACATATGAACATGTTTGATTTTACTGAACCATCTTCTAAAACGTATCTATTAACATGTATTAAATCACAGTCTTGCTTGTGTAACTAAATTCTATGAAATTGTGTTTTAGAAACACACTTCTGTATAAAGTAGCTATGAATTCTGCCTTCATTCTAAAGATTCTGTACATATAACACTTACTAGAACATAAACACTGCTTTAACTTTTTCCTTATTTGAATCTTCCATTGCCACATCTGAGAATAGCGGACTTCATTCTTAATAATAATAATTTTAAAATGATAATAATACAGCATAAGACTTTTAATTGAGTAGTAAATATGGCAAACATTATTCTTTTTTCAACCTACCCACAATTTGATTTTCACTGAGGTAAGATGCTCATTAAGTAGTAAAAGTAATTAGTAATGATAAAAACCCCAAATTAAAACAGTGGGTATGGATGTTTAAACATCAGTTCATCGGTATAAATACCTCCAAAAGCTAACATTTTGCCAAGATAGGATATAAAATCTCCCCAGGGTGGGCTAAGTTTGAAACTTTAATGAGAAGAAAAAGGGCACCACAAGATACTGATTTCAGTGATCATATCTGACATCATTCCTTTTGTCTCAATATAAAGCTGATTCTCAGTGTAAGATACACTGGGTTCTAAGTCTCATTCTTAGAGCATCTACCATCTGGTAATTTTTTTAAAATTAAATTCACTCGCATAAAGTCACACCAATTTTTAACTATATTACCTGGGAAATAATTGCCAAAATGTTTTCCAAAGAGCCCATAATGTTCAATAGTTTTGATTGGTTTTCAGATAGCTCCTACACCAAGTATAATTGTTACAAAATTTAAGCATAAGTCATTGTATATTTATAGATTTACATATTATATTTTTATTTTATTTTACTTCACGTGCATGTGTGTCCTGGTGAAGGTGTCAGATTCCCTGAAACAGGAGTTACAGACAGTTGGGAGTTGCCATGCGGGTGCTGGGAACTGAATCAGGGTCCTACGGAAGAGCAGTCAGTGCTTTGAACCCCTGAGCCACCTCTCTGGTCCCTATAAATTATATTATAAAGCTCAAAAGACCAACTGATTGATCAGTAGCTAGTGCAGAATGACATACCTGACACCTCTCTGTGTTCCCTCAGTAGCTAGGAGTCCTGAAGTCCAGCTCATTTGGTTGAATGATGCTCCCATCTTTGATCGTACACTGTGTTCTTAGCTCAAAACAGAAAAAGAAAATAGCAACAGTATTAGTGAGTATTTGTTTCCCACATGATAAAGGTCAGAGGACTTCAAGAGAGAAAGGCAGAAATGGCATTTGTTTTATCTATCAAGCAAGCTTCTCATTGGGATTTCTCCTTTGTCTTAAAAAGGAGAATGCAGATTGTTCCTCAAGCTACCGGTTAAGTGACCTAGTTTCTGTCCCTTCCTCTTTGTTGGGCCAGTGCTGAGCTTTCCCAGCTGACTCTGTTCTCTTCTATTCACATACAGAAATTCCTGGAGCTTTAAAAGTGTCTTGTGGCATTTCTCCAAAATCTATAGTCAGAATGAAGATATTCTGATGTAGCCTCCTTCTCAGCCTGCTGAACTCAGTAGTATGACCAACAATTCTTCTAAACAGGACTTTTGTAAGATTATTAAAACATTTTTACATTTACTCCATTATTCCCTTTACAAAGACAATGTTTATACTCAATATTTTAAACTTTGAAAGTTCTTTTTCCTATGTCTCTAGAAGCTTGGACCTGGTGCTTACGATATTCAAAATTTAAATTACTGTGATTTATTGTCATCAAAAAGTCCAAATGATGGGAAAAATAGATGTTTCCCTTGTATTTTTTAAAAGATTTTTTTTATCTATTTATCTATTTTATGTACATGTGGGTATGTTTTGTCTTTATGTATGTCTGCGTGCCAGAAAGGGGATTCAAATAGCTTGGAACAGTGCTTAAAGACAGCTGTGAGTTGCTGTGTGGTTGCTGGGAACTAAGCTCAGGACCTCGGAAAGAGCAGCCAGTGTTCTTAATTGCTGAGCCATCCCTCCAGGCCCCTAATGTTTTCCTTTTCAAAACTAGCTTTCCTATTTTTTTTTTTTAACAGGAGATAAAACCCCTAAGGAACACGTACATCGTGTTAAGTTTGAGTGGTCTGAAATTACTATGCAGGTCAGAGTTGCTTTGCCTCGATTAAAAGGAAAACTGGGAAGAGATGAAGGAGTCATGTAGTTTCTGTTTTTGATACAGAGTCTTACCATGTAGCCATGACTAGTCTGGAGCTCATATTAGAGAACAGACTCACCTCCTACTGGCCTCAAACCCAGAGAGTCATCTGTTTCTCCTTCCAAGTGCTGGGATTAAAAGTGTGTATACCACCATGCCCAACTATGTGAGACTTCTTAATAATCAGTGGACAAAAAATATTATATACCAAATAGTGTGCATGTGGATACAGAAAATATACATTAAGTAATTCCTTCAGGCTCTATTTCATTTAATAAAACTACATGTTTTATTAAAAAGTGTTACATCACACCGATCCCATTTTCTATGTGTATTCACTTTATTACATTTTTCATACAATAGAGTTGAATTGTATGCTTTCTCTCCACCCACCCACTCCCACTTTCCTAAAATAATGACCTGGCAGAGAATTAAAATAAACAATGGAGAGTAACATTCATAAACAGTGGAAGTAAATGTGCACAGAAAAAGCTAGCTGGATGATATAAATGTGTACCCTGCCCCAGTAAGAGGTAGAGAGGACTTTGTCAGGGGAGACACGGGGAAGAACACAGAGTATGTACATCTACAAGCTACAACAACTTACAAGTATTTCCTATGTCTCACCACAGCAAAGTGTATCAAAAGCATCTTTTAAGATCCAAGCCGGGAAAGCAATACCCAGTTTTATCAGTTCTTTTCCATACAGCCCATGCAAATACAAGCAAATCTAAAGAAACACAGATGCCACTAAATAACCAGAGCAATCTCCACCCAAAAGATGGAGTCACTGGGCTACCTGATGTAGAAATGTATGGCATGTAATAAGTCAGCATGAAGACAGCATATACAAAGACACATGCGCAGAGAGGCTGAATGGACAACTTAGAAAAGAAGCTTCACACATTTATAGCCCTCTGATGAAGTGCTCAGAATATGGTGGGCAATAATGATCTCTTCTGTACATCACATGTGAAAACTGCATGTCCATATGCAGAAGAATGACCATAGAGCCTTATGTCAAGAGATATGTAAAAAACAAAAAATGCAAATGAATTAAGGACTTGACTTAGTTTGGGCTTTATTGCCGTGAAGAGACACCATGACCAAGGCAACTCTTATAAAGGCAAATACGTAATTGGAGCTGGCTTGCTGTTTCAGAGTTTCAGCCCATTATCATCACGGTGGGAAGCATGGCATCATGCAACCAGACTTGGTGCTGAAGAAGCCAAAAGTTCTACATCTGGATTCACAAACAGCCAGAAGGAAGGTCTCTTCCACACTGGGTGGAGCTTGAGCACTTGGAGACCTCAAAGCCCGCCTACTCAGTGACACACTTCCTCCAACAAGGTCACATCTATTCCAACAAGGCCACACCTCTGATTAATGCCACTCCTTGGGCTCAAGCATATTCAAACCACCACATGACTTAAGATTCATACTATGAAATTACTAAGAAAACACAAGATAATTGATCCACAACTGGTCTGGATAAAGAGGTTTTTTTTTTTTTTTACTATGAGCCTAAAAATATAATATATAAATAACAAGTGCAAAAGGTAGATAAATGGCAATATACATCTTTCCTAAAGCAGATGAAATTACAGAACTTACCCTGTAAAACAGGAAAGAATATATGTAAACTGTTCATAATAAAGGGTTAGTATTCAAGATACATAGGAAACTCAAGAGCAAGAACACAAAAGTCCTACCTAAAGTGGGTATAACTCCTAAAAAAGACACTTCAAACCGTAAATTTCAAGCAGATACATATGAAGAAAAAGAGCCCAAAACTCTAATATTTATTATTCAAAAACTAAAAACTAATAAATACATCATTGTCACCTCACTGTTAAAAGCACTAATGTTTTCTTTAAAAATGAAAATGTTAGTTAGAATAGAGAGAATTGGGAACTTTCCTATAGGTATGGAGGAAAAGTAGCATAGAGAAGCCATCATGGAAGATATATCAGTCCCCAAAACACAGCTCTTATGGCCCAGCATTCCTACTCCCAAGGGCATTCAAATAAAATAAACTCAGCATGGGAGGGACTTGCCATTCTGTCTACCATAGTATTTGTAGTAGGTAAAAATACAGAAGCAACTCACATGACCCCAGGCAATAGAGGGATGGAGAAAGATGTGGCATTTAGTTACAGCAGAATGACACTCATAAAAAAAAAGATAGGGTCTGCATAGAGCACATCTCGGTGGTCAGATGCTCGACTAGCATGGTAAGGATCTGTGTTCAGTTCCCTGCCCCAAAACATGGGGTGGGGAAGAAACCTCTCTATTCCTGAGAATAGAAATGAACCTGGATGGTGTTATATGAAGTCAAAGTAGTCACACAAAGAAGAACAGTACCAAGCATCTTACTTATGTATGGAATTTGAGTGGAGATAATCTAGTGGGTGCAACCAGAGTGCATGGGGTATTGGACAGATGTCTGTCCAATTGCAACCTTTCACTTTGGGAATGAGTTTGAGAGACTCATTTAAAACTAAGATTTTAGTTAATGTGGTATATCCAGGACAAGTCTGAAGCTTTTGACATGTTCTGGTCACAAATGTGTTCATTTCTTTGGGTAGGTAGGGCACAGGTGCAGTGCATTTTAGAATATCATAATGTATATACACTCAGCTTTGCTTGTCAATTTAAAATAAATTCAAATTTGTAACAATAAAGAACAAAAATGCTCACGTATTATCACCTAGAATTAAATATGCTCACATATTATCACCTAGAATTAAAACTCATCAGAACTGGTTTTTTTGTTTGTTTGTTTGGTTGGTTGGTTGGTTTTTTTTTGTTTTTGTTTTTGTTTTTGTTTTTTTTGACACAACACAAGTTTTCTCTGTATAGCCCTGGCTGTCCTGGAACTCACTTTGTAGACCAGGCTGGCCTCGAACTCAGAAATCCGCCTGCCTCTGCCTCCCGAGTGCTGGGATTAAAGGCGTGCGCCACCAACGCCCGGCTAGAACTGTTTACAAAAACATAAGACAAACATAAAGGGAAAGTAGAAAAGTAAAACAAGTTCTATCAATTTCCAGTAGTCTATGCTAACTGGTTGAAAAAAAATGTCACAAACAGTAAAAAGTTTAAAAATAATTTTGTGTCTTAGAGATATTTGATTTTTGTTTCTATTAGAGTCTTTCCCTGTATCTAGGGTGTATGGATATTTAATGTTGGATTTTCCTAATCATGTTAGTAGTGGAATGCTTCTTCTCTGGTTTTGTTGTAGATTCTGCAGGTTTCAAACTATGATGTTACTCTAGACGGTATTGCAAACTTTCAAGGCAGCATTCCTGACTAACTCCACCTCCTTCCCCTCTTCCAGTATGTTCCCTTAGAATTCTTAAGTGTCAATTTCCAATGAACACAATCTTTATGATGAGTGTTTCCTTTCATGCTGAGATTTTGTGTATATATATATTTATATATAAGTCTGAGATTTTGTGTATATATATATTTATAATTGGTAGAAATATAAAAGAGTCAACATGTGTATATAACTATATGCAGAGATGTACATACATGCTCTGATGATTTTGAATGCCCATTGTCCACTATTGTTCTATTTTTCCCAGTTTATTTTATAATCTGGTTTTATAATTATTACTCTTCCCCTTAAAATATAAAGCCATATTTACATATCTGCCCTGAATTTTATACTTCGTTTAGAACAAGCTCACTCCCAAATGTTTATTATCTCTCTTGGTGCTTCATAATCAGTAAATATGTTTTTAAAAATTCTTTCAATTTAGAAAATTGAAATGCAAATTAGAGAAAATTGACCAAATGTTCTGAACACCATTAACCTAACTGATAAAATCCAAACAGCATCCAAAAATCCCATCTTCATTGTTCAAGGGTGTGCAGCCTTTCCAAGGTTAAATAAATCATGGCTTACAGCACTTCTGCATCACGAATTGCTAGAAGAAGACTCGAACATCTCAAAATCAGAGCCAGCAACAGCCATGCCCACTCAGTCCCCTCTGCCTCCTATAGCAGGCCATCTTCACCACCATCACAGTCTCCGTTATTTTCCTTCTCTCAAAGTAGAAAGGAGTATCTTGTGCTGCATTGATTGTGAAATCTCCTGACTTGGCCAGAGTAGCCAGTGGGAGAATAAGCACTTTGGAGTCCTGGCCAACAGTCTGGGGAACAGCTTGACGATGTCCATGACAAGACCAGATGGGGCAATGCTGATGATATGGTGGGGTCTCCAAAAACAGTCAGCCACAGGACTCAGACAACATATGTGTGAAGCCAGAGGGCTTATAAGAAAATGCACTGAGCTGGCGCCATCACATGACACCAGATAAACCAGATCTGGGAGGGCAAATAAAGTCTCCTGTTCTCTCTTACTTAGAATCCATATATTTAGAACAAAATGGTAAGAAATGGAAAGTGAACTCTTCATGGTAGGTGAGGGGATGAAACAGGTTGGTGGAGGGGTGAATATATTCAATGTTTATTGTATATGTGTATGAAAATGGCATAATAAATACAGCGTATCTTGAGTTTACCCAAAACTTTGCTTCTCACCTGTCCTCTGCTGGCCAAGAGGCACATAATTTATTTTCATTTACAACTCATTCTGCTAAAATGTTTTAAAGCATGTACAAAATACTCATGTTCCCAATGGCTACAGTTCAGTTTATTGTGTAATGCTGTCAAAAGGAAGCGTGAACAACACTGCTCTAAATAATAGTTCAAGACAAAACATCCCACCCACTGTCTCCTGGACCACCTAGCAGAGAATCTCAATACTGTTGTGATCCAAGATTTCTCTGCATATTTAAAAAGAAAGCCTCCTCTTTGAGTTGTCCCATTGACTGAAGAGAAAACATTATTGTCCAGGAAGGGCCAGGAGCCATCTTCAGCTTAGTCTACTCTGGGGATCTGGCTACTTTTTTGACTCAGCAGGAGGTGAATATTTAACACTCATTTGCATTCAAATTTACATATATATTGGATATGAGCCCTTCACAGTTCTCTTTCTCTGGTTCAGTTTCCCCATTTTGCTTTTCTATATCTGATGTGACTTTCCTCTGCAGTCTTATCCTAGTCTGTGCTAAGTTTAACAAATGCTTCTTTAAACTTTTCCATCCTACACTAGGGCATTTTAAGTTATTCTTCTGTATTCATACATCTTGTGCCATTTTCCCAAACACAAAGTCCATGTTTGCTGCAGGATATTTGATCACATTGTGAACCCCAAGATTGTGTTCTTTATTGAAAAAATAAATAAGCCTGTTTCTGGTTGTGGTATGGCTCAGTTCTTAGCACACACCATTAATCCCAAGTAATGAAAGTATAAGTCATTTGTAGAAGAAAGCACCCATGTTTGAAAGCGATATCTAATTGAGTGGCAGACAAAGTGATGAAGCAGAGAAAGATTTGACAGACTAGGATCTACTCCACTCTCACAAAAACAGAGACAAAGAGAGCAGCACAGAGAATCAGGAAGAAAAGGAGATGGTTTTACCAGGAGAGTTTTACAGAGACAAAGTTCTCTCTGTTGAAGAGAGAACAAACTAGACACGGGTGAAGATAGAATGAGACAGAGAATGAGAATGAGCCAGATGGTCAGAACAGATTGCTAGAGTTAGTTTGAGGCTAAGCAGAGCAAAAGGTCAGAGGCCCAGACAGAAACCAGATTGAATCAGTTAACATAGGAGTTTTAAGCCAGAGAAGTTGAGTGGACCAGCCAGTCTCATTTCAGAAAGAGCTAGAAAGTGTAAGTTTATTCAGCAATAAGTCCAAGAGCCTGAAAATACCCTAGGCATAGACAAGATTGTACAAGGCTAGAAGATTCTAGGACTAGGCCTAGGTTAACAGATGGAGAGAGTAAGCTCTGAGATGACAATGGCATCAGGTGAATCGAAGATACATTCACACACACCTTTAAACTTCAAAGCTACTAAAGGACATAGTAAATGTTATAACACCTATTAGAGACATGAAAAAAAATTAAGTATAGTGTTGTGAGAATACACAATAGATTCAAAAGCTTAAGCTGTGATTAGTGGTCATGTCTGCTACATGCCAAAAAAAAAGAAGATACTCGGACAACTTAGAAGAGGTTTCTGAGAAGCTTCAAAGCGAGTCTGTTCAGTGGTTTATCACAAGTTGTTCCATGGCAGCCAAGTGCCTGGGGTTCATTACAACGGGATGGTGGTTTTAATTGATCAGATGTAAAAGTCCATTTAGGAAAAAAAGAGGAAGCACTTGAGCATGAGCTGAGTAGCAGCCCTCTTAGGGGATTAATGCTTTTCTAAGCTGGGTGCTGTCATTGTGGACATGAGGAAGTGTCCCATTTAGAAAATGTTGAACCACACAGAGATGAGGGGGAATGTTTCCAGCTTCTGATGTTTAGCACACACAATACGCAGATTAGAAAGGAAAGATAGGGAGCAGGAAGCAATGCTTACAGGCACACACTTCTTATGCAGTGTTTTTAATTTGCCATGTGCTTAAAGTTTTACATAATATAAAGGAAAGATGAAAGAGAGGAGGAAGAGGAGATGAAGATGGAAAGAAAAGCAAGGGAGAGGTGCTGGGGCTTGACGACAACAAATGACCTTGGTTGTCACCCTATTTAATTCATTCTTGAAGTAGCTTCTGCTTGAACTGAATCACAATTAAAGCAAGACAAATAAAATAAAACTTTCCCATAGCAATGTGCAATTTCTTTCTTAGCGGGCTGCAAAATTCTCCTTTCATGCATTCAGCTACAGTTATCCATTCAGCTACAGTTTTATACATCTTTTTCCTATCTGTCACTAGAAGTGTCATCTCCCCAGCACTGCTTTTCTTGTCTTAAATTAATATCTATTTTCTGTGCTTAAAAAAAATGCTTCATACAACTTTGCAAGTCCTTCAGGCTTCTACCCTCTTTCAATTGATCAATCAATCCTTGCTGTTATCATGATGACCAAGTATTGCTAAAGATCAGGATGTGTCAGAGTTTCTATTTGTTCCTTTCCATTCATTCATTATCTGTCCCTCTGCTTCTTCCTTCTCAGCAATTTCTACCTCCATGTTGGGGACTCACATTCTGAGGAAGCTGACAATCATCCCTCCCGTTCATAACCTAAACCAATCAGAACACAAAGACTAGCAGGGATTAACTGATCTGCTGTTAACCTTTCTCCTGATACACATATCAAATAGCACACCTACCTGCTGCAAGCCCCCCAGTCCTCAGACAGAGGTAGATAAAGCTGAGCAGTGGATTGGGGCCCTGGAGGTGAAAAGAGACAGGTGTCAGTTACCAAGGCAACTCCTGAGGATCAGCACCTACAGAAACAAGCACTATGGCCACCCACTTATCCGCAGCAGGCAAATTCAAAAGGATATTTACTCTGCTATATAGTGGGGTGTGATTTCTGTTGTGTAGTAACAGAAGTATCTGCCATTATGTGTTTTCTCTCCTGTGGCAGCAAACTTAGGCTGCTCAGCCCTGCCTTTCTATGCACCCTCTCAAACCCAACTCTTAGAGTGCCTTAAAGGGCCAGACATAAACCAGCCTCTCCCGGACAGTTAGTTTGCAATCTCTAATTTAAAAATTATGAACAAAGTTAATTAGTATAGGTTTATTAGCTCACTTAGTTTTATAAATTCATCTCATGTGGTTAGGGCTTTTATTTTTTCTTACTAATTTAAATCCACAGTGGTTTTGATTTCGATATTTCAAAAGCTCTATGTGCATAAGATGCAAGCTTCTGAATAAACCCCACGTACAATTGTGAGTCTGGGAGCGTCCAGTTATGATGTTAGTTGTCATTCCATTCCTTGGTTGAATTATAAGACATGAATGGCTTGTCTTAGATACAAGAGTCTAACTACCCATCCACATGCATCTAGCCAGAGGTATAAACATGCACATTTAAAGGGACAACAGACTCAGTTCCAGTTCTTCTCTCTTGGCTTTGCCATGCTGAGGATCAGAGCTGAGGCTTGACTCAGAACTCATTAAGTTTAGATGGTACTGGGGGCAGGGAATGGAGAAAAACAAGATGGTCAAGTGGTCATTCATTTGCACTTGGGTATTTTGTGATTAAATATTACAAGTAAATAAATAAAAAGGCATTTTTTGTTTTGTAAACAGAAAATAGATCCCTGGAAATAGTGTTCTCTCTCTCTCTCTCTCTCTCTCTCTCTCTCTCTCTCTCTCTCTCTCTCTCTCTCTCTCTCTCTCTCTCTCTTCCTCTCTCCCTCTTCTGTACTCCTTTGTCCCCTTATAAAACTCAAATCAGCCTATAATCTTCCCTCTAGCTCTAGGTGCCAACGATAAATGCGCTAACAACCTTGAGTTCCTTCCAGCTCTCTTGGCCGCAGATCACAGGAAGCTTCTCTAGATGGGGAGAAAATGGACTTTCAAAGATTAGAATTACCACTTAACAGACACACAGGAGCCAAACCCACAGGCCACAGAGATGAGATGAAAAACATGGGCTCCTGCAGTGTCTTCCTCCTACCAGGACTTTCTCCTGCTCTGACAGTTATTGGGGCTGCAGACATGCTATGCTTAAAGAGCAAGCTCTGGAGTCTTCTGTTTTAGGGGCTCTTTCATGATAATCTGAGTTCAGTGTTACCTATGTCAGTTAAAACACCATCAGTGAACTCTCACGTTTGAATATTAAGTTCAACAGGTCACTAAGGTATACTATGCAATTAAGCCAACAAAACAAAGCAAGACATTATTTAAAACATACATATCCACATTGATATTTTGACTCCACAGGGGCATGCTGGGAATCAATATGCCCTGAACATGAGCAGGTTGGTGTGTGATTGTCAGCAGTTCTCTCAGGCACAGCTTGAAAGAGAAAGAAAAGCTCTGCAGCAAACTCTGTACATCTATTGACAATGAAATCTGAAAAACAAATGAATCAGTTGTCGGTAGTATTTTTTTCTCTTTTGGCTTACCAGAATTTTCCCACATATATTATATACAACATATTTATTATATTCCCATATGTCATATATGCATGTGCAGTGTATGTAGATACTGTATGCACATAAAGTACCTGTATAGACAGTAATTATACATATGTGCACACACATGTGTATCATATACATATGTAAAGTATACATAGACAGTATACATACATATGTACACATATGTGTTTATGTCTGTATGATTATACTGCATACATGTTTGTGTGTGTATGTAAGGGTGCATAGTTAGTATACATGCATAGGTGTTCACACGTGTTTATGTCTGTATGTGATTCCTGTGTATGTATTGTATACACAGTATGCACATACATGCATATGTTCAGATGTATAGACAGAGTGCATACATATGTGCACACATGTGTGTTTGTGTTAGTTTGTTATCTTGAGTTTTGGGCTTTGGATGCACTGTTTTACTACCCACAAAGCATCTGAATCCTACAACAGACTTAAAAGTTAGTTTAGAAGACAGTAAAAGGTCTTAATGGTTAGTTTTCATTTTTGTGTGTTTACTCTTCCTATGAATAATTAATACAAATCAATTCTGGACTAGATTTTATGATAGGTTCTAGATATCAATCAAATATGCTTTCCTATTATTGCTGCATATAATTCTTGCAGTCACTTATTTAAAGTTAATAAGGTAATTTTTCGACACGTTTTTAAAACACATTCACACACACACGTGCACATGCACCCACACACATGCAATGCATGTACGCATGCATGCATACACACTATTCTGAACCTGTAAACAAAAACTGTACAATCTGGAATACGTTGTTAAAGCATAGATATAACATTTGTTTGGGAGAGCCATCATACCATGTGGCAGTCAAATAAGGTCTACATAGAAGAGGGAAAAGGTTCAGAAGTTAACTCTACTATGAGTATTCTTTGTTTTCTCTGCACAGAGAAATGCACTGAGTCCATTATAGCTTCTCTTGTAGTGGAGCATGGCATAAGGGCCTTAGGTTCACAAGAGAGGAGTGGGAGCCTACAGGGTACAATGAGAACATCAGGTGGCAGCCACTGTGCCCGAGGAGGAGAAGGTGTGCGATGGGGCTTAAAAGAAACATTTCCCTGGCTCTGGGAGTGGATATTTGCTTTGAATGAGACATACTCTGGAGCTTTTTGAAGTTGATGGTTATGCTAGTAATAGATAAGAAGTAACGACACAGATCATTAGCAAGGTACTATAATGTTACCATGAAAGACATCAGACCTCCTTCACCTTCCATCAGACTAATATATGCTATGCAGTTTCTGCCCAGACAGCCTTGCCCATGTGTCACCTCCATATTGTTTGCCTGCCTTGGTCTCTGACTCAGAGTTTACAGGCCTCTGATTCTAGATGTCGACATCATGTTCAGTCAGCACTCTTTCCTCAGATTCAGTACTTCAGGGTGCTTAGTTGGATCTCCTCTCACCCACTCTGATAGTTCCAGGTGTCTGGAAGCCAGCCAACATCAGATGGAAGGAATCCCAAAAGTGTTTTTTTATAACAGCATAATTCTTGAAGAACAGCAAGATTTGACTCAATTACTCAAAAATACCATACGACTGACTATTCACCCTTTACTATGAAGCTACACATAATTTCTTTATACTCTCTACCTATGCCTTGAATAAAGACTTTAGAATAAGAAATGATAATTACCATACTTACAAAAGCAGTGGAAAATTTTGAACTATTGAATTTTGGGGAACTATTTTAACACAACAAGCTTTCTTCCTGCTAAACAGAGTGCATATGTAAATGTAGGGCTTTTTTCTCTTTATATTTGCTCTTCTGATTATGATTCACTTTCTCTTTACAAAACACCATGTATCAGATAACCAATATTAGTGTGTGAAATCCATAGATGACTTTCTGGCTCCATAGCTTATTGATCACTTTCTTTTTTCCTTTTTCTTTTATAAAATTTGTATTGGTTACTTTATTTATTTACATTTCAGATATTATCCCCCTTCCTGGTTTTACTTCCAAAACATCCCAATCCCACCCCTCACTCCTCCCTGCTTCTATGAAGGTGCTCCTACACCCACCCACACACCCACTCCTGCCTCACCACCCTAGCATTCCCCTATACTGGGGCATCAAGCATTAACAAGACCAAGGGCCTCCCCTCCCATTGATGCCAGAAAATGTTATCCTCTGCTACATATGCAGCTGAAGCCATGAGTCTCTCCATGTGTATTCTTTGGTTGGTGGTTTAGCCCCTGGGAGCTCTGGGGGATCTGGTTGGTTGATATTGTTGTTCTTCCTATGGAGTTGCAAACCCCTTCAGCTCCTTTCCCTTACTCCTCCATGGGAGTCCCCATGCTCAGTCTGATGATTGGCTGTGAGCATCCACATATGTATTTGTCAGGCTCTGGTAGAGCCTCTCAGAGACACCTGTATCAGGCTCCTGTCAGCAAGTACTTATTGGCATCTACAACACTGTCTGGGTTTGGTGGCTGCATATGGGATGGATCCCCAGCAGTTTCTGGATGGCCTTTCCTTTGGTCTCTGCTCTACTCTCTTTTGCCTTTTTGCCTCACATTTTTTTTTCAGACATTCGGTAGCATTTCAAGTTTGTTTTCCAACCCAATCTCTATATATTTTCTATAAACCTTTTTCTCTTTCCTTTTTTTCTCCACCTAAGTAAACCCTATCCCTATGTTTCTGACAAGTCACAAATTTATGCTCTGGTTTTTTTTTTTAATTTTCCTCATAAAATTTTATTTTACTGTTAAAACACATTTTGAAGTCATTCACTTTTCTCAATCTCTACTAGAATGAAAGTTGAGGTCAGAGACATCCTGGGCTATGCAAAAGCCTCTGCCCCATCTTTCTCCTTTCTATGCTTTCCTTGGTCCTACCCTGTATCCACAGAGCAGCAACTGTGACCCTGAAATGTAATGACCTTTCCTGCTGGAAATGTTGATATAGCTTCATTGCCACTGCATCAAAATCAAGTCTTAAATATGGACAAGAGGGTCTTACCTAATCTCTCCCTTAACAGCCTTTGTGTCTTTGTTATATAATATGCTCCCACAATCCATGCTTATTTTCTGCTACTTTAAATCATTCATCTGCTCCCAGAACTGATCCTGTGCCATAGTGTTCCATACCCAAATACAGTCAGGAGAGAGCTGGTCTCCCAGGAGTGCTGACACATCTGTGAGCACAGGTAAGACCACCAATTGTGCTCATATTCCTGGCCCAAGAGGGACCCACCCAGAGTCATCAGGACACAGGAACCAAGAAAGAGCTGGGGACAGGATCTTTTCAGTTTCTATTTGTACCCTGGTGTTGACCTTGTGCCACAGCTCTCCATAACCAAATTCCTCCTGGAGAGAACTGGTCTCCTAGAAGTTCTAACATACATGAGGGACAAGTCACATTCAGAGACAGCAAGACCAACTAATACCAAAGATAACCAGAGGGTGAGAGGCAAGGGCAAGATCATAAGCAACAGAAACCAAAGCTACTTGGCATCATCAGAACTCAGTTCTCCACCACAGCAAACCCTGGATACCCTAACATACCAGAAAACCAAGACTCTGATGAGACATCTTAAAGTCACATCTCATGATGATAATAGAGGACTTTAAGAAGGACATAAATAACTTCCTTAAAAAATACAGAAGAACACAGATAAACAGGTAGAAGCCCTTAAGAGGAAACACAAAAATCCCTTAAAGAATTACAGGAAAACAAAACCAAACAGGTGAATGTTTGAACAAAATGATCCAGGATCTAAAAAGAAACATAAAGAAATCACAAAGGAAGACAACCCTGAAGATAGAAAACCTAGAAAAGAGATCAGGAGCCATAGATACAAGCACCACCAACTGAATACAAGAGATAGAGGAGAGAATATCAGATGCAGAAGATAGCATAGAAAACATTGACACAACAGTCAAAGAAAATGCAAAATTCAAAAAGTTTCTAACCCAAAACATCCAGGAAATCCGGGACACAATGAGAAGGCCAAATCTAAGGATAATAGCTATAAAAGAGAGCAAAGATTCCAAACTTAAAGGGCTAGTAAATATCTTCAACAAAATTATAGAAGAAAACTTCCCTAACCTAAAGAGATGCCCATAAACATACCAGAGGCCTACAGAACTCCAAATAGATTGGACCAGAAAAGAAATTCCTCCAATCACATAATAGTTAAAACACCAAATGCACAAAACAAAGAAGGAATATTAAAAGTAGTAAGGGAAAATGTCAAGTAACATATTAAGGCAGACTTATCAGAATTATACCAGACTTATCATCAGAGCCTATCAAAGCTAGAAGATCTCAGACAGATGTCATACAGACCCTAAGAACACAAATGCCAGCCCAGGCTACTATACCCAACAAAACTCTCGATTACCATAGATGTAGAAACCAAGATGTTCCATGACAAAACCAATTTTATACAATATCATTCCACAAATCCAGCCCTACAAAGGATAATAGATGGAAAATGCCAACACAAGGAGGGAAACTACACCTTACAAAAGCAAGAAAGTAATCTTTCAACAAACCCAAAAGAAGGTAGCCATGCAAGCAAAAAAATAATAGGAAGCAACAATCACCATCCTTTAGTATCCCTTAATATCAATGTACTCAATTCCCCAATAAAAAGACATAGACTAACAGACTGAATATGTAATCAGGACCCAACATTTTGCTGCATACAAGAAATACACCTCAGTGTTAAAGACAGACACTACCTCAGAGTAAAGGGCTGGAAAACAATTTTCCAAGCAAATGGTCCCAATAAGCAAGCTGGCGTAGCCATTCTAATATTGAATAAAAGCAGCTTTCAACCAAAAGTTAACAACAACAACAAAAAAAGATAAGGAAAGACACTTCATACTCACCAAAGAAAAAAATCTACCAAGAAGAACTCTCAGTTTTGAATACCTAAGCTCCAAATGCAAGGGCATCCACATTCATAAAAGAAACTTTACTAAAGCTCAAAGTATACATTGCAGCTCACACAATAGTAGTGGAAGACTTCAACACCTGAATCTCATCTATGGACAGATCATAGAAACAAAACCTAATCAGAGACAAATTGAAACTAACAGAAGCTATGAACCAAATGGATTTAACAGATATTTATAGAACATTTTATCCTAAAACAAAAAAAATATACCTTCTTCTCACCACCTCATGGTACTTTCTCCAAAGTTGACCATATAATCAGTCACAAAACAGGCCTCAACAGAAACAAGAAGATTGAAATAATCCCATGCATCCTATCAGATCACCATGGATTAAGGCTGATCTTCAATAACAACATAAATAATAGAAAGCTTACATACATGTGGAAGCTGAACAACATTGTACTCGATGATAACTTGGTCAAGGAAGAAATAAATAAAGAAATTAAGACTTTTTAGGGTTTAATGAAAATGAAGCTAAAACATACCCAAACTTATGGACACAATAAAAGCTTTTTGGAGCTCTGAGAGCCTCCATAAAGAAACTGGAGAAAGCATACACTACCAGCTTAACAGCATACCTGAAAGTTCTAGAACAAAAAGAAGCAAATTCACCCAAAAGGAATAGATGGCAGGAAATAATCAAACTCAAGGCTGAAATCAACCAAGTAGAAACAAAGAGAACTATACAAAGAATCAACAAAAACCAGGAGCTGGTTCTTTGAGAAAATCAGCAAGATAGATAAACCCTTATCCAGACTAACCAGATGACACAGAGACAATATCCAAATTAACAAAATCAGAAATAAAAAGGGAAATATAACAACAAAAACTAAGGAAATTCAAAAAATCATCAGATCCTACTACAAAAGCCTATATTCAACAAAAGTAGAAAATCTGGATGAAATGGACAGTTTTCTAGACAGATACCAATTACCAAAGTTAAATCAGTATCAGATACACCATCTAAACAGTCCCATATCCCCTAAATAAATAGAAGCAGTCATTAAAAGTCTCCCAAACAAAAATAAAGCCCAGGACCAGATGGGTTTAGTGCAGAATTCTATCAGACCTTTAAAGAAGACCTAATACCAATACTCTTCAAACTATTCCACAAAATAGAAACAGAAGGAGCACTACCCAGTTCAATCTATGAAGCCACAGTTACACTATGTATTCTCCCTGAAGATGCAACAGTTTCTGTCTAATCAAGAACCTGTCACAATTTCTTTTCATAGAGGACTTCATAAGAGATTTTTTTTTGTACTTCTATCATGTTTAATGTTCTAAATAGATTTTAAAAACTGGTTGAGTGCATATAACTTTTAGCTTCAGAAGATATCATGTATATTTAAGAGACATTTAACTATTATAAATTATTTTGATGACTTAAATAAATGTCAATACTGGCTTGTATATTTTAAAATAAACTTTATTAGTTTAATAAAAATCATTTAATATTCTCTTGTAATTCTTAATTCACTATCTCTCCTGCTGCCTTCTCCACTCTAACAGTTTAACATAAAATACCACTTCTGGACATCATATGGACTTCCTTAACTTGTCAATTTCTTTAACTGACATTTTACTGGAAGCATCCCTGTCCAGTACTCACAGGCCAAAGTTACTCAGTCAGGGTGAAGAACAAGTGATAAATCAAAAAAATTAATTTTCTCCTTCCAGAAAAAAAATCCACCAATGAAAGAAGCTGATGAGTAGCTAGCTGAGCTCCCTGCAGTCCACAGCTGGGATGTAGGATAAGGCTCCTGAGTCCACATGACCTGGAGACACTCATTTCTCCTCCCCTTAGGATGGCCCTAGTCATCCCAAATAAGTTTGGTGATCCCCCTGCCCCCGCCTATAGTCAGCTTCAAAAATGTGTGAACATGAGGCAAATGTATTTCCCGAGGAAGAAAGAGTATGTTTTCTAACTGAGTAAAAATAAAAGGTAGGAGGTATCCTACATTATCCCTGTGTCACCAAAAAAGAGTTATTCCAAGCTTTCTTAGTTGCAATGCCCACATGATATGCTAATATTCATGTCCTCAGGTCACGTGCTTATATGTCTGTTAAATGTATGGCTGTTTATATGTATAGAAATGCGTGCATTGTGTGAGCTAACAGAGACTATTTGTTTATAGTCAATATACCTGCCCATATGGATGTATTCTTGCATGAGCTACCTGAATGACTCCATTTAATGTGTCCTTCACATATTTTTATCTTAAACGTTTATTGAAAAAGCTTTCATACAGTCTATTTTGATGATGTTTGTCCCCTCCCACAATTCCTTCCAGATTTTCCTCATCTCCCTACCCACCCAACTTGGTTGTCTTTCTTTCCAGAAAAAGTAAGGAACACACACAAAGAAACCCACAAAACACGCGCATGCGCACATGCACGCAAACACACACACACACACACACACACACACACACACACACACACACAAAGTATGTTCTTTAAAGACTGTTATTTTGCTTTCTGATGGAAAGACTCAGAGGCCACACTATGCACTCCTTCACAGCATCTAAACTGTATAAATAGTTCAGCTATCATGTTGAAGTCTTGACGACCCAGTGGCCATGAAACTGTCTTCAGTGCTTTTATTAGTAAAATTTGTGTCTCTGAGGGAGAGAAAGCAGCTGATGCAAGTACATTCAGACACAGCAGCTGCGGCAAAGTAGTCACTAGCAAAGAAGTTGCCAAACTGCTGTCTGCATGAAGGGATGTGGCTGTTGCTGGCCTAGTTAAGCCTCACAAATGGCTGCTGGATCAGACTTAACTCATAGAAAAAAGAAAGTCCATGTCTTAAATGCTCCTCTTCAGAAGTTAGTGGGCCTGGGAGGCATGGGTGTGCTGTTTTGTAAATGATTCAGTGATGCAAATATAACTGGTGAGTCACCCCTGATACAGCATTGAAAGAACAGTCTGAAGCAACTTTAGCAATGACCCTATCTACAAAGGCACTGTGTACTCACATATTCTTAAATAACAGCTATTAAAATCTCACCACTTTTCCTTTCAAAGATTCATTTTAATTATGCATGTGCTCCACAAGTAGGTGTGTGCTTGAAGAGACCAGAAGAGAGCATCCAGTCACCCAGAGCCAGAGCCATAGTCATAGGCAGCTCTAACCTGTTAGACACGGGAGCTAGAAACCAAACACATGTCCTTTGGAAGAGCAGCAAATGTCTGTATCTGATGAGCCATCTCTTCAGTATCCACTATGTCATCATTTAAATGTCACTAGATGGATTTACATTATCTCTTTGAATCTGAACTCCTTACCTGGATCCTTTTCTCCCCCTTCCAACACACATACCTTTCTTTTCCTTACAGCTTATTGGAGCCAGATGTGGTGGCAAAGGTCTTTAATCCCAGCACTTGGGAGGCAGAGGAAGGTAGATCTCTGAGTTCAAAGCCAGCTTGGTCTATAGAGTAAGTGTCAGCCAGAATTATCCAGGGCCACACAGGGAAACCCCATCTCAACAAACAAACAGAAAAAAACAATGAGTGTTGCCGCTCTTTTCTAGAGAGATAATCAAAGAAAAAAATTAGAGCAGCTGTTATGCTCTCTGCCATCTATGCTTTTATCTCCCAAATCTTGTGGTGTGTCCCTGGTGAACTCTATGTTGTCTGACATATCTGACTCCAGTGCATCAGGATCTGGTATCTCTGTTATATGGGTCTTAGAGCTTATCTTTTGGACTGGTCATATGAGTAGCACGAAGAATAATGTAGATCCTAAAGTATAACCAATAATATCTTCCTATTATGACCAAACCCAGTTACTTTTTAAATGTTTGGGGCACTACTGTCTTCACAGTGGACACAGGAGATTTCCTGACTCTCGAGTAGTACTTGTCAAATGTAGGGATGTGGACTGGACTCAGATGGTTTCTCCATACGGAGAGCTAAGCCACTCCATTCTCACAGGTGATCCGGGACACTTACTGAACTGTGGCTTCAATTGGATGCTCCAGTTGATGTCTTCCTTAGGTAGTCCAGGCTTTATCTCCTATCCCCTACTCTGTTACCCTCATTTTTTTTTCAGACTCCATACATTTTTCTTCTTGCAAGCAGACTTATAACTGGAACAGGGTCTGTTTACACTATATACTGATTTACTTTCAACTCTACTTATATATCTCAAGGTTATTTTTGACATAAAATATAGTTGAGTTTTAAAAACTATCTCTTTTTTATCAAGGTTGGTTTTCCAGGAAATGTTGTAGCTATGAATCAAAAAAAAAAAAACCCTTGGGAAAATCAAAATTTGAGCATGAACTCTGTTTTATTACAATAAAAACAAAAATGCATTTAAAGAATGAATGTCTGTGACTGAAGAGAGAAAGACCACATTCAAGAAAGAAGTCAAAATAAAATCCCTCCTATATTTCAAAACTATCCTCTGTATTATCTTAACAACAAATCACGAAGGTTCCCATCCACCAGTGCGCCTAGGTTTGTAGGACTTGTTACTTTGGTATGAAGAAATATTGCTGAGCACAGTTTTGTCATTCCAACCATCCTTTTCCTTGTCTGACACATTATCTAGCGGTGTCCTGTTCTCATAGACTAGAATTGAGACAGCATGCTTTCTCATAGGCTATGAAACATGTTAGAACAGTTTATCACTTAACCAATAATGCAAGCCACTGCTAAAAGCAACCTATACCAAAGATGTAGACCTGCTTTAGAAACTTATAAGGACAAGTCGCACTCATGATTCCCCCCAATATGTAGAAAGTAGTGGTCTTTGCAAGAGTATTGGTTCTGTGGGTGGTGTCATTTTTGAAAGTTGAAACTCTTTTTACAAAATTGAAAGACTTATTAAGCTATTAATTAAGCAACTAATACCAAAGAGTAAAATTTCAATGAGTATTGTGTTATCCACTTAGAAAAAAAGGCAAAATGTTAATGATTTGAATGGCAAAATCGAAGTCCTAAATCATTGATGGTTTTAGTAAGCAAATGCATTTTATGAACTCTAGAGAGCCATCCATTGAAGACAATGTGGAACATTTCTCTAGGAAGTCCATGGATGCTCACTGGCAAATGAAGCTTTAATTATTCCTGTTCCTAGTTAACTGTTCCCCAAGATGATAAAAGATATCAAACCAGGAAAGACCATCTTCTAGATGCCCCACAATCTGGAAGATACTGTTTTGAAAATTGATTTCAGCTTCTTATATTTAGATCCTAATAGATTTTTTATTTTATCCCTAAGCAAACAAGCAATAGAAAACATTATGCTTCTTATAAAGTCCAAAGCAAACAAAAGGCCAGCAGTCATGCCCTGATGGATAGCAACCACAGTGCCCTTTAATTGTGTGAGTTAAGAGAAAATCTTTACTTCCCTAAGACATCAAAAACTTAGAATAGTCATGAATACAAGTATGCATAGTCCAGAACAAAAGCTACTGTATTAGACTGTTCCCCAGCAATCTGGGTTAAATTATTTTCAAATTATACATATCCGTTCTAATTTACATTTATAAAGCAAATCATTTCCCAAATAATGTGTATCAAACAGGAAATATTTATTTTAGGAAAAATATGATTTCATTGATAAGCTGCCCTGACCTAAACTGCAGCTCCTAAAATTTAGGTTCTTAAACAGTGTATCCTTCCACCAGTTTGTTTGAAGGTTCATCTGAAGCAGGTACATGTGTGACAAGATAAAGGAACTGGTAAGCTGTATGGTACTCTTATGTCAGCATACTTGGAGACTGTGATTAGGGCAGTAAAACATTAACTTTCTACACTTTCCAGTTTTCAGATGAGTTATACTAGAGGCAATCTAAATCATTGGTAAATCATTTTCTATAGGCTACTACATGCATTTTTAGGAATTAAAAAAAAACTTCTCAAACCTAAAACTTAAAATATTTATGTAGAAAATTGTTCTAATTGAGCATGTTAAGTCATTTATAGGCAGGCCTAAAGGAGGACATAGGAGGCTAAAGTAGTTCTTTTTGAGATATAATTATTTTTCCTTTTTAAATTTATTTTCTCTATTTACATTTCGAATGTTATCCACTTTCCTAGTTTCCTCTCCAAAAATCCACTATCTCCTTCCCCCTCACCCTGCTCCCCAACCCACCCACTCCCATTCCTTGTCCTGCCATTCCCCTATATTGGGGCCTAGAGCCTTCACAGGACCAAGGGCCTCCTCTCCTCCCATTGATGGCCAACTAGGCCAACCTCTGCTACATATATGACACATCTTTTTTCCTATAAAGTAAACCAAGGGCACTCTACGGTTCTTGAATTGGGAAGTCAAACAGAGTGTAAATGCTTAAACATTTATGACCTCAGGTTCTTGAATACCCTCCCTCAGTCTAGTGAACAGCCTGAGCAATAAATGCACAAAACTTGTTATGCTCTCAGTGACCATGACAAGAAGACACAAATACAACCAAAGAGCCTGGCTGGTCCTAGATGAAGAGGGACTTTATGGTTTTTGTATCAGACTGCAGGAAATAAAGAGCTACATCACTGAGCAAAGTTAAGCGTACAATAAAATGGAAAGAAAAATCTATCCTAAAATTTGTTTGGAAAAGTACTACTATTGAACGAAAATCAAAATTCTGTGCACTAAAAAAAAAAGTCTAAACAGCAGGATAAAAATTGTGTATGACTAAACACAGGAGCTGACAGGATGGATATCCTTGAACATATACTGCACTAATAAACGCATGACAGAAACAGCTAAGGTGACATTATTCATCGGATCATTAACCCTTTCATAAATGTGCATTTATCAAGTTCCTACTAGGTATCAACTCTACTATGCCTGGAGGATACATCAAAGCTCTGAAATAATGAATGCATTGTCTTCGTGGAGTAACTTTTAAATGGTGGAGAATAGAACACAGTTGAAGGAAATCGTAAAACATATGGGGTGTCAGATGATGATTGACATGTGAAGAGACTGAATTGGTTCAAAGGGATAAGGAAAGTAAGAAATGAACACAACACAATTTAAACAGCAGAACCAGGTAAGAAATGAGTGCATCACTATTTAATCAGCAGAATCCGGACCGTTTCACAGACCTAGAAGTTAGACAGATGGCTTTGAGCAGAGAGGAAGAGACAGGAAGAACACCAAGACTACATCTTATTTTGATAACATGATTAGCTTATTTGAAGCACAGGAGGTCACTGTGGTTGAAATGGAGTAAGGCCAGGAAGACAAGCAGTGGACCTAAATGATAAAAAAGTCTAAGCACTCCTCGGAGGTCTTGGGCTTTTACTCTGAGTGACATGAGAGATTACTGAAAAGTTTTAAATGCATGGGAGATGACAATTTTATGAAACCACTTTGGCTGTTATATAATAAACAGATTTCAGAGGATAAATCTTGGCATTACTGTTACCTTGAGGTGGATAACTTCTGTTATGGAAACTCCCTGTGTAATGTAATTACTTAGCAGCATTGATAAACTTACTAATTAGAAAGGAGCAACATTCGTCCTTCCCTCACTGTGACAACCAAACGTGTCTCCAGACCTTGATAAATGCCCTTCTTGGAAGGAAAGCTCTGGATACATTGTATACATATGACAAAAATGATTCAAAACAGGAAAGCCAAGTATTTAGGGGAGGAGAGCTAAAACTTTGCCACTATGAGAAAAAAATTTATCATCGTTCATGAAGCAAGTGATCCTGATGTGGATGGGTCTCCTATGAGGTACCCTGTAGGGAGGATGTGAGGCCTGAGATGAATGTGTGCTATTGACAGGAGAATGCCCATGTCAAAGACCCTGGTGCCTCAGGCTCATGAGAGTAGCAAAGCCTTACCTGGCTAAGGTTCAAATCTCATCATACTTACAAATGCTACTGTGAAACACCCAGGGGGAGAAGGAATTTACAATACCTTCTGTTACTATTTTCGAATACCTCAAATCTTAACTACCTTGAGTTCTGCAACAAACACCATTCTGCTCATTATCTCCTATTTTAAAAGTGATGTATCTTTTAAGTATATTGGGAAATTCTCTACTCTTACTCAGAAAATGAAATATAAAATCATATATATATATATATATATATATATAAAATGCGTGTTACCATTATGTATATTATATATAATATATATAATTCTGGATGACAAATATGTTTCCTAAGAATATTAAAATATTATATATTAAATTTTTAATGAATATTTCAAGTAGTAGTTGTTGTATTAATACATTGAAAGGAATAAAATACCAATAAATTCAAAATTTAATTCTATGTTAGAATCATACATTTGTAAAAGTTATCTTAAAAACAGAGAAAGGAACATTCCTCAACTGTTTACAAATTTAACTTAACATTTATATGATTTTCTCTCTACTACCCTGGAAAAAACCTGGAGGGAAACAAGTTTGGTGATGCATTTCTATACCCATTCAAGGAATGAATAATCCAAAGAATAAAATGTAGTCTGCAGAAATGAAGGAGCAGAAGATGAATGATGTTGCTGTGCTTTGATACCTGAGATGGACATGTAATACAGAGTATCAGAACTGCAAAATGCTCACTTTGGACATGACCCGGTTGTTGATGAATCAGTTCCCAGCACTGAGGTTGTCTGTGCAAAACAGAGCAATTATAACTTCCAGCATGATTGTGGGAAAGTCCCTGGGACACAACCTCTTAGGGGAGGAGCTGTTGGCAGTTGACAGATGATGAGAGAAGGGTCACTCTTGTTTAGGGATGTGACTGCTGTCAGCTTCCACTTGCTCCAATGGATGGTAAAACACCTGTGCACAAACAAGCAACACTCAAAGGATTAATAACAACAGTTTAGGAAAGAGGCTATGAATTAGGGAGGGACATTAAGGGAAGAGGGTGGGTGGGTGGGTGCGTGTGAGCAATATGAAATGTATGAACCTATCAAAAGTAAAAACAGATTATTTTAAATGTTAGAGAAACTTATTAAGACATAAATGAAAATATTACACATTTTCAGTATACAGTAACAGTATAAGTTACTGTTATACAGTAGCATTGAATATATAACATATTTAAAAGGAATTAAAGCAAATTTGGTGTGTTCTAGAGGAAAATAATGGATTGATTCATATTAGAAAAGCAATAGGTGCGATTTCTAAGCCAAATGGCAGAACAATAAGCAGATGGCTCTTGGATTCCCAAATAATATGACATATTATGTCAGAGTAAGCACATGAGATTGAACTACAGCACTAAGCACTCGCTTGGTATGCTAAGTGTCCTGGTTAGGGTTTTATTGCTGTGAAGAGACAGCATGACCGTGGCAACTCTAATAAAGAAAAATGTTTAATTTGGGGCTGGATTACAGTTTTAGAAGTTTAATCCATTATTGTCATGGCGGGAAGCATGGCAGCATGCAGGCAGATATCGTGCTGGAGAAGTTAAGAGTTCTACATCTTGATCTGTAGGCAGCAACAAGAGACTGTGTGTCGCACTAGGTATGGCTTGAGCATAGGAAATCTCAAAGCCCATCCCCACAATGACATACTTCCTCCCACAAGACCACATTCACTCCAACAAGGCCACATCTCCTAATAGTGCCCCTGCCTCTGGCCCACATACTCAATCAAGCACATGAATCTATGGGGGCCATACCTACTCAAACCACCACAGTAAGCATTACTAGTACAATTCATGATTGTGCAATGTACTTTCATTCTGGGGATAAAGCTTTGACTCCACTACCTTAGTTATCAAAGGCACACTAGGATTTGCATGGAATCTTTATAACTGGTTATTTATGAAATCAATTATGATTTTATTACTTAGACTTCTTTGGTTTTCAAATATTTACTAATATCTAAATGTTATTTAAATATTATATATTCAGAAAGACCTTTAAAAGAGTTACCTGTACATGTGATATTTGCTAAAGCTCAACTTGAGGTTTGTTTGGCTCAGTCTTGGAAAGACTATGACCAATGTAATGCATAGAAGAGTTTCTTCTTCTGCCAGCTTGACCACTGCATATTTCCCTCAAAGAATATTGGTCTTTATATATAGTGAATATAGTGAAATATATAGTGAATATATTGGTTTTAATATAGTTTGAATAGCCACACTATACTTAGCAAGTTACCATTTCTCCTTATTTTTGTAAGTATTTCTTTTGTTTTGTATTTTATATTTACTTTTTTTCAATCTCAGAATGTTTGTGTGTTTTTATTTGTATTATTGAAAACTAAACAATCATTTAAAGAGGCTATATATTTATATGCATATACATATATATTTCATAACTCTTGTTTTTAAATAAAATGCATTTTAACAAACAAAACTAGCCAAAATTACTGATAAGGTGTCTAAGTTTCCAGCACATGTTCACTGTAAGACTTTAGTATAGATTTTTATACTATATAAAACTTTTATATTATGACTTTTATACTACAAAGACACACCCCAAAATGTATACTATTAGGAGGTAACTAGAAAGCCTTTGCAGACATACCTCTTTCCATTGCCCAAAAGCAAGCCATAGAACCAGATGTTAGTGAACCAGGCAGCATTTTGTTATGGAGAGGATCTAGAAATTCATATGGCACTGAATACAGGCAGTGGTAAAAGGATGGGCTCATCAGAGCCATGAGCCAATCATATGAGAGTATCGGGAGGAAGGTCTGTGTGAAACTTAGAAACCATGAAGTAGTGGTGTTTGGAAGAGTGTGAGAGAGGAGGTAATTACCTTCATGGTCCCTCACCAAATCAATGTTACATGACCCATGCAGTACAAAGGTTATTTTCTTCTGTAGGGAGGCAATTTCTGTATTTTTGTGAAGTGCTTCTTTTAGAATGAAAACAAATCTAGGATTGGTAGCAAACTGAAGAATACAGAATACAGCCTTGATGAAACACTACATTCTGGTGGGAGTAGAGTTCTATATGTTCTGCCTTCTGGTGAGAGTAGAGTTCTATATGCTCTGCTGTTTTGCTCTTTTCTTTCAGCTCACCATTACTTTTGCTTCATAGGGCAAAGAAGGGACGTTAAATAGAACTTGACATTTTAATGTTTACAGAAAGAAGCCATGCATTAACTGCTTTAGAAGAGTAGCCACTTCTCACCTCTGACACATCTGTGGCTTTGTAAATAATTGTATTTCACTTTCTGGTAGAAATTGGGCTTGCTTTCCTAACCATTTAATTAAACTCTCTACAGCAACTGCTTAGCAAATGATAAGGGGAAATACAGAATATCATCAGTAAGTACCCTGAAAGGATGGAGAGCCTTAGTGATGGGCAATGAATGTGATCCTACCATGGAATAATGGCATCAGTGCATTAGTTCGTGCTACTGACAATCATATATTCTTGGTTATTTTTGGTTGATGCCATACCTCAATTCAAATAGTATTTGAAGTCTTGAATGATTTAGAGTCCTGAAAACATCTTACAAGTTCAAGAGTACACTTCATTATAATTAACACTGGATATGTAACACTAGGTAGACTAAAAGGAGCATTTTGCAACTTATGCCCAGACCATCTCATAGCAAAGAAAGACTGAAGTAAGAGTTGAGGCCATAAAAAGGAGTCTTAACAGGAGTATGCAAGTAAGTTTAGTTAAAATTGGAAATCTCTGCACAGAATTGTTAAATTTATGCACTCAAAATATAAACATCCATGAATGGTACTCTATTTAATGTAAAGAAAGTTTTATCTTGAGAATGTTTTAAATACCCTGTATAAAAGATTGATGTGGTCAAATGCATCCAGCAGATGTGAATTTGGAACCCCTGCTGATGCCACCTGGATTTGTAATTACGTTTTATGAGATTATAAAGATCTGAATGTCTTCACTGATAGTAGCATATATTAGTTGTTCCTCATTGGAGGAAGCTGATCACTGGGAATGGGAGTCACATGGTGCCATTCCAATGTGGGAGTCTAAAATTTTGATCTCATAGAAGTTGAGAGAATGATATTCACCAGAAGTCAGATAGAGGAAGAGAGAGAATGCTGATGAACAGGGGCCATGGAAGACTAGGGTGGGTAAAAATAATGCATCCATATGTAAAAAATCATATTAACACAAATTTTGAACATTTTCAACTATGAGGAAATAATAATTGAGGATATAAATATGTTAAACCGGTTTATATACTACAAAAGCATACCCATGTACATTTACAGAATGTTCTATTAGCATGCCAAATCACAGTTAAAAAATGAAGAACTAAAACCTATGTTTTTTAAAAAAAATAAGCATTATTTAACCTCAATAGTTTTATATTTTAAATTACCTTGTTGTTTAGTCTACAGATACATAGCTACACCTTGCCATCTGTTCAGGGTATGTAATCCCCATTTGTGGAACAGAGGGAGAATGTAGTCTGGGTAGAAAAAATTTAATCCAGCAACATGACTGCTCTAACAAGAGAGCATAGCCAAAGATATGAACCAGCTGAAATGAAGACATGCTCTGGATTATATTGTGATCTGGCTGCAATATAGAAATTCTCCAAGTACACACTTTTAGTCTCTAACAATGAAGGTAAAGTTAGTTTGCAGAAGACAGCAGCCATGTTTGAAAGTGACATCTAATTGAGGGGCAAACAAAGTGATGAATCAGAGAAAGATTCAACAGAATGAGTCAGAGATATGATATGCCCAACTTTAATGAGAACAGCAGAGGAAAAGAGGCTACTTAAGAGCAGAAAGAGAGAAAAAAATGGTGGTGTGGTGTGTATGTATGGCCATTTTACCAGTACAGTTTTACAGAGTCAGGTTAAAGAACCGGCTAGACACAGGTAAAGACAGAATGAGCCAGAGAATGAGAATGAGACAGAAGATTAGAACATATTGCCCAAAATTTATATGCCCCAGTACAGGGGAACACCAGGGCCAAGAAGTGGGAGTGGATGGGTAGGGGAGCAGGGGTGGGGAGGAGGGTATAGGAGACTTTCAGGATAGCATTTGAAATGTAAATGAAGAAAATACCTAATAAAAAATTGGAAAAAGAAAAAAAAAAAAGAACATATTGCCCAAATTAGTAAGAGACTATTGTTTCTCAAGCAAGATGATGGAAGTAGAGCACTGATCATACCCCTGACAGCTCTCAGAGACCATGGCAGGAGTGGGTCTACTCCCTTCCCAAATCAGACTTGAGCCTACTCAACTCCATAGAGACAAAGCCACATCATGATAAAGCCAGGTAGGTTTCTGTTTCCCTGCCAATTCTCTGCCTTCTCAGAAATCATGTGACTGGAAGTCTGTTAATCTAGCTGGTATCTTGGAAGGCCCCTCCCCCTGCTGCAGCATCCCCTCCATTTTCCTTTCCCTCCCCTCCCCGTGACTGGAGCTATATAATCTAGCCTTCCTATTTCAATAAACAAGCTGACCTCTAACACAGTTTCATGGGGTGTTAACACCTGTCACACTCACCAGATGCCTGAGACCCTGCTCCCCAGGTCCTCCACATCCTGAGACCAGCCACAAGCAAAGACTGATGGGGGTGGTGGGGAGGACCTACATGAAGCCAGGCAGAGCAGTTCAGTCAGAAGCCGAGAGTAGCTAGACTGAGTCAGTCAGCTTGGAAGATTAGATTGTACAGAGGTTAGAAACTTCCAGCCCTAGGCCTGTGATAGAACAGATCAAGAAATGCCCTGGGCTCAGCCCAAGCCTTGTGTTTGCACAGCTTGGGTACAGCTTTGATGGTATCACTTCATCTGAGGAAATAAAAGTGACATTTACAAGTCTGTTCTTCCCTATTGAAAAGAATGGAAATATCTGACCTTTTTTTTTTTTTCTATTTCCAAGAGACAAATGAAAAAATCCTTTACTCTTTTCATTAGAAAGATAATCATCAGAGATGTACCAAAGATGATACAGTCTTTAATCCCTGCCCCTTCTGAGCTAACAATGAGAAAATACATACCAAACAAAGCTACGTCTGATCCTTTTTTTTTCTTCAGCTCCATTTAAGCAGAGTCTTGAGGGTAAGTTTTCTAGGGTAAAGAAAAATGTGTGGGAGGTAAATTTTACAGGTAGAGTTTTGGACACAGTCAGTAGTGAAAGAAAAAAAAATATTTGCAAGATAGCTGAAAACCAGCAGAAGACCTAAGGAGGATCTTTGGGAGGCAAGTCTTCTGAAGAGTTGAAAGGCCAAAGGTAGGATATAGCACATCAACCAGATGAACAAGACCAGAGGAGAACAAACCGGTTTAACCAACAACTCAGTGTGCAAATGAACAAAGAAGGAAAGCCAAGAAAGACATATTCTACTTAAGAGAATGAAGGCTAATCAGGTGGTTGTCTTAAATATATATATATATTGGCAGTTATTTAAGGGTTGGAATAAGAACAAAGTGAAGCCAGGAAAAAGTTACTAAAATTTAATTTATTTCTCTGTGAAAATGAAATCAAAAGACATGATAACAGTTAAAGTTTAGACAAAAGAAATATTGTGTCTAAATACAGAGTGGACAGCCTAACTCAGACAGGAATATATTCTGATAAGGCACACCCGTTGATAATATTTCACTCTACTGGGGTCTTTGGACTAAAGGGTTAATGAGGGATAAAACCTGACTCCCTTCCAAAAGCCAGTGAAATAGATTAAGGTTAAGTGGGAAATAAAAAGATAATGGGAGTTGGATGACAAGAACCCGGTGAGCATGTTGTCTGATATTTAAACAGAAATTCCAGACTGGACTGAGGTAAATTCACTCCACATCTGGGACATTTCCAGGAACAGGAGAGGAGAGCCTGGAGGGATTCAGTATAAAGAGACAGGCAGTGCTTGGTGTTTAAAGTCAAAGATTCCCAAATAATTATATACAAAAGTATAAGTAAGGCCCAAGTTTTTTGCCTTCTTAGTCATTCCTTCAGATAGCTACCATCACTCAAGTACATAGTCTTTTCTAAACCATGGTGATAAGAATTTGCTCTAGCCGGGCGTGGTGGCGCACGCCTTTAATCCCAGCACTCGGGAGGCAGAGGCAGGCGGATTTCTGAGTTCAAGGCCAGCCTGGTCTACAAAGTGAGTTCCAGGACAGCCAGGGCTATACAGAGAAACCCTGTCTCGAAAAACCAAAAAAAAAAAAAAAAAAAAAAGAATTTGCTCTAATTCATTAGGTTATGTATTCCTGTTTGGGGTAATTTGGAAATAACCAAGGCCACAGTGTTAACCTGAAATCCAAACAACAGAATTTGGAAGTGGGATGAAGGCAGACCACTGTGACTGCAGTTCTATGAGCAGCATGGCCACTGACATAGGCTATGGTGTGTTGTGGGCAAGAAAGAGATTGGAACATATCAAGGCGTAGGTTAGCTACAGGAATGGAGAAGTGTGTCTCAGAATTTCAAGAGATAAATCAGAGCTGCTGTTCCATACCTGAGAGTCAGCTCCAAAATGATTATCAGCTGTGTTACAGCTCACATTGAGACTATGGGCACCACAGGAATGGGTTAGGGCCAAGAAAAGGCCCCAAACTCTAAACAGCAATAGAAATTGACAGTAAATTCTTTGGCAAAGGCAAAGGGCCAGTGAGAGTAAGTGGGTAAGGGCACTTATCTACAAGCCCAGCAATGTGAGTTCAATACTCAGAATAGGCTCTGCCAGAGCCCAACAAATACAGAAGAGGATGCTCGCAGCCAACAACAACTACTACTACTACTCAAAATCTACATGGTAGAAGGTCAGAACCAGCTTCGCCTTTGGCGTATGGAAGCTGTAGAAGCTGGTTCTGACCTTCTCCCACTTTAAACTGCATTTTAAAAAACATACTTCATAATCTCAATCTCTCCCTTGAAGTCTTCATCTATATATCATTCCTGGATGCCCAGTGGATCCTTAAAATGTTCGGCTACTGCTTTCTAAAACCATTCCTACATTCTTACTGGAAAAAAAATATATATGAAAAAAAGAAAACCCTGAAAGTCATTTCTTTCCTGTAAGTGCTTTTGAAAGAGATACATTTGGTTTTTATTCGTGAGTTCCTTATTCAGTGGGGAGCGGCAGAGTTAGAGTAAGAATTCTGCCTAAGGGCTATGCAGGAAATTGACTATGGTATGAGTGTAGACACCCATCACAATATTCACTGAAATGGGGAATGCTCTCGTTCCTGTGAAGTATGTGTGAAGATACAGAGGGAGACAACTTTCTAGATGGCAGTGTGCCCATAATGCTAATTGTGGGGTGCATGTTTGTAACATAGTCGTTGCAGATCTTACAGAAACCATATTCGCAGAGTTTAAATTGAGGGAGACATATACTGCATTTATCCCCTCTCCTTACAGACACAAAGAATGGCTTTTGCTTGAGACATGATTAAATTAATGAGCAGAAATAATATTCACACGAACTACCCCCTGTGGGGTTTATAGTGTCTTCCATTTCCAGAACCTAGTTCTCTCCCCAGGAAGTCCCAGAAGTATTTAACCATCCAATCACACCTGACAATTCCAACTGCTTTTCCTTATGCTCTCATAACACAGGACATAAAATTTCTGTTCGTAACACATATGAACTGATATGAGTCATTATCAATTTGCTTTTAAACACTAAGTTCATAACTTTGTGACTTTACATCATCACTCTTCTCAGAACTACATAAAAGAGATGAGAAACTATGCCACCTGGGAAAAATGAGTGACAATCTTCTCTGTCTTCTACCCATCAGTGATCTTTGAAGCAGAGTGAGAATCAGTCTTGAACTTCAGTTACCCCTCAAACTCTCTATCTAATAGAACCAAAAATAACATGGTACAGAGGCAACCCATCACAGGACATACAGAGCTTTTCTGTGGATACTCTGTAGTGATTTGCATGCAAGAAGTCTCCCCAAAATGAATGAGTAGTCTATCCAGAAAAGAAAGCAGTTTTGTAAAAATAATTACTAACTCAGAACCATGAGATAAATATCTTTGTGTTCATATCTTTATTATGGAGTAGAGATTGGCTTTACCAGTTTTATTTCCACAGATATTAATGTTTACTTGGTGGTACAAAGCCAAACAGATTAACCAGCCTGCCATGTCTGAGATGGAGAGTTCAGAAGAGATGACAGAAAATATTCAAATTCATAAAACAGAGCAACACACTATTGAATAATGACTAGGTAATGATGAAATCAGTAAACTCATTTCAAAGTTCCTAGAATAAAATGAAAAGGTGAATACAAAATTAGAAACATGTGGGATATTTATAACAAAGGCAAATCTAAGAGATGAGTTTACAGCTCTTAGTGTAAAAACAAAAATGGTGTAATCTCAAATAAGCAATTTAATGATGCATTTCAAGTTGTTTATAAAACAAAACAAAGAAAACCCAAAATCAGTAGACAGAAGGAAATAATTAGGATCTGGGCTGAAAAACAATAAAACAGGACAAAATAATAAACAGATAAACAAAACAGTGAAAATAATTGATGAAGAGTCAGTTCTTAAAAAAAAAAAAGACTGGTAAACCCTTGGTCAATGTGACCGCAACTAACACAGAAAGACTGAAATTAATAAGTTGAGGGATGAAAGGGACTTATAACAGGCACTAATAAAATCTTGAGACTCATAGGACTGCATCTTAACTCATATGTTACAAATTTGGAAAACCTAAAAGAAATATGTAATATTTAAATGCATATAACCTACCAAGGTTACACCAAAAAGAGATAAAAATGTAAGCAGATTTATAGAATTCTGCAAGACTGAAGCAGTATTTTTAAAATTACAAAACAACTAACTAGGGCTCAGCCGTTAAGGGCACTGGCTTCTATTCTAGAGAACCTGGGCTCAAAACCCACCACACATGTGACAGCTCACAACCATCTGTAACTTGAAGATCTGATACTCTCACACAGCCATACATGTAGGCAAGACACCAATGCACATTAAAACAAATAAATAAGCAAACAAACAAACAAACAAACCCTGCCAGGCATGGTGGTACATGCCTTTAACTCCAGCACTCTCAAGGCAGAGGCAGACAGATACTCTGTGAGTTCAAGACTAGACTGGTCTTCAGAGTGAACTCCAGGACAGTAAGGGCTACACAGAGAAATCTTGTCTCTAAAGCAGAACAACCAAAAACAAAAAAACAAAAAAACAAAAACCAAAAAAAACAAGCAATCATAAAAAACAAACAAACAAAACCTCCTAACTAAATTCATGAAAGAGAGAGAGAGAGAGAGAGAGAGAGAGAGAGAGAGAGAGAGGAAGGAAAGGAAAGGAAAGGAAAGGAAAGGAAAGGAAAGGAAAGGAAAGGAAAGGAAAAAGGAAAGGAAAGGAAAGGAAAGGAAAGGAAAGGAAAGGAAAGGAAAGGAAAGGAAAGGAAAGGAAAGGAAAGGAAAGGAAAGGAAAGGAGGGAGGAAGGAAGGAAAGGAGGGAGGGAGGGAAGGGGGGAAGAAAGGAAGGAAGGAAGGAAGGAAGGAAGGAAGGAAGGAAGGAAGGAAGGAAGGAAGGAAGGAAGGAGGGAGGGAGGGAGGGAAGGAGGGAGGGAAGGAGGGAAGAAAGGAGGGAGGGAAGAGGGAGGGAGGGAAGAAGGGAAGGAGGGAGGGAGGGAGGGAAGGAGGAAGGGAGGGAGGGAGGGAGCGAAAATTCTACTAGACCTTTAAAGGTGAAGGGACACTCTAAACTCTTTTCTTTTCTTCAAAACCAGCATTGCACTGATAACTAAATCAAGTGAAGACACAGTTACAACAAAAAGAAAAAAGAAAGAAAGAAAAGAATATAGACCAATCTCTCTGATGAGCACATATTGAAATCTTCTCAATACAATGCAAACAAGTAACTTTCAAGATTTCTTCTGTTAGCAAGACAGTTAACCATCAAGATTAAAGACCTATGTAACTGAGCAGAAGAGATTGAAGAAGATTGAGATACATACACCCTCTGCTGCTTTGCAGAACCTGGGCACTTAGTGTGGGTGGGTGGTCTATAAGAAGATAGCATCAGCATTACTGGGCAAACCTCCAGAAGCACAAGATGACCCCAAGCCCACCCATATGTACCAAAGTTCAGTGCAACTTTAAGACTCTATTTTTCAAGGTCACCAAGTATCAGTTCTCTAGAATAAATGATATTGGTTGGTTGGGGGGAGGGTAATGGGAAACATAATGACAGAATGTTAACAAATATGAAAGAACATCTTGGAATAAATTGTGATCAACTGACAGATTGTCATTTATCTAGGAACCTCGGCTAGGAATTGGGTCCTAGTGCCTGCACTTGTGGAAGGCTGGAGTCAGTTATTCTAGATGGGAAGAGCCTCAAAGGCAGAACCTTTGCCTCATCTACTGTTGTGTAATGCATAAGAAGGTTAAATGCAAATACTAAGCGCATTATGTGACACATAAGGTAACAAAATAAACACAAACTAGTTACAATCTTAAAACACATGGCTTTTTAGCCTAACTTGGTATATTCTTCCAAACGTGAGAATTCCTAGAGTTCTCCTGATTCAAACTTGAGCTGTGTAATTTGACTTAGTGTTATAAAATGGAAAGGATTTTTATTATACTAGCAATGCATAAGGACGTAAAGAGAACACAGTATCTCATGTGCATATGACCAACATGGACAGTTACAAATTACACAAGAAACGGGATCTTTCTTGATGTCCTGGTAGTGGTTTTATTTTTATTCTAGAAGTTTACAGGCATAGTAAACTCTGGTTTTTGTTTGTTTGTTTGTTTGTTTGTTTGAATGTTACTTACCCTGAGTTTGGCTCAGAGGATGACTGATTGGGGTCCATATTTGGTTACCACTAAGCCCAGCTCCTGATGAACACATGACAGAGTCTGACCTCTGTTCTTTTCAGACCACAGGCAGCAGCTGTTTCTACTCTAGTGTCAGCTCACAGTGATAAGTCCTGTGCTGTGTCACATTAGCTTCTAAAGCGGTCTCAAGGCTAAAAGTATTATGATGTCATACAAAGCATAAATATGTTTCCACATGTCAAGCTATACATCCAATTGGCCCTCAGATCTATAGTCAAAAATATCATAAACACAAAAAAGACTATGGTATATCATTTGCCTACTGGATAATCAAGATTTGTTACTCTATTGGTCTTATTTGTTTTTATTTAAAATAAATTCATTTAAATGGATAAAATATTAAGATATGTGGTAACATAAGATGACTTAATCTTAAGTATTGATATTTATTGACTTGCTGATGTAACTTTTCAAAGTTATAAGTATCACCAACATTTAATCAATTTTTCATTACCAAAAATGTGGCAGTAGAAATAATCTAGTCTAGATCGCTAGAACAGGATGGTTTTCTTCTCATTGTAAGAAGTTATTTTGGGCTGCTTTTAGCTAAGTAAGCTTGTTTTAAAAAAATACACCTAAGCATTTTTAATTAAAGTTACCATCAAGACAAATGGTAAAACACAAAGGTGAAAGTTATTTTATAAAAATAAAATGAAAATACTAGCCTTTAAAGGGAACTATTTTCCTTCTCAAGTTCTCCAGCCTGTGTGCTGATCACAGGGCTTCTGAAAGCCATCTGCATCCCTCGAAGATGACTCTCATGGGTCAACACGGGGCAATGCTTCCTGTGAGGAGACGGGGGTAAAACTACTCACTGAGGAGCAATGTCATATTTCAATCTATCAAACAAAGTCATTCCAAAGGGCTGATGGATGAGAGGCCAAAAATGCCAAGTTCTTCAAAATTTAAAGATTTCACTCATAAGCCATCCAACCCAGCCAAGAGTAACAATACCAGTGCTTGCTTTAACAATCACTGTAGGAAGAGGAAGGATGCCCTTAGCAGCAGCATGCTTGCTAGCACGGGCATGAGAAAGGACAAAATCCTCACCTGAATGGGAAGAACCCTATGGCACATCTCTGAAGAGACCTTTACAGTTATTTGTGGCATGCAAAACTCCATGAGCCCTGAGCTCTGCAGGCAACTTTGCAGCTAGCCATGATGGGATTTGGGAAGACTTGAACTATCTTCACCTGATGACTGTTTACCAAGACCAGAGATAGTTAAGCAAGTCTGGGGCAAGTAGTTAACCCTAGAGATAGCAGTATTGTGTATACAAAAGAAGAAAGCAACCTGTGACTACTGTCCTGAAGGTGCTAGCCCCACACGGCCATATTTTCAGCCTGTGTCTTTTGATTGGAGAATTGAGGCCACTGGTACTTGAAAGCTATTATTGAAATGTTCAACATCCTTAATCATCAAGGAAATGCAAATCAAAACAATCCTGAGATTCCACCTCACACCAGTCAGAATGGCTAAGATCAAAAATTTAGGTGACAGCAGATGCTGTCGAGGACGTGGAGAAATAGGAACACTCCTCCATTGCTGGTGGGATTGCAAGCTTGTACAACCACTCTGGAAATCAGTCTGGAGGTTCCTCAGAAAACTGGACATAGTACTACTGGAGGATCCAGCAATACCTCTCCTGGGCATATATCCAGAAGATGTTCCAACAGGTAAGAAGGACACATGCTCCACTATGTTCATAGCAACCTTATTTATAATAGCCAGAAGCTGGAAAGAACCCAGATGTCCCTCAACAGAGGAATGGATACAGAAAATGTGGTACATTTACACAATGGAGTACTACTAAGCTATTAAAAACAATGAATTTATGAAATTCTTGGGCAAATGGATGTATCTGGAGGACATCATCCTGAGTGAGGTAACCCAATCACAAAAGAAGTCACCTGATATGCACTCACTGATACACCCAGATTAGCCCAGAAACTTAGAATACCCAAGATACAATTTGCAAAACACAAGAAAATGAAGAAGAAGGAAGACCAGCGTGTGGATACTTCATTCCTCCATATAATTGGGAACAAAATACGCATGGAAGGAGTTACAGAGACAAAGTTGGGAGCTAAGACGAAAGGATGGACCATCCAGAGACTACCCCACCTGGGGATCCATCCCATAATCAGCCACCAAACCCAGACACTATTGCATATGCCAGCAAGATTTTGTTGAAAGGACCCCGATATAACTGTCTCGTGTGAGGCTATGCCAGTGCTTGGCAAATACAGAAGTGGATGCTCACAGTCATCTATTGGATGGAACACAGGGCCCCCAATGGAGGAGCTAGAGAAAGTACCCAAGGAGCTGAAGGGGTCTGCAACCCTATAGGTGGAACAACAATATGAACTAATCAGTACCCCGGAACTCGTGTCTCTAGCCTATGTTCCATGTAGCAGAAGATGGCCTAGTCGGCCATCATTGGGAAGAGAGGCCCCTTAGTCTTGCAAACTTTATATGCCCCAGTAAAGGAGAACGCCAGGGCCAAGAAGTGGGAGTGGGTGGGCAGGGGAGCAGGGCAGAACTAGGGTATAGGAAACTTTTGGGATAGCATTTGAAATGTAAATAAAGAAAATATCTAATAAAAAAAAAAGAAATGTGCATGTTGATTGAAGTCATTGTATTGTTGATTTTTTTGTTTTGTTGTTTATTGTCTCGGTGATACTTTGCATTTTAGTTGTTATAGCTTCTTATTTCTTTTCTCAGTCTCCTGGCTATGTTCATTCCTCTCTTCAACCTGAAATATTGTTAACTGTATTTTATTTAGGTTTGGGTTGTTGGATATATATGTCTAGTCCAATTATATCATAGAAAGTCTTTCCTTCCCCTTCAGTTATGGTACATATATTACTCTAGGTTGGCTCTCATGGTCTTTTAAGACTTTGAATTAATTGCTCCAGGCCTTTCTGGCTTTTAAAGTTTCCATTGAGAAATGGACTATTATACGGACAGCTTTTTCTTTATACTTGAGTTGTGTTTTTTCTCTTGCAGCTTTTAATACACTCTCAATACAGTTAAGCATGCCCTCAAATATGTCCATTATCTTTTTCTTAGGAGATTATGACCTTAAACTAAGCAACTAAACACAATCAGGAATGTACTCCTTATCTGAACATACATTGATAGGAATGGGCCCATCCTGTATGAGTTTATTGGCTCATATATATTAATATGTATATATATTCCGGTGTTTTCCTTGCTTGTTGAGGTTAATAAAGCTTTCTCCACCCTTTTATGTGTTGACTGTTCTAATTTGCATTTGGGTGTGGACTTCATCGTAGAGAAGATCACTTAGAAGCATGAAGAATCTAGGGTGGTAGCCCATCTGTTGCCATTATGCCTGGGAGTTAGGATGAGTCAAATTAGGACATAAAAATTGTCCAGGCCAATTTTGCTGAGGTCCAGTGTAAGTCATGCGTGTGGTCACTGGTGCCTGGTGCAAAAGATGAAAAGCTTGCATGTCAGGCAAGCACTCTGCCACTAAGCTACATACTCAGCTTTAAATATAGTGTTTCTTAATGTATTAATACATTCTAATATTTTCCATTATAAAATTCATTGTCCTAGCTATTACTGCACTTGTCTGACATCCTCAATTTAATCCCTGAAACTCACAGTGGAAGGAGAAAACCACTTCTCATAAGCTGTCCTCTGGGGTGTGTGTGGGTACACACACACACACACTCACACACGCACACACACACACACACACAAGCACACACCAATAATAAGCCAACAAACTTTATTTCAAAGTCATGTTTATGCTGAGCATGGTGGTATGAACTTTAATCTCAGCACTTGGGGGCAGAGAGAAACTCATCTCTATGAGTCTGAGGCTAGCCTGGTCTACATAGTGAGTTCCAGATCAGCACGGGTTACAGACCCTGTTTCAGGAAAAAAAGAAAGTTATGTTAATATGTAATTTCCATGAAGATTTCAACATTTTTAGGTTGTCCACTCTCCCCCTATCTATTTAGTAAGTACTTGAAGTCTTATTAGAGTAAGAATATAGCTTAAAGAGATCAAGGGGGCACAAATTGGAAAGGAAGAAGTCTAAATAACTTTGTTTTTACAAACAATATGATAGTATACATAAGTGACCCCAAAATTCCACTAGTGAACCCCTATAGCTGATAAACACTTTCAGGAAAGTATCTAGATACAAATTTAACTCACAAAATTCAGTAGTCTTTCTATAGTCAAAGGACAAATGGACTGTGAGAGAAATGAGGAAAATAACACTTTCCATAATAGCCTGAAAACTATAAAATACCTTTGGGTAAGTCTCCCAAGCAGGTGAAAGACTTAAATGATAAAAACTTCAAGTCTTTGAAGAAAGAAATTAAAGATATCAAAAGATGGAGAGATCTCCCATGTTCATGGATCAGCAACATAAATATAGTAGAAACAGCCATCCGACCAATAGCAATTTACAAATTCAATGAACTCCTCATAAAAATTCCAACAGGATTCTTCACAGAATATAAAAGGTGAACAGAACTATGGTAATAAAAACAGCATGATATTGGCACAAAACCAGACACATTGACGTTGCTCTTTTACAGTAGGCTAAGCAGTACAGGAAAAGAATAGAGCCTGGCTAATTGCCTTCCTTTGCCATCATTTCTGAGAAAAGAAAACTGAACTGCATGGTTACTAAGACCTTGGAATATCTGAGTGTGCTTATATGTCAGGCATGAGGCAGAAACCAAAGCTGTGTGAATGTCACACTAATGGTGTGTTACTGCAAAAGAACTGGGTCTGGAACAGAACATAGCATTTTGGGAACAGGCTTGCGAACAGGCATACTGAACGTGGTCCTGAACTTTGCTGAGAGGCTGTAAGTGGAATGCGGGAACAGAAAGGTGGTGGAAATGTGGTCCCAGTACATTGGAGGTGTGGGAGAGAGAGCTCTGGTCTACTGTATCTGATGTCATAGCCCTGATCCTAATGTTACCTTTCCCTGTTAATACACTGGCTCTGTGATGCATTCATCTATCATTCCACAACGTCTCCGAGGTAACCTTGATTCTTCCTGATGCAGATGCTGCCTCCGATTTTGCTTCATTTACTTCAAATACTTGACACTTAAAAATGTAATTGTCCGGGGGAGAAGCTATTACCTGTTTACCTCATTCATAGTATGAATCATTATCAGAAGCAGTTATCAGAAGCTGTCTAACACATCGTCTTAAAATGTAAGTGTTGAACATGATCTTTTTATTTTTCTCATGAGTTTACAGGTTGGCAGAAGTATCGCAAATCCAGATGGATTGGATTTGGACTGGGCTCATCATGTCAGTGTGGTGAGATGGCCTGGGAGTTAGAAGCTGGGTAGTCTACCATAGCTGGAATGACCCAGGTCTGCTCAGGTGGCCTCTCGGAGAAGGCCTATAATTCAGCCATGTTCCAATAAGAACCACAGAGAAGCAGAAATGCTCACACTTCTTGAGGTCTAGGCTCCCTACTGTCAAAACTTCACTTTTGCCACATCCTATTTGCCAAAGCAATTTATATGCCCAAGTTAATGTGTCAGAAGTGACAAAGGGTCTTATATGGGGACATAGAGGTTACTGTGTGGCCACATTCTCTAGCTGCCATGATACTCTGCCTAACCCCAAGCCCATGGCAATGGAGCCAGCTGACCATGGACTGCACTCCCTCATGCCTCTAGGCAAAATGAGTCTTTTTCTTCTGTAAGGGATTTTCTCAGGTGTCACAGTAGCAGAAAGGTGACCAACAAGAGCATTAGTGCCTCTAATTTTTCCCAAAATCTCAGGCAACTTTTCATCGAAGGGGAGAAAAGAGGGCAGAGATCAGAGGATAAAAGTCATTCAAGGCCCTAATAGTCTTATTCATGGGAACTGCTGGCTCCATCTCTCCTTAAACGCAGACATGCTGTGCTCTTCTGTTTGATCGCCATTATCTTAGTACTTCCTGTGCAAACCAACCATCTTCTCACGCACCCTTTGTTCTGTTGTGATCATAAATAAAATAAAAGCACATAAAACATGTTCAACCATTTGAGTTTAACAACTGAGATTTTGTTTGACACAGAGGGCAAAAATGCTGTTAGGACCTCCCCTTATGCTAATTAACAAGTAGTTGTAGTGTCAGCCTTGTTGACATGATGAAACCATTTGTAAACAGAGAATAGACAAGGGCAGCACCTAATAACCCACTTCCTTCCGTGACATGTTTTTCTTTACTAATCAGTGACTATTTCTAGACTCTCCATAGCAAGGGAAGGACCAGGAAAAATATGACACCAAATGTGCTCAGCAAACGCTGTGCCCTAGTCTGATTACAGCAAGTCCAGTTGGCATTTGGGTGACACAATTTAATATTGAGTATCCAACTTGCATTGGGGAGGTTTGAGTTACATACTATATTGTCCTGAAGTTGAATAAACTGATGATAATTTGAGAATTCTGGTGGAAACTTTCAAGTTGCATAGACTCACTGCCTTCTAATGACAAAGGACATCAGGACTGGTGTAGGACCTAGAGTCATGACTGATGGGTCACCAAGTGTAACCCTCACCTTTTCCTTTTCCTTCCCACTGGCCACCTTCATCATCTCAAATAGTGCCCCCTATGCTTACCCATAGAGCATTTGTGTGTGTTTTAGTGTTATGTGTTTTGTGTCGTGTTTGTATGCATAGCATTTAAATCTAGATTTACCATATGAGAGAAAACATGTGATAATTGTCTTTCTCAGCCTTTCTTACTTCACTGAACTTGATCTCCAGTTCTGCCCATTTTCCTGAAAACGATATCATTTCATTCTTCATGACTAGATAAAGCACCTTGTGGATGTATATATACCCATTTTCTTTACTCATCATTTCACAGGCATCTAGGCTGGTTCCAAAACTTGGCTCTTGTAAATGACACTTCAATAAATATGTATGTGCAAGGCCCCCTGTTGTCTGGTGACTCCGAGTCTGTCTGATCTATTCTCAGGAGTGGCATAGTTGGATCCTATGAGAGTTCTATGTTTAGTTTGAAGGAACCTCCATCACTCATTCTACGGTGGCTGCACAAATTTCCTGTGGTCACCTTCAAAACCACAAATAGAAGTTGTTACGTGTGGCTGATCCCATCTGGCTGAGCAGTCTCTGGAAAAGAAACCTTTCTCTAGCAGTTGCAAAGAAAGAGCAGGTCACAGGAGCCAGGGCTGTCATTGAATGGGTGGCTGGGTGTGTTCCTTCCTGGAACTCTCCAGAGTTTCTTGGAGATCAGCTGGCTTCTGGAGATAAAGGGAATAGTGCAGGCCCTGTCCCCAAAGAGAAACATCCAGCAAATGCTACAAGCTCAGCTCATGCCCTGGAAGAATATGTGTTCCTAGGAGGACCCAGAAAACCCAAAACCAGAGGAGCTGGAGGCAGAATTGTAAATGACAGGTCTCCAACCTGGAAAAGCTAACAATGAAGAGTGGCGTGCAGCCTTTTGTTGTGGGAAAGGTCGTTTTCTTGCATGGAGAAGGTCTTTGGTGGCTCACTGAGAAACATTTTTGTTTATCCTTAGAGCCTTGAGCAAAAGTGACCATGGTCCTACAGGCTTTAGAACTCAGAGACTTCTGAACAAGAGTGTTGAGCTTACATACTCATTGTGTAGAAGACCTAGGTGAGTTTCTTGTGTGCTTCTAGTTGAAGAATTCAGGCAGAGAAGGTGGGAGAGTGAGGCAGAGGGAGGATGAAAGGTGTGGCTGCAGCCTAAGGCTCTGCATGCCCAGGAGAGCTCTGTATTTCTCACTTCAGTGCATCAGTTCTGCAGGATTCAGCTTTCAGTTCCTTTGAATCCATAAAGATAATTTTGGTCCTGAATTATGTTTCTTGAGTTCCTTGTAAGTGGTGACTATGAGAAGATAAAGGGGTGACTCAGATGTTAAGAGCATGTACTGCTCCTGCAAAGAAACTGAGTTCAGTTACCAACATCATATGCCTGGCCTCTGGTATACACATACACACACACACACACACACACACACACACACACACACACACACACGCGAACAATAAAATATTGTTTTTAAAAGCAGGAACTTTGAGTTAGGCATTTTGGCCTGGAAATTTTTCTGTTTTCTATTTTGTTTTATAAAACTACTAACAGACATGTGTGGAGATACTTTTAAATTCTGTATTACTCAAGCTACAATTTCTTTCCCATCTTGCAAAGATATTTATCTACAAACATTGAATATTTTTATTGGAAAGTCACAGGGAGCATTAACTGCCCAGAAGTAGGTGAATAAAGAGAAATAGTCCAGACAGACATGGTAAGGCGCCACCATGTTTACAGGCAACATTGTGAAGACAAACATTGCCTTTGCAGGATGATAGGAAAGAAGACATATTATAAAATGTAAGTGGATGTATATTCCTTTTAAGGAGACTATGAGATAATGGGAAAGTTCTGGGCTTTTGATTCTATAGCCATGAATTTTAATAATATCTCTGCTGCCATTTGTCCAACAACAGAAGAGTCATTCTGAGTAAGTGTCTACTTGTTACTAACTCATGATTAAAAATGGGTTAGTTAACCAGGAATCAACATTAATTGAAATATTGCATTCATTTTCAGCACAGTGATTGGGGTAATCCAATCTGGAACTAGTCTTCTCAAAGGACAGCAAAAGAAGCTGGCATTCTGCCTCACAATGCACTCAGAAATAACTCCAAGGGATCAGGACTCTACGCTTGCTGATTAGCTGAAACTATTAAACTATATTTAGAAGAAAGGTAGAGATAAGCCACCATGACCTTGGGTTGGGCCATGATTTCTTAGGTATGACACTGAGGTGACAAGTGAAAGAGAGAACGTGAATAAATTGGACTCTGCCCAATTGAAAAGCGTTTATGCCTAAATAGACATCATCAACAGAGGGAAGAAAGAACCCAGGAAACAGCAGACATTATTTATAATATGTATGCCTGAAGGAACCTGTATCCCAAGCATATAAAATACAAAACCCAATAATAAAACGGCAAACATCCAATTTAAAGAAAGACAAAGGATTATAAACATGTTTTTCTCTAAAGAGAATATACAGATGGCCAATAAGGACATAAAAATGTTTTATATGATTGGTCACCAGGAAATTTATTCAAAACAAGGAGACACCATGCCCGCCAGAATGGCAAGATGTTAGCAAACCTGAAAAAAAAAAAAAGGAACTTATATCCATTGCTGCTCAGAATATAAAGTGTTACAAACAGTTTGAAAAACAGTGGAAAGTCTTTCAAGAAGATACATATAAACTATTTAATTCCCACATATGCCAATCAAATAGAATTAAAAGCATATCCACACAAAGACTTGTACACAAATATTAATGACAGTGTTATTCATAATAGCCCAAAGTCATACACAACTTCCAGTCCCATCAGCTGAAGACTGAGTAAATGAACTATGGTATCCATATGCACTGGACTATTTTTGTACTCAATTTAGAATCGTCTGTTGATATATGCTATATGGATGAATTTTGAAATATGCTAAACAAAAGATGCCCAGTCACAAACACACCCAAATCACATATAATAGGCAATCGTTTGTAGAAATATCCAGAAGAGCTGCTTTGTTGCTTTCTGGATAGAGTGGAACATCTTATTTATAGAAAGAGAAAGCTCTAGGTATCTGGGCTAAGTGAAGAGGGGAAAAGGCAAAGCCACTCCTCTGTAGTACAAGGCTTCTTTTCAGAGTGATACTAATGTTCTAAAATCAGATATATCTGGGGAAGGATGTACAACTCTAAGTAGACTAAATTGTGCACTTATACTGGTGAACTTTGTATTATATAGATTATAGCATAAAAAGGCTGCTTAAAAATTGGGGGGTGAGGAGGTTGGAGAAATGACTCAGTGGTTAAGAGCACTGACTGCTTTTTCAGGAGTTCTGAGTTCAATTCCTGGCAACCACCTGGTAGTTCATAACCATCTGCTATGGGATCTGATGCCCTCTTCTGGTGTGTCTGAAGACAACTACAATGTACTCATATACATAAAATAAATAAATCTTGAAAAAAAATTAGGGTCAGGGAGATGGCTCAGCAGGTAAAGGCATTTACTGTCTAGTCTAGCGACCTGTTTACCATAGTGGAAATAGAACTGACTTCTGCAAGTTATGCACTGACCACCACAAATATACATGCATACTCATGTCTGAGCATGTTCATACAAACATAAACAAAATATATGTGTGTGATAGAGAATATTTATGAACATAAACACACATGTTTATATGCATACATACTTCAAAGACAGATAATCAGTTGATTTAAATGCATTACATTTTATTGGAAATATAAAAGCAAATAATGAGAAATGCTGACAGGTAACTAGAACATACATATTATATGGTAAGACATATTCAATGTCTTTATAACTATTAACCAATATTAATCCCTTTAGTCTCTCTTTACAGGGTAGGAAACTAAATTATAGGTATTTTTCAAGTGCCCCAGATATGAAATAATACAAAATAAAAATTCAAATTGGGCTGGAGAGGTGGCTCAATACTTAAGAGCACTAGCTACTCTTTCAGGGAAGACAGGTTTAAATCCTAGCATCTACATGGCATCTTACAATCACCTGAAACTCTAGGTCTAGGGGACCTGGCATCCTCTTCTGGCCTTTGCAAGCATTTTTCAGATGTGGTACATGGCATACTTGCAGACAAAACACCCATACACATAAAACAAAAATAAAATAAAATAAGGATTCAGACAAGATGTATTTTACCTTTTATGAAAATAGATTTGTTCTCACATAATATATCCTGATTCCAGTTTCCCTTCCTCTGCTCCTCCCAGTTTCTTTCCAGCTGCCTTCCTACCCAGATCCCCTCCCTTTCTGTCTCTCATTAGTAAACAAACAGCCTTCTAAGGGATAATAATGAAATAAAATATAAAAGATAAAGCAAAAAATGAACACATTGGAATTGGACAAAACAGGAAGAAGGAAAAGAGCCCAGGAGAAGACATAAGAAAAAGAGAGCCACTCAATCACACACTCTTTCGAGATCCCATAAAAACACTAAGCCAGAAGTCATAGAATATATGCAAAGAACCTGGTACACACATGTGCAGACCCTGGGCATTTGCCTCAGTCTCTGTGAGTTCATATGAACATTGATAGTGTTGACTTAGAGAGTCTTGTTCTCTGGGTGTCCTCCATCCCCTCTGGCTCTTATACTCTATCTGCCTCTTCCTATGCAGAGTTCTTTGATCCCTGAAGGGTGGGTTTTCATGGAGATATCCCATGTAGGGCTTCTCCTTCTCTGCATAATGTCTGGATGTGAGCCTATGGATTTGTTCCCATTTGTTGCAGGAGGAAGCTTCCCTGATGATGACTGAGCAAGGTCTTGATCTACAAAGAGAGCAGTATCATTGGGAATTATTTTTTGTTGTTGTTGCTATGTTCTGTCAGTAACTGTAGTATTTGGTTTTATCTTAGGACCCTGGGTTATCTAGCCTCAGATTCCTGGTCACCTAAGCAGTTTGGGGTATAGATTCCATTTCATAGACTGGGCCTTAAGTCAAATCAAATATTGGTTGGTTATTCCCACAAGCTTCTTGCCACAATTGCCCTAGACTATATTACTGGAAGGACACTACTGTAGATCAAAGGGTTTGTGGCTGGTTTGGTGTTTGTATCCTTTTTGGTAGCTTTCAGAGTTCCTTTCTCTACCAAAGATGCTAGAACAGAGGTGTGAAGGCGCTAGAACAGAGGTGTGAAGGCTCTATGTAGGCACCAGCTCAACTTCTCCATGTAGGTATTATCTTTGGCAATGGAGCTTCATCATCAATTTGTGGGGAGCAACCTACAGCCTTGGCAACAGCTTGGGTTGACTGGGGATTCCCATGGCACTTCTTTGGCCAACAACTCAATTAGATGTAACCCAATCCTGGTACTGAAAGCTTCAACTGGTAACAAGAGATGGCCAGTTCTGGGGGTGATGATACAAGGAGGGACAGATAAAATTAACTGCCATTAGAGAGGTAGAATGGAAACCCAATACAGTAGAAGCTTCCTAAACTACATACCTGTATGAAGGCAATCTAACTGAAATCATCAAATAGTCAGGTGGACAGAGCCTCAACAAATTATGTACTCATCCTGGAAAGCAATTGCAAAACATAAGGAAAAATCTATAAAATTCAGAGAAATATGGAAATTTTAAAACATAACTAATGATAAAACCTGTGAAAGCTAATATCTCAGTATAAAATATAGAAACATACATACATACATACACACACACACACCCACACACACAGAGTCACATCTCTCTGTATGAGATACTACTGGTGAGGTGATACAGATCTGTTGTCCCAGCAAATGGGAGGGAAAGGTAGGGGGGTCTGTAGATCAAGGCCAAGGGATTGATGTCCTGTGTGTCACAATAAGGAGTGGTTCTACATAGCACCATGATACAGAAAGTGACCAGTTATAGAATCAGAAATGAAGCAGAGCCTGGAGGCAGTACTAGTCTTGCTACTGATTATTCCTGTGAGCTTGAGAGGGTCATCATCCACTCCACACTAAGATGAGACTTCTATACCATGAGTATATTAACTGGATGCTTTGCAGGGTCCATATTAATCTAGACTAATCTCAAAGCCATCACAGCCAGTGGTGAACACAGGTCTGTTACATGAAGCTGACCAATGACATTATTAACCTTACCTCATCTACCCATGGCCTCTGGTAAGGGAGGAGCCAAGAAGATGTGTTTTTTTATTCCTCCCTTTTGATAAGGGCTCTCAGAAATGATAAGCATATTTAGTCATACTGGAGGTACTTTTGGGATTAACAATCTACTTTGACAAGCTTTGGGAAGAAAATGTAAATTTGAGGACACTACATAATGAACAGTGCTTATCTTAGGGATGAGCAGTGAGGAGGAAGTTTAATTTTATGTTTTGCCTATTCCCAAAATATTAATTAAAATATTCATTTGTTTTGTAAACAATGCCACTAAACTGCAAACTCAAAACTTTTAGATTTTATGTTATGATATATTTACTCTAATATCATCAAAAATGCCCTTATGAAGACCTAAATAATCAAATCTCCAAAAATACTTACCAAATTATGTAGTCAAAGGCAGAGTATGCAATAGTTGTTGTGCAATGTGTCAGCTGATGATGCTAATCAAATCAAAGAGTTTCTTAAGCCTACCATCCTGGGGATAGATGGAGGTGCTTCACCCAGCACCCAGGTTTGAATGTCAAAATGTCTGTCTCAAGGTGAGCAAGTCATGTCTTGAAGATTCATAAGGACTGACGATCACAAGCCATGAGAGCATCAAGCTGAGGACAGCCATAGTGGAAGAATTTACACAATGGCAATCATCTACCACAACATAAAAGAGCTTTGTTTTCTAGAAACCCAGCTTATTAAAATAACGCTTTAAATAAGAAATGTATCTATACCATGTCCTACCTTTCTAACCAGCCAGGTCCAGTAGACTCTTCTCCAGAATCTAGTCTTTTGAATCTGCCTCATCACCGTCCCTCAACATATCTCTTGAAACTCTCAGATCTAACCAGTTCCTGCATCCAGTTCTCTAGTTTACTCTGGCTATATCTTCTTGTGCTGAAACCAATTTCTAGGCTTTCCCCAGGATCCATGCTGCCCCTCAATGGCCATAGGCCCTTCCCAGATCCAACTTCTCTATCCAGCCATATCGTACACACCTTTCTCCAGGGTCAAGCTCAGGAGTTGGCTCAATTCTTCATGGACCCTGCCCAAATTCCCAGTACCAGAAATAGGTTACCTCTTTTTGAGATGTGAGGTCCCATCTACATAAGCATTACAATCTATTGCCAGTACTTTAGTTACCCTCCAGAACTTGACAGCAAGATCATATTGCTGAAGACAGAATATATTTGAGTCACGGAACATGGAGAAATCAAGCTGAAACTGACTTGGAAATGTCATCTCCACTGGCTAGCTTTTATGGTGCCAGAAACTGCTTTACACACCACTGAAAGAGTAATGCAATCCATATTCTCATCCAACTGTGAACTCTGCAAATTATAAAACCTGGCCTGATAAGATATACTCACTGGTATAATAATGTGAGAATGATTGCAAGTACCAGAGGTGGTGGTTGCCATGAAGAAAACAGTGTTTTCTGGATATAATGAGGCAGTTGCCCATACAAACTCACAATGATTGTGACAACATGCCCAAGATTCATGAATGCTCAAACTAGGCACAGATCACTGGTCATAGGCATGAAATCACATCACTAACTGAAGAGCAATGGACATTTGATAGTTGTTGGGAGACTGCAAACCAAAGGTGGGTTGGAAATAAAGGAGGGGGTACGAGGACATGGTTGAAGTACTTGGGGAGGAAGGTGAATATGTTCAAATACAGTACATGAAATTCTCAATGAATAAAACCAATTTTTGTTTTGTTTTGTTTTGTTTTTTGAGACAGGGTTTCTCTGCATAGCCCTCGCTGTCCTGGAACTCACTTTGTGGACCAGGTTGGCCTCGAACTCAGAAATCCTCCTGCCTCTGCCTCCCGAGTGCTAGGTTTAAAGGTATGCATCACCACGCCTGGCTTGAATAAAAGCATTATTTATAAAAGATGAAAAATATGCTCTATAGACTCAGTTGTAACTATAGAAATTCAAAAGATTTCAAAAATTAAAATGTTCTGTAGCCACTTATATCCTTCATGTAACTATAAAAACTCTAAAATATAATAATAATAGAATATACTTAACAAACATATGTGAAAGAACACAAAAGTCAAAACAAGAGAGGGAATAGACTGTATCTATAGAGTGGTTTTATCAATACTTCCTGTAAACTTCCTACTTTACCTTTATAATAAGTGTGAAATTGCTGCTATTGAAAATAGCTTCTCAAAATTAGAAGGTCTCTTTCACAAAGTCAGTGGTATCTATAAAGCATCCATAAGGCATGCATCAAAAATCATAAAAGAGGTTGGGAGAGATGGTTTAGTAGTTGAGAGTACTGTCTGCTCTTCCAGAGGACTCAGGTTTGGTGCCCTGAACTATATATGTCAGTTCACAACTGTTTGTAACTCCAGTTCCAGGAACTCTGATGCCATCTTGGTGCTCAGACATACATGTGGGCAAAACACCAGCACACATTTTTCAAACCAAAAGGCAAGTGATCAAAACATAAGGATACAGACAATAATCCCAAAGGGAGACTGTGAAACACAGCATAAAATGAACTACAAAAGAGACAGGGAAGACATTAATATAATGAAAAGATGTCAAGAATAAGCAATTCTAAGTTTGTATGTACACACTATTGGAGTGCCCAAATATATAAAGTATAGATAAACATGGAGTGGGATATAAGCCTCAATGCAGCCATAGTTGGGAACTTCATCATCCTACGTTCAGCAATGGGAAAATCACCTATAGTCACTAGCAGAGTTAAACTGTACAGTGGACTCCTTTGACCTAACAGGCATGGCATAACTTTCCCTTAAACAGCTACAGAAGACATATCATTTCCAAGACCACACAGGAAAGTAATCTAGACAGATTATAAAGCATATTTACACTGTGTACTTCTGTCTTGGATGTGTGTGACTTGGGGATTTTACAGGGACTCCCAAGCAAGTGTGCCGTGAACTTCAGAAGAGACTTTGAATTTGAGCTTTTGAAAAATACTAGAAATGTTGGCTTTGGGAACTCTTGAACTACATGCAGTTTTCAGTGTTAGACAGCCATGAGCCACTGTGGGACAAGGGATGATGATGCTCCTTGTGTAGGAACTGTTCTTCACAAGTTTGTATATGCAGTGCTTGGTCTCCTACTGAGGGCTCTACTGAGCCCTGGAAACTTTAGGAAGTGAGACATATTTTTCAAAGTACATCACTGGGATTGAGGTTACTGGGGGCTGTCTTGTTCCCAGTCCTCCTCCTGTATCTCTCATTATTTTCCATATGCTATGATGTGAGAATGTTGGCTACATACTCCCATAGTCACGATACTCTACCCAAGTTCATAGGACCAAGAAAATAAAGGTTGATGCCAATGAAACCAGGAGCTAAAACAAGTCCTCATACCTCATACCTAAGCAGACTTGGGTATCTTGAATCTAGTGATAAAAAGACTAGTTAGCTTAGATCCTGTAGTTATAAAAAGTACTCTAAAAAGAACTCTTTATCTTCAATCAACATAACAAAACATAGTGCAGCAGTTTAGAATGAAACATGGACAAAGATATCAGGGATGTCCTAAAATTCTGAATAAAGTAGAATGATTAATAAAAATGGAAAGTGGGAATAAGACTGCTTAAATATGCATTGCAGGTGAATTTTAGTTTAATTTTTTAGTGAGTCTCCCTAAGTGAACCAAACTGGCCTTGACTTACTATGCAGTCTAGCCTGTTCTCAAAACTTCTGCCTCACTCTACACTGGGCTACACATTGGGTGAATTTTAAAAGCAGATACAGAAGACAAAACAAGTCAGGCACAGAGCTGCATAATTCTATCAATATGAAGTTCTAGAGAAGTTTAATTTAGTTCAATGAGAAGATGATTGTGATTGCCAGAGACCAGAGAAGAAGGAAGAGCTGATGGGGGGCAAAGGAGCAATGTGGGCAATGTTTTATAGGCACGGAGGTGTTCTATAGCATGACCACAGTGCTTATTAGAAGAAATAAATTGAATAAATTGGTAATTTTTACATGTTCTTTAGATGCTGGTAATGCTGCCTTTAAAATGATTGTTGTTAAAGAATTTAAGAATCACAGCCAGATTTGAAAATATGATAATATGATGCTGCATACATGTGATAGAAATAAGTGTGACATATTGCCCAAACATTGGACCTCACAGATCTCAGGAAGTCTTCCAGGAGGCCCAGAAAGGGATTTCCAATCCTTGTTTCCCTGTGTTTTATGGGTGGTCAACTTGTTCTGGAGAGAGAGAGAGAGAGAGAGAGAGAGAGAGAGAGAGAGAGAGAGAGAGAGAGTTCACATATTTTATATGGCAAGCCTCATTTAACAGAAAGCGGGGTGCCTGCTGGTGCCATTACTCTGCATCTTTTCAGCCAGATATTAAATTATTACATGCTGGCAATCGAAATTGCCTTTTGACTCCACCCATGACGCTGTTAAATAAAGATGGGGCTTTAAAAATGTGGGGGAAATAAATCCCTGTACAGGAAGAGGAAGTTGCTCTTCCAAGTTCATGTACGCAGAGTTTGGCTTACTGTGACACTTGGAAGTGTTTCACTGTCCAAATGTTCCCATCAGCCCTCGGGCTCTTTTTTCTCAGAATCCTTTTATATGTTTTTTTTTTTCCTTTATTTTAATGTTCCACTTTTCCCTGCTACCTTTAGTAGGAGCAGCTGGTTTCAATGAACATTTTGAAAGGCAACAGATTATCCAAACAGAAATGTTCAGCCTTGATCTTGGACCCTTCTGCCTGATGCATTGTGTCTTCTTCCTGGCATTTCCCTATAAAATATATGCATTTGCTTTCCCCAGACATATTAAAAATAAGAACACTACCACCAGCAACAACAACAAAAACAAAACAAAAACCTTTTGACAAAGGTACAACCTCCCCTCTTAGTTCGTGTAATCTTTTCTCCCTCTCATTCCCATCCAGTTTATAGTCAAGTCTTTCCAAATCCCTTACCCAAGTGCAAGCTCACATTACCTCATATCTGTACTCTGGAGATAGCTCCCTTCTCCTGACTCCGTTCACTCTGTTTTGAAACAGCCAGGGAACAGCTGCAGAGACATCACTCACTGGTGTATCTTTTTTCCTGACACCTCTCCGTGAGGATCTGTGCTTCCCATTCCTATTATAATAAATCTAACACTCAACATCTGAACTGCTGTGTCCTAAAACAGCTCTCCTACGTTTCTCAGATATCTTGGGAAGATCAGCTTGCTCTTGCCTTCTGTAAGAGTTTGTTGTGTGCTGAACTTCATTTACCTAGATCACCATCATTTTCATTGCCTGAATCAGGCAACCAAGAAGTGAAACAAACCAAAGAAACTGGGTCAGTTGTGATGCGGCACTCTGCCCTCTTACCACAACTACAAATGTCAGCTCTTCCAGTGAGGTTCTTTGACTAGAGATTCTCTTTTCCTCTCCACTACTCACTGTTGATCTCTTCCAGCTGGGGTATAATCCAAATAACTACGTCTTTGTACATTCTCTCTCAAGACTCCCTTTTCTGGCCTGATGTTTTATTCACATTTATTTATTATGCTTATGGATTATCAGAAAAAGTTCAACTTTCAAAATTGTGTGTGTGTTGCCCAACTTGTATTCTTAGCACAGTGCCTGATATACTGTATAGGATCTGCTGAGTCAAGAAAAATGTCCCTTGTTTTTAGGACTCCCTGGTATTGGTTTGTTTTTGGGTTTTTTTGTTTTGTTTTGTTTTTGTTTGGTTGGTTGGTTTTGATTTTTAATACTCTGACCAGTCACTAAGTGGCTCTTTTCACTGAGTAAATTTTCAGTAACTTTTAGTCTGTAGCTCATTGTATTCCTGTACTCCAGACACTGTGGTGTACAAAGATGTTTTCTTCTGCAAAATACCCTAGCAAGAGTATTGGAACTCTCCTCCTACATACTAAAGACTTTCCACTTTAGTATACATATATGTACAAGTTGGTTACAGCGTGAAGCACTTAGAGCATGGAGCTACTTTTCCTCAGACAAAATCAAACTTGAGTTCTTAACAGCTTGAGACATATGGAAAAGAAACAGACTTGAACAATATGTTAAAATGTTAATACATGAGCGATAGGAAACCGTTTGACATTTCTAAGTATTCTCCTTAAAAGGCAACATGGTGCTCACATTGTCTCTAATGGGAATATGTATGAAAAAATATGTGTAAAAATAAAGTAAATAGGCTGGAGAAAGAATGAGAAGAGAGAGGAATGGTTAGGCCTAGGCGGCACATCCTTTTCTCATATTCTCTACCAACAGTTTGCTCTTCTGTTCTTAAAGCAATGCAGGCCAAAAGAGTTACTGTGAAAAGCTTACTTACATCTAAGCACCACATGAGTAAATTCTTTTTCTGAAGTAATGGGGACTATAATGTGACACAGCTGGGGGCAGGGATCCAGCCTGTTTTAATTCAATATTCTGACAGAGTAGAATGTTACTGATCTTGCAGCCAGTGGTCCACTGAGAATGCTTTGCTTTGTGAACTGTAGGCGTATTTGTTAACTGGTGCTACCACCTGCTGGTAAGTTTTCCAATAATCCATATTATAACAGATCCTAAAATATCAAACTACTATTCAATAAAATTCATCATTGCAACTATACTCACCATCCACATTTCGAATTGTTCTTGTGTGTATTGTATCTAATTGCAAAGACTTTTGAAACTGCCATATGAATCTTATTAGATTAATCGTCTGAACATTTATTTCCCTCCCCCTTGAGAATTTTGTTTACTTTCTAAACTGTCTATATCCAAGAAGACATCTTACTAATTTCTAAATATACAATATGATAGTATATTTGAATCAACCAATACTGCAAGTCAATAATCTCTAAGCCTGTGTTCATAGAATCATGTGGTAGACTTATTCTTAGTTCTGCTTCAGCTCACCTGCCTGCTTCCCTGCTCCCAACCCATCCCCACTGTCTAGGTACCAACGGCACGTGTACTACTTCCTTCTAGCCCATCTCCAATCCTCCATAACTCCACTGACCTGTAGAGCTTCTCTCTACCAAGGACCCATCGCTGCCACATGAGTTTGGGACTCAGGTAAAGTTCCTTCATTCTCCTACCTGTCCTTCACTCTGTTTTCTCCAGATTTAACATTAACACAGTCTATCTGTGGACTACCAGCAGGAGTCCTTCTTATAGCCCACCCCCATCCTCTAGGAACTCAGCCTCTTGGTTTGATTCAAAGACTATCTAGCTTTTCCAGCTGCATCTCTCAGCAAATTCTTTTAGCTCATCTTTTTTTTTTTTTTTCCTTTGTGACTCCCTGACAACCTGCACCACAGCTCTTACCAGGGACTTCACTCCCACAACACTTGGCTGCGTCTCAGAATTGCTTTCTACCAGGCATCCCATGTGTACCATACTTGACTGGGAGTCAGAGAGGGAAATGGTAAGCAAAGAATGGAACACCCATGCAAGAAAGATGGGGCCAGATATCTAAACCAAGCGACTCTTGTAACTCCAGTTGCTTAGGTCCCAGGGGAAACACAAACATGACAGGCAAAGGCTATACACCTCCTCCAGAAGTAAGCCACCCTTTTGTAAAAGGTTCTGAGGAAAGCAGCTTAACTGAACGAAGCACAAGACAAGGACATTGAGTAGTGATTATGAATACGTTCAAAGGTCTTAAAGAAATTATAGAGGAACACCTCCGGGAAGATCATGAAATCACAAACAGTCGAACAACAACAACAAAATGAACGCAATTCAAGACATTAAACTACAGTTCTTTAAAAAAAAGAGCAAAATCACCAAAGTAAACCCAAACGGAAGCACAACTGGAAAAGAAACACTCAGGAAGTCAAACGAAGAGCGCAGAGATGATCCTTAGCATATAAGACCCTTTGTCACTTCTGACACATTAATTTGGGCATATAAATTGCTTTGGCAAACAGAATGTGGCAAAAGTGAAGTTTTGACAGTAGGGGGCCTAGACCTCAAGAAGTCTGAGTCGATCATGGAGACAACGTAGAAGCAATGAAGAACGCAGTCAAAGAAAATGTTAAGTCTAAAAGAATTCAGGCACAAAATCTAGGAAACCTGAGACTATATAAAAAAAAATCTAAGAATAATAGAAAGAAGGAGAGGAAACCCAGATCAAAGACAAAGAAGATATTTTTAACAAAACCATAGAAGAAAATATTCTCAGTCTTAAAAGGGGGGATGCCTTATCAGGGTTCCTTTTTAAGCTTTTGGTATACCCATATAACTGCAGAGATTATATATCTAGTAAGGGACTAGGAGGGAGGGGACTATTTATCCAGAAAGGAGAAATAGAATATATAATTATGGGGAGACAAGGGGAGAAGGGAGTTAAGAGGGAAGAGGGTTAAAATGAGGAGGGAAATAGAAAAGATGGGTAAAGGAGAGAATTTTGGGAGGGACAACTAACTCTAAGGGCCATTTGAGGGGCCATGTGGGAACCTACTGTGGCAACTTCCTAGAATATGAAAAAAATATATATATATGAAAAAATCTAAATGGAGTCACTGAAAAAATGGGGGAAAATAATGTTTCAGTTCGGTATCTTTTACCACAGAGCAAAGCCTCCAGTGCCAGGCATGGGTTAAATCTAGTTGAATCATTGGTCAAAGGGACCTGTAATAGTTGTATGTGTTTGGCCCAGGGAGTAGCACTATTAAAAGGTGTGGCCCTGTTGGAGTAGGTGTGGCCTTTGTAGAGTAGGTGTGAGCTTCAAGACCCTCATCCTATCGGCCTGATAGGCAGTCTTCTGCTAGCAACCTTTAGATAAAGATGTAGAACTCTCACCTCCTCCTGTACCATGCCTGCCTAGATGCCACCTTGTTCCTGCCTTAATAATAATGCACTGAACCTCTGAACCTGTAAGCCAGTCCCAATTAAATGTTGTCCTTAGAAGAGTTGTCTTGGTTCTGGTGTCTGTCCACAGCAGTAAAACTCTAACTAGGACAGGGCCCCTTGGGAATCCCCAAACATCTCAGCTAGCTCTCCACAAACTAAAGGTAAGGCCTTTGGCTGGAGATAACACATATCTCATTGAGCTGGTACCTAGCTAGAGCCTTCACACCTCCTAATTTGTGCCCTTAATAATAGAAGGTATTCTGCATGCTTCCAGAGGAGAAAGATAACTGTCAACTCAGCTATAAACCTTGTGAACTATAACAGAAACCTGCCTGCAGGATGTACTGCCACATCTCTGTGTCACAAATATTGTGGGAGTGACCAGCCTCTCTGATTTGATTAGAGGTCTCCCATGAGAGGCAATTCACATCTGCCACTATTCAGGTGGCCAGAAACCTGAGACTGGATAAGTCATGGGCCTAGGGGGAAACAAAGGAACACAGCAATGAAATGACTCCTAACACTCTCCTGCTATACCCATAGATCAGTGCCTCGTTCAACTTTCATCAGAGAAACTTCCTCTTATGAGCCAACACAGAGACCCACAACTGGAAAATGTGCAGAGACTGACAGATTTTGAAACACTCAGCCCTAAATGGGACGTCCCCAAACCCCTCCCTTCAGCGATCATGAAGCTATAAGGAAGAGGAGGCTGAAAAACTTTAAGAGCAAGATGTGATGAATGTCTTCCAGGCACAACAGAACTGATACACATATTAAATTCATAGAAACTGTGGCAGGACACAGGGCCTGTAAAGGTTTAAGCCAAATGGAGTCCCAGTGCTGAGAAGGTGAAGTAGCCAGGCTCTCTCACCACTAACCAAGAAGACATCTGCCATAGGCACCGACCTGCAAAGGGGAAATTAGTTTTCCCCAATGGAATCTCTCTAGTGTAATAACCACACTTAACAGAAGGGCCCATGCCTAGCAGTAGATGACCAGGACAAAATGAACTCAAGGGTGTTTTTTTGTAGATTTTTATCTCATATTCTGTTGTTTGGGCACTTTTTTTTGTCTTGTTGGGCTTTTGCATATATATTATAGTTTCTGAATTTGTGTTTCTGTGAGTTGTGTGTGTGTGTGCATGCATGTGCCTGTGCACGTGCACGCGTGCTATTTTTTTTCTTTGTTTTTTGTTCTTTGTTTCTTTGTTGTTTGGGGTTTTATGTTTGCGGAAAGTTGGACAGGTGAGAAAATGGAAGGATTTATGAGGAGCTAAAAGAGGGGCAAGTGTGATCAGAATATACTGTACAAAAACTTTTTTCTATTAGAAAATCTATAAATAATTCTAATCAAAATATACATTCTTATAAAGAATTGAAAGATCCTGACAGAATGTAAAAGGACACAGAAGCCCTGAAATTGGCAAGATAGATGTCAGTGTTAGCAGAACTAGCTTCACTGATTTAGAAAAATAGAGGTGCACAATGCTCTGGCCACTCCTTGAACCTGTGTGTCTGCCAGTGTTTTGACCGTTCCTTGACCCATGTGTGTGCCCACTGATGAAGCCCGTTGCCAGGTGTTTGTGATATTGGTTGCTGAGAAAGAGTCAGAAAATCTCCCCAGCAACCACAGCCCGGCCAATCCTGAGTTGCTACACCTGCATCAGACTCTTTCCTTGTACCTCTCCCATACCCATTTCTTGAGAATAGACATTGTTTAGATCTGGAAATCCCCTACTCCCCCCCCCCTTCTCCTTTCTCCCCTGAGGGCCTATAAAAACTGGGACCTCTTTCCTCTCGAGGTCGACTCTTCTACCCCTCCGTGGGATATGAGTCATCCCCAGAGCTCTGGCTTTCCCTGAATAAAGCCTCATGTGGTTTGCAACAAGCTCGATCTATCGTGAGTTCTTGGATGTCTGCTATTGTCCTGAGGCCTCAGCGAGGGGCTCCTCTAGGAGTCTTTCAGAATAACAAATCTTCATTTCCTGTGTTGTCCTAGCTCTTTTCTATACAGGTTGTGAGATTTTTTTTTTTTAATATTTTTATTACATATTTTCCTCAATTACATTTCCAATACTATCCCAAAAGTCCCCCATAGCGCCCCCCACTTCCCTACCCACCCATTCCCATTCTTTTGGCCCTGGCATTCCCCTATATTGGGGCATATAAAGTTTGCAAGTCCAATGGGCCTCTCTTTCCATTGATGGCCGACTAGGCCATCTTTCGATACATATGCAGCTAGAGACAAGAGCTCCAGGGTTCTGGTTAGTACATCATGTTGTTCCAACAATAGGGTTGCAGATCCCTTTAGCTCCTTGGGTACTTTCTCTAGCTTCTCCATTGGGAGCCCTGTGATACATCCAATAGCTGACTGTGAACATCCACTCCTGTGTTTGCTAGGCCCCGGCATCGTCTCACAAGAGACAGCTATATTTGGGTCCTTTCAGCAAAATCTTGCTAGTGTATGCAATGGTGTCAGCGTTTAGAAGCTGATTATGGGACGGATCCCTGGATACAGCAGTCTCTAAATGGTCCATCCTTTCATCACAGCTACGAACTTTGTCTCTGTAACTCCTTCCCTGGGTGTTTTGTTCCCAATTCTAAGAAGGTGCACAGTGTCCACACTTTGGTCTTCATTCTTCTTGAGTTTCATGCGTTTATCAAATTGTATCTTATATCTTGGGTATCCTAAGTTTTGGGCTAATATCCACTTATCAATGAATACATATTGTGTGAGTTCTTTTGTGATTGTGTTACTTCACTCAAGATGATGCCCTCCAGGTCCATCCATTTGGCTAGGAATTTCATAAATTCATTCTTTTTAATAGCTGAGTAGTACTCCATTGTGTAAATGTACCATAATTTCTGTATCCATTCCTCTGTTGAGGGACATCTGGGTTCTTTCCAGCTTCTGGCTATTATAAATAGGGCTGCTATGAACATAGTGGAGCATGTGTCCTTTTTACCGGTTAGGACATCTTCTGGATATATGCCCAGGAGAGGTATTGCTGGATCCTCCGGTAGTACTATGTCCAATTTTCTGAGGAACCGCCAGACTGATTTCCAGAGTGGTTGTACAAGCTTGCAATCCCACCAACAATGGAGGAGTGTTCCTCTTTCTCCACATCCTCGCCAGCATCTGCTGTCACCTGAATTTTTTATCTTAGCCATTCTGACTGGTGTGAGGTGGAATCTCAGGGTTGTTTTGATTTGCATTTCCCTGATGATTAAGGATGTTGAACATTTTTTCAGGTGCTTCTCTGCCATTCGGTATTCCTCAGGTGAGAATTCTTTGTTCAGTTCTGAGCCCCATTTTTTAATGGGGTTATTTGACTTTCTGGAGTCCACCTTCTTGAGTTCTTTATATATATTGGATATTAGTCCCTTATCTGATTTAGGATAGGTGAAGATCCTTTCCCAATCTGTTGGTGGTTTTTTGTCTTATTGATGGTGTCTTTAGCCTTGCAGAAGCTTTGTAGTTTCATGAGGTCCCACTTGTCAATTCTCGATCTTACAGCACAAGCCATTACTGTTCTATTCAGGAATTTTTCCCCTGTGCCCATATCTTCAAGGCTTTTCCCCACTTTCTCCTCTATAAGTTTCAGTGTCTCTGGTTTTATGTGAAGTTCCTTGATCCACTTAGACTTGACCTTAGTACAAGGAGATAGGAATGGATCGATTCGCATTCTTCTACATGTTAACAACCAGTTGTGCCAGCACCATTTGTTGAAAATGCTGTCTTTCTTCCACTGGATGTTTTTAGCTCCCTTGTCGAAGATCAAGTGACCATAGGTGTGTGGGTTCATTTCTGGGTCTTCAATTCTATTCCATTGGTCTATTTGTCTGTCACTATACCAGTACCATGCAGTTTTTATCACAATTGCTCTGTAGTAGAGCTTTAGGTCCGGCATGGTGATTCCACCAGAGGTTCTTTTATCCTTGAGAAGAGTTTTTGCTATCCTAGGTTTTTTGTTATTCCAGATGAATTTGCAGATTGCACTTTCTAATTCATTGAAGAATTGAGTTGGAATTTTGATGGGGATTGCGTGAGATTTTACATAGTCTGTTACTGTATTAGTCAGGGTTCTCTAGAGTCACAGAACTTATGGATAGTCTCTATATAGTAAAGGAGTTTATTGATGACTTACAGTCTGCAGACCAACTATGGTCAGTAGTAGCTGTGAATGGTGTAGCCAAGATTAAAGGTGTGTGCCACCACACCTTTTTTTTTTTCTTTTTCTTTTTTTTTTGGCGGGGGTGGTCAAGACAGGGTTTCTCTGTATAGCCTTGGCTGTCCTGGAACTCACTTTGTAGACCAGGTTGGCCTCGAACTCAAAATTCCGCCTGCCTCTGCCTCCCGAGTGCTAGGTTTAAAGGTGTGCACCACCACGCCCAGCAGCCACCACACCTTTAATCCCAGATGACCTCGAATTTAGAGATTCCTGTCTTAATCTCCTGGAATCCATAGGCACTATGCCTCAAGATCTCCATACCAAGATCCAGGTTAGTAACTTCTATCTCCCAGCCTCCAGATTAGGGTCACTGGTGAGCCTTCCAATTCTGGATTGTAGTCCATTCCACATATAGTCAAGTTGGCAACCAGGAATAGCCACTACCGTTACCAAATGTTATTATCTCACCACCTGAGAAGAATCAGAAAAGCTTTGACTCTAGTCAGCTAGACACTAAGGCCAGCTGAATTACCTCCAGACAAGAAGACTAAATCTTTAACTCTATACCTTGATAAAACAAATGAGATGGTAACTTAAGAGGCTGCATTCAGCAGGGAAGTTTTGTGTGGATTTCTAATTAAGCATGTACAATATCTCTCAGTATCTAATGTTTACTGTAAGAAACCTAGAAACAGAGGAATAATAGAAAACTTGGAATAACTACTCCTAAGGATCTATAGTAAATAGATTCCAGATGGCAGAAGTTCTTTAGTCATGGGAGAAGGAGTGTTTTCATTCTTTTCAAATGGCTCCTAAGACCTCCAATCTATTTTTGTAAGGTGCGAGCTGGATCCTACCAAAATGTAAGTGCCATATGGGAAGGAACTTCTCTGCAAGTAAAGGTTTATATGAAAGATTTTAAAACATAAACCAGCATCAAATTATCATAGTAGACCCTATAGTTATATTTAAGTTTTCTATGGGGTTGCTTAAAGACAAACAGGAGGTGCTATGTATGAAGGCAGCATGAGAGTCTTATTCTCACAGCACGCCCAGAGGGGGCGCTGTAGAGCTCGCAGCACTGACAGCTGTAGTAGGCAGTAAGTACATCTGGATACTCGTGATTATACGGAGACACTGATCTTTCTGGGCAGCAGACATTGGAACTCTCTGTGACCTGCTTATGTTTATCGCAGAGAATATTCCACAGTTAGCTTTACCTTTTAACCTCTGCCACAGCGAGAGAGGGTAGAAATTACGTGTATCATATAACACCAAATACACCTGTAAGACTTGAGGGATGGATGCAACATTTTGGCTTCTTTGACCAATGAACATGCACATGAATCTACTAGGAGCGGTAGAGCACACTAGCTATCTTTCTGGCATGTGTCACAGAGATGTGATAGAAGAATACAGCTATTGGGAAGAGAAACAATGTTAACTCTCCTAATGGTAGGGATCACTGGGTTTATATGGAGAGAGGACCTTCTGGTTCTTATTTATGCAGGCTAACTTTCACAGGGGTCTTCTCCCTCTCCCTCTCCCTCTCCCTCTCCCTCTCCCTCTCCCTCTCCCTCTCCCTCTCCCTCTCCCTCTCCCTCTCCCTCTCCCTCTCCCTCTCCCTCTCCCTCTCCCTCTCCCTCTCCCTCTCCCTCTCCCTCTCCCTCTCCCTCTCCCTCTCCCTCTCCCTCTCCCTCTCCCTCTCCCTCTCCCTCTCCCTCTCCCTCTCCCTCTCCCTCTCCCTCTCCCTCTCCCTCTCCCTCTCCCTCTCCCTCCCCCTCCCCCTCCCCCTCCCCCTCCCCCTCCCCCTCCCCCTCCCCCTCCCTCTCCCCCTCCCCCTCTCTCCCTCTCCCCCTCCCTCTACCTTTCTCTTCTTCCCTTCCTCTCCCTCTCCCTCATTCTCTCCCCCTCCCCTCCCTCTCTTTTTCCTTCCTTCCTTCCTTCCTTCCTTCCTTCCTTCCTTTCTTTTTCCTTCATGTATATGACTGAAAAGAAAAGCAAAAGCAAATCTTTGCAATTTGCTTAGATTTGGAGAGAAGGAAGCTGAACCTTTGGCAAACACCACGTGAAATGACTGTCTTCCCCTGGGGTAAGTTTTACCTTCTAAGATTAGGCTGTTGACAGAGAACAGGTACAGTTCTCAATATTTCATAAACTTTCTGTGGACTCATCTCACAAAGAATGGTAGAAGAGACAGAAGAAACTGGAGCTGTAGAACTAATTTATGAAGTGTGATTCCTGCTGCCTTTAATCTAAGGTCCCTAGGCTCAGATGAGGTCTGTAAGACCCTTGATTGATAGAGGCATTACTGTAATCCTCTGCAGGGAGGAGCCATGGGTCCCTTCACTTGTCTCTTAGCTTCTGAAAGTTCAGTCAGTGTGGGTGTCTGCATCCTGACCTTATTTTAAAAAGAGGACTGCAGGTGATCTATAGTGTAGCTAATTTGAAAGCCAGATTGAAGGATTACCTGCTTAAAGATAAGTACTGACTAACTTGTAAGTACACCTTAAAGAGTTATAGCCGGGGTGAATGAAAACAGATCAGAAAACATCACATATATATCAGAAAACATAAGATCTAGCATGTTTTCTGACAGGCAGAAAGCCTCCAGTGAGTTTTTCCAATATGAAACAATGCCCAGATGACTCAACAGGTGAAAGCTTTATTACATGAAGACAGGTTCATAGAATACAGAATGGGGAAAACCTGAGCCAACAGTGATCATTGATTTTCATCCTGGCTGCATACTAGCCTTCCCCTGGGGCAGTTCTTTTAAACATGCATGTCAAGGACAAGCCACAATTAGGTCAGGATCTTCTGGGTTAGGTATGGACACATTGATTGTTGTGATCATAAAGAAGAGAAAGAGCTATAAGAATATGTTTGGCAGAGTGTAGGGGAAGGGGGTGCCCCGGTGGGCCCATGCTGAAGCATCCCTTCCCCCTGAGGGACCAGACACACACACACACCGGTATAGTATAGAATAGAGTTTATTTAGGGCATGGAGAAGGGAGTTAAGAGAGTAGTAGAGGCAGAGAAAGGCAGAGAGAAGGAGAGAATAGATGAGTGGTGGCCGGCCATGACCATGTGGAGAGAGAAGGAAAAGGAATGGGGAGAGAGAGGGCACAAGGGGTCAAGAGGAAAGAGAGAGGCAAGAGAGTAAGAGAGAGAGGGGGACCAAGCAGCTCCTTTTACACTGAGCCAAGCCTACCTGGCTGTTACCAGGTATCTGTGGGGAGGAGCATACCTGGCTTCTGCCAGAAACTGTGTGTGGGGGGGTGGAGTTTAGACAGAATACCAACACTGATGACACTAATGTATAACAGTGGCTAAGAACCGCTGCTCTAGACTGGAGAGATGGCTCAGTGTTTAAGGGCACTTGCTGCTCTTCCCAAGAACCTGAAGTGGCTTCCCAGAAACCATATCTTGCAGTCCCCAGTTGCCTATAACTCCTGCTCCAGGGAATCCAGTGCCTTCTTCTGACCCCCACAGACATTCACACAAGTGGTATACATTCACATGTGTATAACAGCTGCGAGCACCAGTAGTCCCATCCTTAGGTTCAGGACTGAGTATCCCTCTCACTCCAGAATTAAGTAGTCCTTCTCAAGCATGGCAACCATCTAAGACTTAAACTTAAACTTAAACTCCAGCACGTTTGTGCTTCACTTTCAAAGTGATGCGCGCCTTTCCGTTATATAATTAAGAAAACTTGTTATCATAACTCCAGTGCTAGCATGGCTTACAATCCAGAGCCAAGAGTCTTCCTCTGCCCTGGTCAGCCAGGGGTAAGGCTTGAGATTCACAAAGCATATCATAAACATAAACCAAACATATCTTGGTCTCAGTCAAGGAGATCTGGGCTTTATACATGTAGAGGCTGGGGCTTTAAAATTTTAAAACTTTCTCTGGGTAATTCTAAAAAAAAAAAAAGAAAGAAAGAAAGAAAGGAAGAAAGAAAGAAAGAAAGGCTATTGTCTCTGAGAGCTTAGAGGGTCAAATACTGACGATCAGCTGGCAAACTATAATTGGGGAAGAATTAGAATAAAACTTCTTTATCTGTTATTATTATTATTTTATTTATTCACTTTACATCCCACTCACTGCCCCCTTCCTGGCCACTCCCTCCCACAATCCTTCCCCCATCCCTCCGCCCCTTCTCCTCTGTGTGGATGCCTCCCCCCCAGCCCTGACAAATATACTCCTACCCTGGCACATCCACACATATGTAGCAGATGAGCAGCTTGGTCTTCATGTGAGTCTTGAACAACTGGCACAGGTTCTATCCTAAAAGCTGTTGCCTGTACATGGGATATGTTCTTCTAGCTGTGCTGCTTTGTCTGGCCTTAGTAGAAAAGAATGTGTCTCACGGAGAATAAAACCTCCTTTCTGGCTGATAAATGGATCTACAGAGTAGGCTTGTGGACCACAGACCTGCCAGACAGGATTTTCATTTACTTTGGACCTAGAGTTCCAAATGATTCTGCATTTTTCCCGTGGCACCCAGGGGAGCCACGTGGTACCTGACTGATCATTAAAAGGTAGGAGAATGTTCCCCATGCTGTGTAGACCTGTTCATGTATTTATGTTTCTGCTTTGCCCTATGGGTTCTAGGTTCAGCAGTGCCCAACAGCACAGTAACTCCAGATCACTTAGCATGATAAACACTGTTATCATTCATCAAAAATAATTGTACCTGAAACAAATAATTAGCCTTCCAATTAGATATGTAGATACTTCTCTGGTATAGGTACTAAAGGTGATCCTTTCACAACTAAGAGGGATGTTCAGGGCCCTACATTAAGTCTGACAGCCCATTAAACAGAATTTATATATTGCAAGTTCCAGCACATAGAGAATGCCAGGTACTTAATGCCTGAGTCAGAGGATAAAATACTATCTGACTGGCTATGAATCAGATAAAAAAGAGAGAACACTTGTCAAATGTTTCTGATTTACAGTCAGGTGTTGGGTTCATATCATTTATGGACACTTCATACCTACCTTGGCATTCCCAGTGCAGATGTAATAGCTCTTCATGTAACTGTACTATAAACTCCTTCAAAATTACGACCATGAAGCCAGCAAAACAGAAGCTCAGTGGGTAAAGGCACTTGTCACCAAGCACTTGTCACTTGTCCCGAGGACGGGAGTTTGATCCCTAGAACCTACATGGTGGAAGGAGAAAGCCAATTCGGACAAGTTGTCTTTTGACCTCCTCATGTTCTCCATTGTGTGTGTTCCCACACATGTGCACACACATGTGAACATCCACATAGGCACAAAGAAAATAAATAGGTATGATAAACAACTATGATATTGGAGTAAAGTTTCTATCCTATTTTAAAAAAGTAATAAGAAATGCTTAATATATTAAGCTAACACATTCAAACAAATATAATAAAGATGTGCCGGACTAAGTAAGCCTTGTACAGTTGTTATGTGGTATGGCCTTCAAAAGCTCATGTGTTGAAGTCTTGTTCATCTGAATTTCATTACTGGGACCTAGTAAGAAGTAAGAGGTCATTTGGGGCATAATCTCACAAAGGTAGTCAGGATAGCAGCATCTTCTACATCATGGCTATGAGGTGGATACTTCCCTTTACCACACACTCCTGCCATGATTTACAGCCTCACAATGGGACCAAAAGCAATGGAGCCATTTAACCACAGACTGAAACCAGAGACAATAAAGAAAGAAGGGAAAAAAGGAAGAAAGGAAGGAGGGAAGGGAGGTAGGTAGAGGGAGAGGAAGAGGAAGAGGAAGAGGGAAGGAAGGAAGGAAGGAAGGAAGGAAGGAAGGAAGGAAACCTTCCCTATTTTAAGGTGACAATATCAGGTATTTTGTTACATTAGCAGAAAGCCAATGAACACAAATACAAAACCCTGATAATACTAGCAATCCCTGAGCACAGTTCTGCATCTTGACACAGACTACTCACTCTGCTTACATTCTACCTCTAGACTGAATTGCTTCAGAAAGAGGAGTTCTTCTTTAACTGTCCCCAGGAGAGGGGCTTTCATTATATAGGCAATCAGTAAAGCAAACTTGAGGAAATGAGTGAGCAAACTCGCAGACACTATACAGTGATTGCAAAGAACCCTCGGTAGCTGTTTGGATTTTATCCCTTATGACCTAAAATTCTTCATCATTATTTATGTGTCTGTGGGAGGGTGTTGTGGGCTGTTGATGAGCAAACACAGCACCCTACACTCTGGGTCTTCTGGAAAAGTGAGACAACCTCTTAACTGCTGAGCCATCGTCCCAGCCTTTAAAATCTTTTAAAACCTACTTTGTAGAGCCAAATTGATCAAATAATGACAAGGTTATTGAATTTCTTTTTCTCTTCTCTTCTCTTCTCTTCTCTTCTCTTCTCTTTTCTCTCTCTCTCTCTCTCTCTCTCTCTTCCTTCCTTCCTTTCTTTTTTTCTTCTCTCCTTTCTTTCTCTCTCTCTTTTTTTTCTTTTTCTTTTTAATCTCAACTGTAGTCTTTATTCTAGCTACAAGATACTTTCCCTACCCAGGCCTCCTTTACTTATTTTTTTATTAAGTTTTTCAATATAGCTGACATTTTAAGGTTTGGATAGGAAATGATAAAACTACTTTGAGAGACATGAACATACACATAGAATAATTTATGTCTTCAAAGAAATTACAATTTCTGTTTTTAATTTATAAAATATGCTTTAAGAAGGAACGATCGTGTGTTTTTCAGTTCATAGCAAGGGAATGATCTCAGAGCATGCAGCCTATCTAAAATGCCCTAAATTAGAAAAAAGATACTCCAAATATGTAACTTTTATACCACCCAGTGTGTGATAATTTTTGCTAAGCAAAGTGAAATGCGAAGTCTGCCCTCCTCAGCAACACATCTACCATTGTGACTGTGTTCGCTACACTGATTCTTGTTGAGAAACCCTGCTACTTAAGGTCACAGTCCATCATGAGATTGCTCCTCTGAGCTTGGCTCAAAATGGTGGATGCCTATTTCCAGCAGAGCTTCTCCTTCTCTGACATCTGGGGAGCCCCACCCTGACACCCTCTACCTGAGGAAGGCTAGGTAGTCCTTGGCACACCTACAAGTTCAAAGTCCTCTTTCCCAATAAGAACCCGCCCAGAACCCTGAGATTCCTGGAATGCCTCTCCAAACAAATGAGGCATTCACAGAGGTTTCAACTATAGTCAGTGACTTACATTTACCTTGAATACTCCTTTCTACTCTTCAAGGTTCATATATAGCACATGTCCACCCCAAATAAACTAACTAGACAAATAAACTGAATGAGCACAAGCTGGTTCACAAAGATTGTCTAAGAGAGCTGTCTCATTGGAATACCATCTAAAAGAGCTGTAACACTAAAATCCTTGAAGAACCCTCACTCTCACCCCAACTCCCATCCCTACCCCCACCCCATCCTTCCAGCCCAGTGTGCAGAGGTGCCTGAACATCCTGAGGGAGGAAGTGGAACTTGGAACCACGGATCCTGTTAACAATATGAAGGGTTCACTTAATAATGACAGTAACCCAGTTTTCCTTCTCAGACACCATTACCCCGAGGGTAACCAGCCCCTGTGGTGTTGTATTGCTTAGTTATATGAAAATTCTGGGGTCAAATCATCAGCCCTAAGTAAGGTTTTCCAAAGAACATTCCACCAGCGTTTTTAGGTGAAGGGAGGTATTTGTCAACTCATCCACACTCCATGGAAAAAGCTGGTGCATCCCCAGGAAGGTTACTGTAGCATGAGTTGGAATCAAAACCCTGCCAGGTGCCACCCTGCCTGTTTGGGGTACCATGCCTATCTGCTGGAAGACATTCCTCTGTAACCCTTGTCTTACTGCTGCTCTTGATAAGAAGAGAGTTTTAACACGAAGTTAAAACTATGAAGACTTTGTACTCAGGCAGTTTCTCAGGGTTGATCAGGTAGCTTTGATAGTTGAGATAACAGCACCTTTGGGCACAGAGAAAGCTTGCTAATTGCTTGGTAGAAAAACTCAGTGTTAACCTATTCTTTAAAGGGCATCCACCTGGCAAGCAACATCACCCTAGGGAGTGTAAGAGCAAAGCGAATGAGCAGAGAGCTGCCCATTCTGCTTGCAGAGACATGAGTAGCCAGGTTCTGTTTCTGATCCAGAAATGCCATGTCTACTGTCAGCTTCCACAGAACAGTGGTAGGCTAGGTGATGAGTTCCTACAAAGTGAAATCAAATCCCAGATAGGACTGTCTAATTTTAGCTTGAAAATTCATAGAGTATATCATTACAGAAACTGATCTTATTTTCATTACTCAAAACAAATCACACTACTTTGTAAGAGAAGAAACCAAGCAAGGAGAATAGTGGGCACCCCCACTGCTGTTCAATCGAAAAACCCATTCCAGGTTTGCTCAAAACTATGCATGTCACTGAATAATCTCACTGACGTTAAAGCTAATATATAATATATTCAGATACTCCAAAGAACTAAAGGCTTTCAGTTTTAGATAAGCATGGGGCTATTAAAAGATAAAATATGTATAAAGTAATTTGTCAAAGCCAGTGACTATTCAAAACAGATAAAATGAGCTTCTACAGCTGAAAGACTTGAAGTCAGAGTTTGGATTAGTTGAAGCAATTGTTTTGTGCTAAAAATATAATTGCAGGTTTGAATGCAATTCTTTCTTTTAAAAAATGGCAAAGAATAGAAAGTTTTAAATGAGTGGCACACTCGGCATTTAGCATTTTGCCAGTTTCTCGATGAATTTGCTAAAGAAAGAATGTAATATGTAAGTCTTGAGAGAGCAATCAAGCTATGATATATCTGAAATTACAGAAAGGGTCGCCCAGTATAATAAGAAAAATATGGGAAGTAGTGCACCCCCAAGTTATACTGCTTCTAGTCCCTTCAAGACTTACCCAAGGGTTTTCCTAACATCTGACAGGCTGTGTGGCTCCCAGGTTGGCAGGGAGAGGAATACTATCCTGGAATAACAGCTGTAGCCCTGCTTTCTCAAGCCCAGCTGAAAAATCCAGAGAATTTTAACCTTTCCACTACCAGGCAGCTAGTAGATTTTGGGCAGGTTTTCTATTCACTTTCTTGTTTTGTTTTGTTTTGGTTTGGTTTGGTTTTTGGAGACAGGGTTTCTCTATATAGCCCTGGCTGTCCTGGAACTCACTTTGTAGACCAGGCTGGCCTCGTACTCAGAAATCCTCCTGCCTCTGCCTCCCGAGTGCTGGTATTAAAGGCGTGCACCACCACACCCAGCTCACTTTCTTGTTTTACTAAGTGCCAGATACCCAAAGGACATTTCTTAATCTGAGAGTCATTTGTCAGACATTTGTTAAATCAAATTTTATTGTTTATAATTTGATGCATGTGAATAAGAATCACAACAGAATTTAATCTTCTCTCTTCACCTTGAGGATAAAAATTCCAAGTGCCACACACTGAGACCTAAATGGAATGTTTCCATCAAATCCTTGCCCCCGGAGCTCAGAGAACCCTACAGAAGAGGCAGTGCAAAGATAGTAAGAGCCAGTCACTCGGGGATGGAGGATGCCTAGGAAACAAGGCCTTCCAAACACAATAGCATGGACACACATAGGAATCATGGAGACTGTGGCAAAATGGACATGTTCAAGCCAGATGGGGATCCCAGTGCTGAGAGGGGAAGTGGACACACAAGCCTCTATTCCTAACTCAGAAGCTGTTTCCAATGGATTAGTACTTCCAAAGGAAAAAAGTTTCCAACTGAGACTCACTGAGTATACAAACCACACCTAAAGGTAGGTCCCCTGCTCAGCAGTGGATGGGCAACATAAAACAAACTCAGTGGTATTTTTGGATGTTCCTTGTCACCTAAGGCTTTGTCTGGGCATTATATTTACTTATATTTCCCCTCACCCTTCTGTTGTGTATATAATATGGTTTCTAGTGTTATGAGATTTCAGTTTGTGCGAATGTCAGTGTCTCTGTCTATGTGGAGTTTGTGTGTATGTGTGTGTGTGCGTGTGTGTGTTTTCTTTGGATCTTTGTCTCCTGGTAGTTTGTTTGCTTTTTCATATTCTGGTTTGTTTTTATTTTATCTTATTTTATTATCATTGTTTTAGATATTTGTTTGTATTCCAATGAGAGAGAATGAAAGAGTGTAGATTTACGTGGGTGGGTAGGAATTTGAATCAAGATAGAGCTGATAGGGAGTTGGGGGATGGGAAACTATTTGGAATACATTGCGGGGGGTGGGGGGGTGGGGAGGGAGGGAATCTGTTTTCAATGGAAAAAAAATTTCCAAGTGTTAAAAGCTATCAAAAATGATAAGTAATTTTAATGTTTTCAATGAAAAAGTCCTTCAAATGACCACTGGCATTTCCTCCAGCATGCAAAGGTTAATCTCTTTTTCTTCTCTATCAACTCTTTCAGTGACCCTATTGTTGATTTTTGGAGACAAAGGGTGTCACTAACCTTTTGAAATATATTCTTATTTGTTATTCAATATTCTATTTAAATCAACCCTGTCTAGCTGGAAGAATAAATTGCTTACTTCACAGAGCAAAGAGTACTTGTATTTTACCAAATTATCTAGAAGGATTAAAGACTTACACATACAGTGTATCAGATACTAAAATTTGAATACTAGCAAAAATGTTTCCATCTTTCAGTCATTGATCTCCTGTATCTAGAGTCTTCATTTTTAGAGACAAAGCCTCCAGATTTCCAATCTTTTAACCTATAAGCAATCCATATTTTCAGTGGGAGCTGCTAAAAAATATTTGTATTTCTAAAACAATTTTTTTTGGTTCAATTCAAAGCTATATGCATTCAATACATGCTAGCAATGGATGCCCGTTTATTAACTATAGGGTCTAAAGCACATTACCTCATTTCTTACAGTCATTGTTTGAGGTGGGAGGAACAGTTCAGCAAGGAAACAGCTGCAAGAACAATGGACAAATCTGAAGCTAGCAAAATGTACAGTGCAACTAACAATTACATCAAGTCACAAAGCTTCATCTATGACAGGTGTGCTCCAAAGTGACTGTTCTGTGCAATGAAACCTACAGAAAGCTAGTTTAACAGGGAGTCGTGCTTTATTATTAACCGAGTGGGGTGTAGGACTCCTAGAAACAAAGTAGTAGTTAGCTGAGATGATATGGGCTTATTTTCTTCATCTGCCGACCCCCTGCTTTTCATCTTATTCTTCCTTTCCTTCACTGTTGGAGGAGCATCCTAATAAAAACATCGAAGTGACACTGTTATCACACTCTCTGCTTTTCTTCAATGCTCATGATTCCATGACTAACAGGGCAGATGGTCTTAGAATAATGCAGACATTGCTGGCACAGAATAAACCAAGAATGCATGAGTTTAATGGGCTTAATAAATCTGACTGGTAAAAAAGACATGAGGTTAAAGAAAAAAAAAACCTAAGAGGAAATCCAAATCAATGTATACAGATACTTGAAGAAAAACTAGAACTACAAAACTTTCCTTTCAAGAGGCTGGAGATGGTGCAGTGGTTAAGAGCATGATATGCTCTTACAGAGGACCGTAGGTTTCCTTACCAAGCAGATTATGTTCTCCTGGAACCAACCCCAAGGATTACCCACCCCTTCACCCCCATTTTGAACACCCTGGCACCAGCCCACCAATGTGCACATACCCACTGTTGTCAAATTCCTTTTTAAAGGGAAACTAAACAGTATCTACTCATCTTCCTAAACTTCCAATGACAAACTGAAGAAGCACAACTCTACCCAAAGTTCACTTTGGAGAACCAATGACTTTATTGGGCCTTCTTATAGAGCACAGGTGTTAGCGCAATTTATACATATTTATCGCAGTTTTCCTCTTACTCCAGCTAGCTCCCAAATAATTGAGGCAGGACTACTATATTTATTTAGCAAGTTTTAAAGGCACAACAACTGAGCAGTATCACTCTATTTTAATCTTCTATGCTAATCTGGCTACCTCCCAGTCAAAATCCCTATGACAGATGCATTTAGTACTGATCTGATCTGGTTCTCTGGAAGCTGTTTTCTCACAGCATCTGCTGGTCTTTCTCCCCAAGGGGAATCCCAACTTCCTCTTATCCTCTTTCTCCATTCCCCTGACTAGGAGGAAATCTAGCCCTATTCTCTCCCCTGCTCAGGCATTGGTTGGTCAGCTTTTTAATTGACCAATCAGGGAATAATTGGGGAGGAGTTGTGTAACCATATATGGGGGCACAGAAATCAGCATTTGATTACTGCAAAGATAATCTTTACACAATGCACAATACCTTATGCCTGAACGGAGGTAATGTTTTTAAAGGAGTGTGGACACACCTTTCCTCTGACAGGCTACACCTGGAAAACCTTTTCCTAACAGGGTTACCCTGAAACCACATAGAAAAGTCCCCTCCCTTAGTCTTTCCTAGCCTCTATCCCCTTTCTATTGCCTGCTGTATTCCACCACACCTTCATTATACAAGGCCTCAGAGAGGGGCTAGAGTGTAAAGGTTGGCTCAAGGATAATCGCAAATCTTCCCAGGCTCCCAAAATGAATCAATGTATAAAGCAGATATGCCTCCTCTTTCTAGCTCCCAAGGATGAACTTCCTTCTGAGTTCAGGTAAGTAAAGATGTGTAGAGCTCAACAGAAGTCCTAGCTTCCACCTGGAAAAATGTTCAGCATCCTTAATCATCAGGGAAATGCAAATCAAAACAGCCCTGAGATTCCATCTCACACCAGTCAGAATGGCTAAGATCAAAAATTTAGGTGACAGCAGATGCTGGCGAGGATGTGGAGAAAGAGGAACACTCCTCCATTGTTGGTGGGATTGCAAGCTTGTACAACCACTCTGGAAATCAGTCTGGCAGTTCCTCAGAAAATTGGACATAGTACTACTGGAGGATCCCGCAATACCTCTCCTGGGCATATATCCAGAAGATGTTCCAACTGGTAAGAAAGACACATGCTCCACTATGTTCATACCAGCCTTATTTATAATAGCCAGAAGCTGAAAAGAACCCAGATGCCCCTCAACAGAGGAATGGATACAAAAAATGTGTTACATTTACACAATGAAGTACTACTCAGCTATTAAAAAGAATGAATTTATGAAATTCCTAGGCAAATGGTTGGACCTGGAGGGCATCATCCTGAGTGAGGTAACCCAATCACAAAAGAACTCAAATGATATGTACTCACTGATAAGTGGATATTAGTCCAGAAACGTAGAATACCCAAGATATAAGATACAATTTGCGAAACACATGAAACTCAAGAACTAAGACCAAAGTGTGGACACTTTGCCCCTTCTTAAAATTGGGAACAAAACACCCATGGAAGGAGTTACAGAGACAAAGTTTGAAGCTGAGACAAAATGATGGACCATCTAGAGACTGCCATATCCAGAGATCCATCCCATAATCAGTCTCCAAACACTGACACCATTGCATACACTAGCAAGATTTTGCTGAAAGGATCCTGATATAGCTGTCTCGTGTGAGACTATGCCGGGGCCTAGCAAACACAGAAGTGGATGCTCACAGTCAGCTATTGGATGGATCACAGGGCCCCCAATGGAGGAGCTAGAGAAAGTACCCAAGGAGCTAAAGGGATCTGCGACCTTATAGGTGGAACAACATTATGAACTAACCAGTACCCCGGAGCTCTTGACTCTAGCTGCATATGTAGCAAAAGATGGCCTAGTCAGCCATCACTGGAAAGACAGGCCCATTGGACATGCAAACTTTATATGCTCCAGTACAGGGGAATGCCAGGGCCAAAAAGTGGGAGTGGGTGGGTAGGGGAGTAGGGGGGAGGGTATGGGGGGGGGACTTTTGGGATAGCATTGGAAATGTAAACGAGGAAAATACCTAATAAAAAATATTAAAAAAAAAAAAAGTCCTAGCTTCCTTACGGGTTATTCGCCAGAAGGCTGCCAACCCTTTAAGCGGACAATCACCCACATTTTCCTTACCCTAGAACTCACTATGTAGATCAGGTTGGCCTTAAACTCAGACATCCACCTATTTATGCTAAGATTAAAGACATGGGTCACGAGACCCAGCAGCCACAGTTTTATTCGTCCTCCTCCATCATCCTTATTGGTGTGATCTTGTGGGAGGAAGTGCATCACTGTGTAGGTGGGCTTTGAGGCCTCCTATGCTCAGGCTCCGCCCTGTGTGGAATTAGAGCTTCCTCCTAGCTGTCTGCAGATGCCTCTCTCAGATACCTGTGGATCAAGATGTATAAGTCTCAGCTCCTCCACATCATGTCTGCTGCCATGCTTCCCAGCATGATAATAATAGACTAAACCTCGGAAATTGTAAGCCGCCCCAAATGAAATGTTTTCCTTGATAAGAGTTGTCTTGGTCATGGTGTCCCTTCACAGCAAAGGAAACCCTAAGACACTTCTTTCCCCAGGTATCCTCGACTTAGGTTTGGGAGTTGTACTGGATCCACTGAGGTTGTGCTCTGCAATTCAGCATTTTGATAGGTTGTGGTTTTCTGTAATAATTTCCACCCATTGCAAAGGGAAGTTTTCTTGATGAGGAAAAATGTTGGATTTTGTCAAAGGCCTCTTCTGCATCTATTGAGACGATTATGTGATTTTGCCTTTACGTTCACATATGTCTTTAAATTCAATCATGTTTATTACATTTACTGACTTGTGCATCGTGAAGCACCCCTGCATATGAGGATGAGGCCAACTCTGTCTTGGTGTATAATCCGTTTGATGTATGTTTGTATCCTATGTACATATTTTATTGATCAATTTTGAATCTATGCCCATAATGATATTGACCTGTAGTTTTCTTTTATATGTGTCATTACCTGATTTTGGTATTAGAGTAATAATAACTTCATAGAAAGAGTTCTGTGTTTCTCATATTGCTTTGGAATAGTTTAATAAAGATTGGCTGTGGCTCTTCTTAGAAAATCTTAATTTTGCTGAGTCCATCTGACCTGGGCTTTTGAAGACATTCTATTACTATTTCAATCTTACTATTTATTGAGCTGTTTAGGTTGTTGATCTCTTCTTGGTTTACTTTTGATGAACCTATTTTTTTTTTTTTTTTTTTTTTAGGTTTTTCAACTTAATGGAGTATGGGTTCATACTCTATTCCTTTAAAATGTTCTGAATTTCCCTGGTGTCTAATGTAGTGTTTCCTGTTGATTTGTGAATCTGTTCATTTGGGTCCTCTCTTTTGCTTAGTTAAGCCACCAGTCTGTGAACAATCTTTGTCCTCTCATAGAACACACACTTAGACTCATTGATTTTTTTTTTTGTTTTTGGTATTTTCCTATTTTATTATTTTGTGTTTTGATTTTATTATTTCCTGGTATTAACTGGGATTGGATTTGGATTGGTTTCCAAGTTTTTGTGTTGCATTATTAAGTCACTTAGCTGTGCTCTTTCTGATTTTTAATCACTTAGAGGCATAAATGCTTTCAGTAAGTCTCAGGTTTTGTTGTATCTTTTCCATTCAATTATAGGAAACTTTTTATTTCTTTCTTGATTTCCTCTTTGATCCATTCATCATACAGTAAAGAACCAGTTTCCATGAATTTGTGATGTTGATTTTAAGTTTTATTACATTGAATAAGCCAGTTATTTCAAATTTTTAATTTGTAAAGATTTGTGTATCAGGATGTGGTCTATTTTAGAGGAGCTTGTGTATATATATATATATATATATATATATATATATATATACATGCTGAGTAGAATTACTCAGTGTTTGGGTGGGATATGATATAAATATCTGTTAGCTATATTTGATATATAATGTCATTTAATTCTAAAGTTTCTTCCTCTCCCTCTCTCTCTCTCATACAGCTAACCTGTATATTGGAAAGTGGAGTATTGAAGCCACCTGTCTTTAAATTCAGTAACATACTTTTTATGAAATGGTACAACAGAATCTGATGCATATATGTTCAGGACAGTAATGTCTTCTTGGTTAACTGTTCCCTTGAGTAGAATGAAATTTCCCTCTTTAGCTCTTCTGATTATTTCAGCTTGAAGACTATTTTGTTACATATTGGAATTGATGTCTGCTTGCTTTCTGTTCCTATTTGATTGGAGTACTTTTGTCTTCTGCGACATTGCCCTATCTTTAATGCTGCGTTTATTGTAGAGACTGCACAGATGGATTTTGTTTCTTGATCTCTTCAGTCAGCCCATGTGTCCTTTGGCTGGAGACTTGAGGCCATTAACATTTAAAGTTATTACTGAAACGTGTGTGTTAATTGTGGTCATTATGTTGTTGAGTTTTGGTGTTGTTTATGTTCTCAGGAGTCCTTTCTGTTTTAGTAATTATGATTGGTTCCATGTTTCTTTCCAGTCTCGTGACTGTTCATGCCTCTCTTTAGCCTAATATATTACCTCCTGTATTTTCTTTATGTTTGGTTTGTTGGATATAAATTTATTTGGGCTTTTTATATCATGGAAGTTTTTCTTTCTCCTTCAACTATGGTGAATTGTTTCACTGCATACATTACTGTAGGCTGGTATTCTAAGATTCTTTTGAGAAGTCAGCTGTTATTCTGGTAGGTTTTCCTTATTTGTGACATGCTTTTTTTTTTTTTTTCAGCTTTTAACACACTTTCTTGATTATATGTACTTAAGTGTTTTGACTATAATATGCCTTTGGGATTTTGTTTTCTGGTCTTGTCTGTTTGGTATTTTGTGTGCTTCTTATCTTTCTTTTCTGTTCACCCTCCCCTTATCCCCATGATCTTGTTGAATATCTAGTCTATACCACCAACTTAGGATTTTTCTCCTTATGACTATAATTCATATATAATTTGGTCTTTTCATGGTGTTCACCTTTCTTTTATGTTCCTTTCTTGTTTTCTTAAACGTCTCCTATTCCTTCCTTACTCTGTCTAGACCCTTTGCTTTGTCTACGAGTCTTGATATTCTTGCTTCTCCTTAATTCATTCTAATTGTAAGACTTTGCCTTGACTTTTCTTCCTGGGTTAATGGTTTTTTATTTCATCTTCATTTCAGCTTGAGTTCTTCAATGTTTCTGTCTTTTTCTTAAATTCTGCTTTCAAGTTCTAGATTGTCTTCACGTTGATCAGCATTATAGCCCTGTTTTCTTGATATCACTCAGGTATTTATACTCCTTAAGTTCTTTCCCCTTATTTCCATGAGCCCTTTGTGTTTTCTTTAAACTTCATAAATTCTTTGATGACGTTTATGGATGTTATAAGCTAGGCAGTTCTCGTTGGCAAACCTTTCTACAGAACTGGTAGGTTTTGGAGAGGAGATACTGCTGTGCTCTTTCATATTGTTTGTAGTTTTGCAATGAGGTTTGGGCATTCAAACTTCTTAGTTGTGTGTGTGGTATGGACAGAGGAGCTTGGAGCAGATGAGAGGATGTGTACATGGCTTAGGTTTAGAGACTGGATATGGCTTAGGTTGAATAAAGTCAAGTCAGGTGGACAGAGGGGACTAAGCCGCTGTGCAGGATATTTGTTCTGCTCCAAGCCTGGAGTGTAGGCAGAGAACTTTTTGATATGGGAAGGGCCTGTAGGTCAGGACAGTCAGGGTGGCTCTTAGCAGAGTGCTAGAGGTTGGCTGTGGCGCAGACAAGGGTATCCAGATTAGGTGGGAACACTGGATGTGGGTCTGGAATTGATCTGGTGGGTTGGGAGAGTACATGGAGGGAATGGCAGGTAGACTCACAGGGCTAATTCCCAGAGATGAATGTGCAGGATCAGCCAGCCTCTATTTAAAAACAAAGTCTCACTGGGTCAGGTGAGCACCACCAAGGCAGAGTCCATACATTAAAACTGCTTTGAGAACATAATGGCCACAGCAAACATTTCCCAGAGCTGTATTTAATAACCTAGATTGACAGTAGAGAGAAAGTTCTTACACAGCAGGAAGTAGATTTTTTTTAAAGATTTATTTATTATATGTAAGTACACTGTAGCTGTCTTCAGACACTCCAGAAGAGGGCATCAGATCTCTATGGATGGTTGTGAGCCACCATGTGGTTGCTGGGATTTGAACTCAGGACCTTCAGAAAAAACAGTTAGTGCTGTTAACCACTAAGCCATCTCTCCAGCCCCAGAAAGTACAAATTTTAAAGGGCTATATTATCTTTGTCGCCGGTCAGTTATACACTGTGTACTGGCTAGTTTTATGTGTCAACTTGACACAGGCTGGCATTATCACCAAGAAAGGAGTTTCAGCTGGAAAAGTGCCTCCATGAGATTCAGCTGTAAGGCATTTTCTCAATTAGTGTTCAAGGGAGGAGGTCCCCTTGTGGGTGGGACCATCCCTGGGCTGGTAGTCTTAGGTTCTATAAGACAGCAGGCTGAGCAAGCCAGGGGAAGCAAGCCAGTAAGTAACATCCCTCCATGGCCTCTGCATCAGCTCCTGCTTCCTGACCGACCTGCTTGTGTTCCAGTCCCGATTTCCTTGGTGATGAACAGCAGTATGGAAGTGTAAGCCGAATAAACTCTTTCCTCCCCAACTGCTTCTTGGTCATGATGTTTGTGCAGGAATAGAAACCCTGACTAAGACACACTGCAAATCAAAAGAATCTTTCAGAATATAAATTCTAAATGCATGCAGTTTTTTTTTCCACAAATAGAGGCAGGATATATTTGATGCCCCCCCACACACACAATCAATGTATATACTGTAAAATAAAACCATAAAACTTTTAACTTATTGATTATCAGATTTGAGGAAATGGTTCAGTGGGTAAAGTGCTTGCCTTGAAGGCTGAGAAAACTCTTGGTGGACATGGTGGCTTGCCTGTAACTTCATCTCCTGAAATGCAGTGGGATCCCAGGAGTAAGCTGGCTACCTAGAACAGCCCAATCAATGAGGTATGGGTATAACTGAGGGGCTCTGCCTACAAGAATAAGGTAGAGAACCACTGAAGAAGAGGAAGAGATCTTCATCTGCAGGCTGCTGGCAGAATACTGACTTCCAGGAAGCTATGATGAGGGTCTTTTATTTATTTATTTATTTATTACTGACTTCCAGGAAGCTATGATGAGGGTCTTTTATTTATTTATTTATTTATTTATTTGGTTTTGTTTTCAAGACAGGGTTTCTCTGTGTAGCCCTGGCTGTCCTGGAACTCACTCTGTCGTAGATCAGGCTGGCCTCAAACTCAGAAATCCACCTGTCTCTACCTCCCAAGTGCTGAGATTAAAGGCGTGTGTGCCACTCCCACACACCTACTCCAACAAGGCCACACCCCCAAATAGTGCCATTCCCTGGGCCAAGCATACACAAACCATCACAGAGGGCAAGCCTATCACAGGAGCTTCGCTCATCAAAACAGAACAAGGTTACATGGATAAGCATGGCCTTTTCTGAGCTTATCTATGTAGCAGGTCTTTTGCTACTTTCTGGGTTCTTCTTTTTTCTACCCCTTTCCACTCTATTCTTCTACCCTAACACTAGATAGAAGAGAAAAAAAAAAGGATAGAGAGGAAAGGAAAGAGATCCCTGGATAAAGTCAGAGGTTGGAAAGGGGTTGACATTATCATTGGACAACTTCTGGCTGATCAGGGGCACCAGATTCCTTGGGGCCAGTTTGATCTTCACTGTCATTATATTTAACTTCTTCTTCTTTCTTCTTTGTGCATGGCTACTTAACACACTGTGATCACCAATCAATCAATAACCCACGCTACCTCTTGGGGCCCTAGCATTTATATACTTCCTAAAAAGTCTCCAGAATTCCAAACATCACACAATTGCAGAAACTATCTGCAGCTGGCAATATCATGTCTCTGCTAGGGCACCAGGCAAATCATAGTCAGCTGCTTCGGGCAGTGTAAAGCAGTCTTATGTCCTCACACCTGGGATTGGAATGAAAGCGCATTCTTATTTCTGTGCTTTCGTAAAGAAAGCAAAATCCCCACTCCATGTCTGTTGTTCTCCACCCTCTGATCACCTCTAGCATTGCTGAGTAATGGCTTCCAGTGTCAGTGACGAAGTGAAAAGTACGGAGCATGGAGTCAGGTTCTCTTACTGTATGACTTTAGGAAAGGCATCTCTGTTCCCTAAACACTGCATCTCTAAAGTCCAAAGTTACAGAACCAAAACGAACCTATGACTGGGGCCTTTCTCTCTCTCTCCCCAGCTGTAAAGTCATACTTGCCCAAATAATTTTGAAAGAGTAAAATCAATCCATTGAAGTCGAGAAATATGCCATTTCAATGGACATAATAAACTATCAGTTCCCTGGCTGGAGTAAGTTATCAGTTTAACTTTAGATTAAGTTTGCACAGATGCTGAGCATTTCTGTTAGGAGCCTCCTGCTGCTTCCAGCCCCAGCCCCGTTGAGATTCAATACACAGGACCCTTCTTGTTTACATTCTGAAGTTCTTTATTTATGTCAACGAAAGGAATTTCATTATCCTATAAAGTCACGGACACTTCCACTTCAAAGTATTACAATCAGTTCAGTTTTCCAATAATCATAGCGTAAAAGCCTTGCCACCTTCTTGCCATGGTTCACAAAACAGAAAAAAGAAGGCAGAGTTCACAATTATTCTGAGCATCCATGTATTTACATTCCTGGACCTGATACAATTTAATTCAATTCACACTTACTAGCTAGTGTCTGTGTGAAGATGCCCATGCCTTAATCCCTAGATCCTGGAACAGAGATACATGGCCAAAGGGTGTTAAGGCTGCAGGTGGAATACGGTTGCTAATTAGAAACCTTAAATCACATGAGATCTTAGGCCAGGCAGAAGACGGGTGTCAGAAGAGACCTAAGGACCCGCACTTGTTGCCTGAGAAGATGGAAGTAATGGGACAAAACAAACAAATAAACCAAAACCAAACAAACAAAAAGTCCCACAGGAGCAGATTCTAGAACCAGAGAACTGCAGGATATAAGTCATCCCTTATACAGGGCCCCAGAAAAGATCATAGCCTTGCAATACAAGCTTTGATCTCAGCACAGAAAGCCCTAGAACCCTACAGAATTGAGATGAAACAGTCTGTTGTCTTGAGACATGGTGTCTAAGGAGTTTTGTTCGGGCAGCCAGAAGACACTAATCTGAGGCCAGAGATGGCTTCAGCTGTGGAAGAGGCATGGGTACAAAGGAGGGAAACCTTCCTACATTAATTCCTTGCATTGCCAGTGGTAATACCTTTTTATTTTTAATGAAGGGAGAGGAAGAAGCTAGAACCAATATTTTAGCAAGCACTCCAGATAATAAAAGTTTGAAAAACACTAGCTTACATTTATTAGAAATTATTTTAAATTGTGGATAACAACATGATGCTTCTTTCTGGACTCATCTTCTAAGCAGTAGCTCTCCACCTTCCTAATGCTGCAACCCTTTAATTCTGTTCCTCGTGTTGTGGTGACTCCCTAACCATAAAATTATTTTTGTTGCTACTTCATAACTGTAATTTTGCTACTGTCATGAATCTTAATGCAAATATCTGATATGTGATACATTTTATATGTGATATATCTGTGGTCACAGCCCAGAGGCTGAGAACTGAGCACACCAAGAAGAACACTAGGCAATGATGCCTTACCAAGGCTCAAATATTCCTACAGTGCTAACAGGAAAACCCTGCAGGAACGCTATCAGTCTGGGCCTGCAGAGGATTCCCCTCCTTTGAATGTTCCAATGATTTTAAGCTTATAATCAGCAAATCTGTTACCTCTGAAAACTCATTACAATTCATTGACTAATACTAATGGAGTCATGGAAAACAAAACAATTTCACCCACATAATACATTTTCTTTAATTTTATACAAAGAGTAATGTTCCACATATCACAACATACATTAAAAAGATGTTTGAGTAATTATCAGTATGAAATGGAAATAAGTTTATTGATTGGTTAACAATGACCACAGTATTACCCCTATGAGTCTGGTTGATGATGTCAGCCATAACAATGTTTGGAGGGGAATACGGGCATTTGAAACTACATTTTACCTAGTGTTTCTTTCTCCACCAACTCCTGTGTATAGTAAAAGATGCACTCAAAAAGACTGTATGTTAGGGCATACCTCTGTCAATGACCCAGCACTGCAAACCACTCCCATCTGTTTACAAGTTTAAAATAACCAAGGAGCAAGGAAAACATTCAGTGGAAGAAAAATGTTAACATAGACCGCTATTCATAGGAAGAGCATCCACAAAGACAGTAACAGGAATAAGAAAATTAATGCAATCAAGACAGATACACAATATTTGAGATAATTTGCTCTCCTTAAGTCAATGCACCTCACTCAGTCAGCGACTCCAACACTGTGAGAGGAGTAGATACACAAGCCAGAGTCCTGGTTCTCAGTTCTCATCCAGGAGTCATTGGCCAGTCAGCCTGGGAAGGGAAATCACTGGGTATACACTGACATGACAAGGGATGTGTCACAACAATAGAAAAGTCAAATCATTGTGGTACGTGGTTTTTGTTTTTGTTTTTTTTTCTTTTTTTTTCCCATTAAAGTGCACAATTTAAGAATACTTCACCAGAGGGTGCACTTTGGAAAGATATGGTCAGAGTATACAGTATAGACGAGACAGGCACCTCCATGGTAATTTGTCTTAATAACTAAAAGCTCGTTAGGAAAACAGAGAAGAGAAGCAGCACCTCAAGCCTCGACATTGGAACTAAACGCTTGTACACGACGGTCTAGCCAGGTAAGGGTTACTAAGAGCCGCAAAGGAGGAGCTGTTGACTTAACATGGTAGTTCTAGTGGAGACAGGGCTTGTGTGGTTCGCAGTCCCATTGCCTGGAGGGAAGGAAGACCCTGATCCTTCATGTCTCCTATACTTTAGAAAGCAGACCGGACTCCGGGGCACTCGCCTTAATTAGGTTCTGAATTTCCTTGAACTTCGGGTGGTCTTTGTCAGCCACCAGCTGTAGGAGGACAGCCTCACTAGTGGTCACGATGATCCCAGTGCGAGCGAGACGCTAGAAAAAAAGAGAAACACAGACAAGAGGTGAGCTAGAAAATGGAGATTATGGAGAAACAGCGGAAGTGAGCCAGGACAACAATTAGGACCTTCACCTCCAGCTGTGGGGCCTCAGCCATAGACATAAATTCAGGGATAGAGGAAAGTTTCAAAACCAGCCGTATCATGAGTATTTCTTGGTATTATTAATGGGCTAGAAACAAGTAAAGGGAAACAGGAAGTGGTGATCTGTAGGTGGCAGGTTACCAGGCTAGTCCCCGTAAAACATGAGCAAAGAGAATCCAGTGGTAGACCCCACCTGTGTCAATCAATTTTCACCTACTTGACACTCAAGCTGGGACAATCTTCTGGGAAGAGGAAAACTTAAGAAAGTGCCTCCATGTGATTGGCCTCTAGGCAAGTCTGCTGGCAATTTCTAGATTAATGATTGATATTGGAGAGCCAGCCCACCTTTGGGCGGTGCAACCACCATGATACGGCGATCCCAGGTTATGTACAAAACAAGGTGAGCAAGCCAGTAAGCAGAATCCCTCAGTAGCCTCTCAGTCCCTGCCTCTGGCTTTCTGCCTTGAGATCTTGACCTGAATTCACTCAGTGATTGATCAGCTGTGACATGAGAGCTCAGATGAAATAAGCCCTCTCCTCCCCAAGTCACTTTGGGTCCTGGTGTTTATCACAGCAACAGATACCAAACTAGGGTACTAGTCCTCTGCGGGTGCACACTTCTCGGAGCTATACCGCTTTGCCTCTCATTTCACTCTCTCAAATGGGGGGTCCTTTGGGCTTCAAGTTTTGATAAACTTGTGTTTTTATTTATATCACAAAAAAAGTAAAAGAGGCACCATGTTAGAATTTACCGTGTGCAGTACAATCAAAACAGGAGATCATGAGATGTTAATACTTTTGCCTGGTGTAACTGCCATTGAGTACCTATTTATTTTTAAAAAAATCTGTAATATGGGTATAATTATAGTTATCCAGACTCTTTTATTACTAGTTTGCTATCCAATTATATAAAATAGATGCTCAATTGCATTAAGAAAATAGGTTCTTAAAGTCGCGTTTTCTGACTCCAAAAGAGCACCCGAGAACTTCTCATGATTAGAGCTCTGGTCTAGGAATGATTGGCAGAAGCCAAGGTCTCAAGTGAGGGCTGGGAATCTGCCCCAGGGTAAAATCGGAACTACCACATCTTCTGCCACTATACACATTTTTAGAATGACTAAACAAGGGTTATAAGATGGAAAACTGTAAAGCTTCCTAACGGGGCTGCTCCTAACAGAGAGATGTTGCCAGCTGTTCCAGCAGCCACACAGGAACTACAACAGATATCTCCAGGAGGTGGGGATGGGAGGTGTGTGTGTCTGTGTGTGTGTGTGTGTGTGAGGGGGTGTAGCTAAGAGAAAAGTAGAGAGGAGAAAGTTCAAGAGGGGTGGGCAGGGAGAGACTCCAGCAGTGGGGACTTCTCCTGCTGCATGGATCAGAGTCTTGTCCATCTACCCTAATAATCTCTGGTGATGGAAGCTGGGTCACATTGGGGTGTACAGGGCCACTTATCTCAAGACTGAGGGTATAAAAATAACTGAGCAAAGAACCTATGTGAGAAGGAAGATGTGGTACAGAAAATGCAAAGCTTTTAGAACAGGTTTCTAGGTGTTTGCATAGAGCCTGCCCTCCCCAACTGAGAGGAAGCTGGACAGACAACAGCAACAGCTTCTAGAGCTCTGTGCACTTCCTGATCACAGTCATCAGCCCTTACACCTGCAGTCGGTCCAACTTCGCCAATGAAAGAGGAAGGTTGGCTCCCTGATATTCAACCTAAGACGGTAAGTCAGCAATGAAGTACCTAACCCACTTCATATTCGAACAGCACTGAAGGCTGCCCATCAATAGAAGGACATCAAGTTCAAGATAAGATTTACTCAACCTATTCTGTAACTCTTCTGAGAGCAGACAAAGTCAGGCAATCTATGATACAGTTTTGGACAATTATTACCTCAAGGTGACACAGTCTAGTAGATGGCAAGTACATATCGGGACACATCCAGTCAACAAGTCCATGCTTGCTAGCTAACTATACTTCTCACTAGTGAAATAAATGTAGCAGACAATATGGATACGGATTATTTGAAGTAGTTCCACTCTGAGGGAATAGGGAATAAAGAAGAAAGGGAGCTGGCCAAATTGCTGTTAACGTTCAGTTCATATATTTTAAAAAGTATTTCACAAAAACTTTAGGGACAAAATGAATCATCTCTATAGCAAGATACAACAAAGATAGGCAGCCTACAACCTGGCAGGCACTGCACACCATCACCTGACCTCAGCTGCAGACACTGCACACCATCACCTCACCTACAGGCACTGCTGCACACCACTATCTGACATGCTGTGGTCACTTCCCCACTTCCAACCTTGATGCTTTCACCTACATAAACACTTCTGTGTCCAGGCAAAAGATGGGGCTCTCTGTCCCTTCCTAGAATGTCTCTGGGCCCACAGAATCAACTAAGCAGGGCTCAGAGAGACTAAAGTGGGAACCATGGAGCCTGTGTGGATCAGAGCTAGGGTCTCTGCATATGCATACAGTTGTGCAGTTGGGTGTTTTGTGGGACTCCTAACAATGGGAGTGGGGGGTACCTCTGACTCTGTTGCCTGCTCTTAGGACCCCTTCCCCCTACTGGACTGCATCATCCACCAGATGAGAGTTTGTGCCTAGTCCTTTTGTAACTTGTTATTATTCTGTGTTCAGCTGATTTATTGGGAGACCTGCTCTTTTCTGAGGGGAACCGGAGGAACAGTGGATCTGGGGAAGAGGGGAGGTGGGAGGTGGAACTGAGAGGAGTGGAGGGAGAGAAAACTCTGGCCAAGAGGTAATCTGTGAGAAAAGAACAGGAAAAAACAAATCCATATGAATGTGGGAGAAAAGTCCTGGAAATACCTTCACAGCCAACAAGATTTCTTCTCTTTGCGTGGCTGTCCACCATTTGGTTCCTTTCAAATACTACAAAACCTGAGTATTACCATGGCAATAAAGTTTCCACACAAAAATACATGAAGACAGCTCCTCATTGGGGCTGACCTGACGGCTGTAAAACCTTGGTTAATGAGCAAGGTTTGTGAAGTGGATTCCGAAGATCTCATGACTTAAGAACAGCTCACAGATCCTTGCGGAGATGAGGAGTGGCGCCATTTATTAGACGCCCCCTCCCACCACCAAAAAAAAAAAAATTCCAATGGGCATGAGGACATTTTAAAAGAATAAACTCCTACCTATTGGACAATCATTTTATGGTCCTTACCCCAAGGCTCCAGAGTCTTTGAGGAAAAGGGGACAGAAAGACGGTAAGAGTGGGAAGTGGTAGAGAGTTTCCAGCAAGCAGGATTTTCTAGACATACCAGGGAAAATGGCTTCGTGAACTCAGAGCAATTTCAACACCACACAAGACCCCTGTAAGCTCCAGACAGACAAAATGCCAGCACAGGGAGTGGACGGTGGACAGGTAATTCCATATCTAGCTGAGGAGCATTGGTATTTAATAGCTACTGGGACAAAGGTGAGTCAGTTTCTTTTTTATGAGACTTGATAAGCTAACCAACTACACGGCAGGGCTTGGGTCCAAACCCCAGACCAGACAGGCAACACAAATTGGACTTATGGGGAAGGGACTTAAAAAAAAAAGTAATCTTAAACTTAGATGATAAGGGTGTTGTATGGGGAGGAGTTGGAGGAGGGCTGAACATGCCTAAAATGCATTGCATGAAATTCTCAGGGATTAAGAGAACTATTGCAATAAATAAACAAAGAGCAAGCTTCTACCTACAGTCTCCAAAGAGGTCCTAATCTTTCAGAAAAAACCAAGAAGGGAAGCCCACCATGTCTTGAACCAGTTGTTGCTATTGGGAGAAAGGTGGCCGGTTCCCCATGGCCTTGCATCTTCTGTCCTTTCCTTTTGCCATCTGCAGGGCACTTCAGGCTACAGGGCTGACGCAGTCTCAATGAAGAACAATGCACAAGCCAGTCTGTACCCAGAGCACTGGATGATCTCACAACAGCAAACCCTCCACCATTTCTTTACAAAGGTTTTACATTTCTATTCTATTTATCATCAGTGCCTGTGTGCTCAGGTGGGGGCTGAGCCAAGCTGAGGATTAAAGGGCCAGTCTCTCGCTTGGTGCTGTTAAATATTCAAGCCTCCTAATTTCTCAGAAAGCTCCATGGAGAAGTTACTTTTAAGTAGAGAGAGCGCCTACCTCAAGAGCAAACATCCTGTCCATCATGCTTCTCGAGGAGGTGGCGTCCGCCACGATGTGAACCTCGATGCCTCGGCCGACCAGCTCCAGGGCAGTTTGCTGGATACACACGTGCGTCTCGTGGGAGAGGAAAGCATCACGTGTAAGAACAAGGTCATCTGTCGATGCAAAGCTTAACAGCATCGTCCTGACTCTCAAGGGTGTCAGCATCTCCACGGGCGGAGAACTGGCTTTTATCAGTGTGTCTTACAGGGTCACATTGAACCCACTCTCAGAATACAGTTAAGCGTCTAATGACGGTCGCCTACACCCTCCGAGTGGCCTCGAGAAAGCTCACTGTCACCACTCAGGTAAAGCTGCACTTGGGTTTACGTCTGCATCCATATCAGGTATGCAGCTCAAAAGAGAAGGCTTCAGCACTGAGAAAGCACTGGAGCAATTGAGCCATACCGAAGTAAAGACAGGCCAGTCAAGGGAGGCAATTTACAAGGCGAGCCGAAAACCCAAAGCATTTAACAAACACATTAGGTCAGAACAGGCAGGACTGGAAATCGAATAATCCTTTGCATATTTAGCTTAGGCTCTAGTTAGCCAGATAGTTTGAAGCATAAATCAGCCTTCTCTAGCTATGGCTTATTCATTTGAAGATCAGGGATTATACAGTGTCCATTACCAACAACAGTACTGCACAGACCCCATCGCTGCAGGCACTGACTTGTGGCACTGCCTCAGCAGAGGGAACAAAGCAAAAACACCCTCTAGGAACTAATTATGATGAATGAAAAGCGTATGCAAGAGCCAGTGAATCTGTGTGACAGAGTTCCACAACCGAGCTTCCTCTCGGCTTCCACAACTGAAGTAAAAATTACTAAAGACTTAAATCTTTCTGTTACAAAAACCTATTACGATAAACAACCTCATTACCAAAATATAACCATATTAAATTAGTGGTATTTTATTGCACTAAGTGAATAATTTGTTCAGAGTGTTTTTTAATTTCAGTATTAGAAGTCAGAAAGAAGCTGAGTACGGTGGCAAGGCACTGCCATTTCTGCACTCAGGAGGCAGATGCAGCAGGATTGCTCTCAATTCCATGTCAGTCCATGCTACATTGTAAGTCCCACACTGCCCAGCAAAGTCACATCTCAAAAACTATATAAAATAAAATGTAATAAATCAACTGAATTTGGCACGGGGGGAATCCATGCCAATTTCATCCTTCTTCGTAAGGGCATGTGGACACACCTACTTGAGGGACAGTGAACTCTACAACCGGAGGGCTGCAAGAGGTGAGGTGCAGCACAAAATGTGCCCCCAATCAAGTCCAGACACACAGAAATAAAAGTAATGCCTTTAGGGAAAATGTCTTCCAAAGCAGGCAGCAGGTGGTTCTCGGAACAGCCGAAGATGACTGGCCGAGGTTCACAGGCAGCCCCACTCACTCACAAGCTGTCTGACTTTGGGCCGGGTATGATACCTCTATGCCTTAGTTTCTCCTCTGTGGTACTAGGGGTCACGGCGTCCATAAGTCACAAGGTTGTTGTGAGGGTTGAAGGTGTTCGCAGCCACAGGGCATTTAAACCAGTGCCCTGAGGGGGAGAACACCTAACAAGTGTCGGCCATTTTCCCTCAGTACCACTCAGCAGCATCCTACAAACAAGACCGTGTTCTGAGGATGCCGAGTTTTCCCACAAATGGCGCGGTCCGAACCCAAAAGGGAACTTACTTCTACTCCAAACAACACGACACTCCGGACGCCAGGAATCTCAGCTAACGCAGCTTCGACTTCAGGTAACACCATAGAAAACTTGGTCTTTGGAAGAACCAGTTTCACACCTGTTAGGTCGATTTCTTGAACGGTGCTGCCAAGTCCTTTGGGGTATTGTTCCGTTATGATAACTGGAATCCCTAATATCCGAGCTCCTTGCAACTGAAAAGCATCAGACAAAAGTATAAGAAAACCTGTTAGGTAGAGATAACTGTGCTGCATACAGATATGAGCGCACTCCGTGCTTCAGACAATCGGAACAAGCAAAGGCAGGAGCCTACCAGTCTCTGTCCCACACTAATGATGTCCCCAAAGTACTTGATGGCTGGACGGAACCTTTCCTGCATGTCACAGCAGAAAAACACAGTGCTCGGAGGTGTGAGATTTCCCAGGGTCGTAAGCTGAAAATAAAGAAGACAAAAATGATCTGGTGTTTGTATTACAATGACATTTATTTCCAGTGGATATCACTGCACACAGAAAAATGTTCCTACTGTTTGCCGCAGTCAGTAAGCTTAAACAATTAATACAACTACAAGAGATGAAGTGAATTACCACCTCCCCGCCCCTGCCCCCGTGATGGTTTGCATGTTAGCCAAGGGAGTGGCACCATTAGAAGGTGCGGCCTTGTTGGAGTAGGTGTGTCACTGTGGGTGTGGGCTTTAAGACCCTCATCCAAGCTGCCTGGAAGTCAGTCTTCTGCTAGTAGCCTTCAGATGAAGATGCAGAACTCTCAGTTCCTCCTGCACCATGCCTGCCTAGACACTGCCATGTTCCTACCTTGATGACAGTGGATTGAACCTTGAAACCTGTAAGCCAACCCCAATTAAATGTTGTTCTTATAAGAATTGTCTTGGTCATGGAGTCTGTTCACAGGATAAAACCCAAACTGAGACCCCCCCCCAAAAAAAGGGTATTACTCACAAAGACACGCTCCAAACTGCATTTGGTAGAAAAGGGGGGAACATAATGCAAAGACCAACAATACAAAAACAAATTTTAATACTTTCAGAGAGAAAGCATTTTAGTGAATTAAAAATATGTATATATGTTTCAAAGATCTCTTTCATCTAAGGAGAAACGGTTACCATAAAGTGTTAATTTTTACAACACACTTGAATAGCATTTCAGCAGAAAAATATAAAGAAAAAGAAAATATCAAAAAGAAGTAGGCATCTGAATAATTTGAATATTTTTATGCTCTTTTTTGGTGTATTTAAAAGTATTTGTTTAATGTCATTGTGAATGTGTTACCTTCAAATCAGAAAAATATTTGCATTAAAAATGTAAATATGATGATGGTATTACAGGAAGAAATTAAATTTTAAAGGAACTCATGTAAGGAAAGTAATAATTAAAAAAAAATAATCTGTGGCAGAGACTGTGAGGCACAGAAGTAAAGACGGACAGAAGTCAGGCAGATTCACAGCCAATACAAAATCACTGCTATCGAGATAAAAATCTGAAGACGTCACTGGCAAGGGTGACTTCAGGAGGTCCGTAAATGAAGCAAGTGAACAGGGAAAGGGAAAGGTGATGGGAAAGGAACACACAAGAGGGAATCCTTAAACATTATCAGGAAAACTAATGAATTAGTAGGAAAACTGAGTGTTAAATTTCCAAGCTTCCCACCTGCAACCTAGCAACAGCTTGCTAGCAGCCTGCCAGGTGTGAGGCTGCTTGGCTACTCAAACACACACACACTCAAACACACACACACACACACACACACACACACACACTCAAAACATCTCTCTCTCTCTCTCTCTCTCTCTCCTTCTCTCCCTCTCTCCCTCTCCAGTCTTCTTTCCCTTTTTCTCTGCCTCTATCCTTTCCTGGACCCCCCTCCTTTACACTAGGCCTATGGCATGGCATGATTGTTCAGGGGAACACCTCAGCCTGGGCCCACCAAGGGGCTCCCCCTGGTGCAACTACACTGCATTATACCACAAAACATAACAGCTTTTGCAAAACATAACATGTAGCATGTGCCAACAGTCTGGGCCCAGTGAGGACCTACTCACGGTAAAATTCCCACTGGCTACAGGAATTTAACTTCACTGGATACTTAGCCACCCAAAGTGCTTCACTTCCCACTTGCAAATTAAAGAAAGCTCTGCATAGAACAGAGGGGAGGGAGCTAATGCCCTTCCTCTTCCTAGTCACCCACTAACCCCCCTCTGGTTGTCTTCCTGTCTTGCACCCCCTAAAACCACCCACAGATATCAATTATTTAAAATATCCTGGAGATGTCTGTGTCCCAATTACATGGTAGTAGCCTCTGCAGCAGCTTACTCTGCAGCAGCTCAGCCCTAGACTCGGCCTTACCAACTCTGCAGGCAGCAGACTCTAGGGGAGACAGTTCCTACCTGGATTAAAGGAGCCACTGAAAGAAATCTTTTATCCCCACGGCTGCAGCTAATCCTAACTGCTCTATGACAGCTTTTGTCTGTGTTGGGTTGGGGCCTCTACTACTTTCAGCCCCCACTGCAGCAGAAGCTAGAGCATGCACACACGCTCCTTCCTCATGGGCAATCCAGAGCATACTGCACTAGAAGGTGAGAGCCACCTACCTACCAGTTAACACTATAGAGAGAGTCTAACTTCACCAACAAAGCAAGATTCAAATAAGTGCTCAAGCTCCCTGACTGTCTCCTCACTCTGTTTTTAAATGATACCCTTTTTTTTTTTTTATTTTACAGTTATTTATTTAGTGTATGTGTGTCTGTGTGTGTGCAAGCTCCAGGATTCATATATACTAGGAGGTCAGAGGACAAGTCCTGGGAGTCTGGTCTCTCGTTCCATGACATGACCTCTGGGATTAGATGTCAGGTCAGCAGGCTTGGCCACAGTGCCTTAATCAGAGGAGCCAAAGTACCTGCCCAACGCCTGCCGTGTAGGCATTTTCAAAGCAGTGAATGTAATCTGCACACAGAAGCCAGGAAGACCAGTTTTTGTGTATTCAGGATATTGTTCCTTAAAGCAATCACTGCTTTATGGCTTATGCATTTTAAAATCCCAGGAACCATTAAGTCTTAGCTACCTATGCTTAAGAATCTATGTTTTTCTTTCATAAATTTAAACAGTATCACAGTGCTACTGTGATTAGAGTAAATGATATAAACAATTTACTTACAAGTGGACTATTTGAAATTAGTCATATAACTCAGCCAGATTGGCCATTCCACTCGTCAGCAAGTTTTCACAGGAAACCTGGCAAGTGTTATTAATGAGCTAGTAGACAAGTCCTGAAATGCTCAGTTCACACAAGCTCACAGCTCACACATGCTCACAGCTCACACATGCTCACAGCTCACACATGCTCACAGCTCACACATGCTCACAGCCCACACGTGCTCACAGCCCCAACTCTCACATGCTAACTCAGTCTACATGGTCTAACACTAACTACATGGTCCCACACCAGACTGACAGTCTGCATCTTAAACTCACAGCAAGTTCAGTTGGAGAGTTTCCAACAACTAGAAACCTAGTGCCAGAGGTAGACAAATTAGCAGCGGCAGGAACTGACAGGGGAGCTGGAACAAGAAGATCCAAAATACAAGAAAGCAAGCCAGACTCAGACCCACAGGCATCTGATGAGGTAGGAACACAATATTCTAAATTAGAAAAGTCTCATTCTAATATTCATAAAGAATATGTAGAAGACGCAAGAATATAGCAAATAGTATATACTACTTTACAGGAACCACAAGATAAAAATGGTCAAAGTCAAATGTAAAGGAGTAAATAGGTCCTTACCTAGTCAGAAATCTGGCTCTATGTTCTGAAGGCAGAAGAGAGAAACAGCTCTCAAACCACCCTCACCCCACAGAAACCCCTTCCAGTAAATAAAGATGTTAACGTGCAGAGTGACTCCTCGTCTTGTAGAGATGGAATTCCTGACTGTGTGAGTCCCAGACACTTCCTCATACCCTTGAGATCGGCTGTATCTGGCAAAGTCTGCCTGAGGTAGTGTGAAGGCAAGGACTACCTGACACAAAGGAAGGCTGACAAACAAACCAGCGACAGGGTCCTCGGTCACTACTCACGGAGAAACACTGCATGTACTTAACACGAGAAAGTCCTGCACAGACCCTCAGTCCCACAACCTCTGTCTACCCATAAGGAACACACCCCACACGTGAAAGCTTAGGACATCCCGCCAAAACATCTGGCTGGGGCTTCTCAATACTGTCAAGGTCAAAACCACAGACAGTGCCACAGCAAGGAGGAACCAAGGTAGCCACTGCAAATGGTTTTAACTGTATCCTGGACTGGATCATGGATAAGGTCATCTGAAATACCAAACAGAGAAAAGACAGGAAGGAAAAACATAGTAAGAACCAGTGTGCCGAGGCTGAAGAGATGGCTCTGTGGTTAAATTCATGCATTGCTCTTCCAGAGGACTCAAGTTTAGTTCCCAGCATGCAGTGGGCAGCCCACAATCACCTCTAACTCCTGATCCAGGTGATCTGATGCCCTTTTCTGAACTTCTCTCTCTCTCTCTTTCTCTCTCTCTCTCTCTCTCTCTCTCTCTCACTTACTTACACACACACACACACACACACACTGGGAAAAAAGAAAAGAAAAGTAATAGAAACAATGAGAAAAAGTCCAGTGTGCAGCTAAGTTAATAGTAGGGCACCATGCTGGGTGGTTGGTTGTGATAGATAAACCATAACTAAGTACAATATTAACAACAGAGAAGCTAGTGGGACAGAGGACTAGAAAATCTGTATTATCTATGCAACTCTTATAAAACGCAAGTCTTACTTAAAATAAGAATAATGGCTTCCCTGGGGTCTGGTAGCTGGAGATACTTTGTGTCTGTAGAGATGACCTTCAGACCTAACAAGCTAGAAAAGGAAGCTTAAAGCAAAACGGGAAAAACCAAAACCAAAAAATTCTAACCATGTTATCTGCCTGACCCTGTCTACCACATAGATTCCAACAAGATGCCATTATATTTCATTCAAATGTAATGACTCACAAATTTTGGTTAAAACTAAAATGTAGGTACCCAGAAGTATTGCCAATTGACCGAAATATACAAGTTACAACTGCAGTATTACCAATATGGTCATGACAAAAGCAAATTTGACTAAATAATTTGTTTCCAAAGCAAAAAAAAATTATCATTTTAATCATTTTGTTTTATCAGATGATCAGTGCAGACACAAGAAACATGTTACATACATAAATACATAAACACATATATATGCATATGCATGAATATACACATTTAAATATAAAGGATTATTATAATCAGTGACTTCCCGAAACAAGAGTTTAAGAGACAGAATTTAAGTACAAAACTCTTTGTTCACTTCCTTTAGACCTGCCACAGTGTGGCACTGACCTGAGATTTCATATGGAATAGAATCCCTAAAGGCTTTTTCACAGAGAAGTTTTGATATTCCTATTACTCTGGCCATGTGCCCTGATCACTTAACAAAATGCCCACTGGGTGGTCACTCAGAAAAACAAAAAGAGGCTAGCCTAGGTTAATGGTTCCTACCACTTCCTGGAACAGAAGGAGGATATGGCATCACACATCTCAACAGTGTCCCATTCCCCCTTACAAAGTCAAACTTCAAATTCCTGACCCCAGGGCCTTATAGAAAGACCTGTGAAGCTGGAGTCACTGCAGACAACCTGATTTAAGATCAAGACTACCACTAAGTAAGGTCCGTACGTCACGGAAGATGACTGGTATCCCTATGGAAAAGGAGATGCTTAGACAGAGAGATGGACAGACAGACATACAAGGATGTTGGGAATTGGTTCTAATGCTTTAATTCAGCTCCACAAATCAGGAATCTGTGTGTCCAAATGCTAAAGGTCCCTGTCCCCAGTTGGTTTTTGACTGATCAATAAAGAGCCAACAGCCAATGGCTGGGCAAGATGAAAGATGCGGGACTTCTAGCTTCCCGGGATGGGGAGAGGGTAAGAACGAAGGAGGAAAAGGTCTACTATGAGACAGGGATAGGAAGGACCAGCGGGGAGTAAAGGCCTACATGTTGGTTCAAGAAGGAAAGCGGCACCCAGAAGGGCTGCCAAGAAGTGTCTTAAACAGCAAAGGTAGGGGCCCTCCCAGAAGGAGCCGGGGCAGCAAAGATAAAATATAAATTTAGGAGGTGTTAAGTCAGGAATGCTGGAGAGGAGTGTTTGCTGGCTGCAGGGAGTTTTAGAAGTGCTCAACCACTGAGCTTGTCAAGGCATATCAAAATTAAGCTGGCACACATACGTGCATGCCTGCGTGCGTGCGTGTGTCTTTCATTCTTGAATCCAGAAGGGCTCTGGTGGGTGGCTGGAAGCGCGACCTACAGGAGCATGGAGCGGATTAACTAATTCACCGATACACAAGAATGCCTTGACCATGAAATCCGAGATTGGCGTGATGGTATCTATAAACCGCAAACTCCCACAAACGTGAGGTACAGAGAATCCTGAAAAGATCCTTCCTCACAGCCCTCAGAAGGAACTGTCCCTGCCCACTCCCTTCGGTCTAGCCTCTGGCAATATGAGAATGTCTGTGTTGTTTCAGCAGCTCAGTCAGCAGTGCTAGTGCTAGCCCCTGGGCCATAGTGAGGAGCCTGTATGTGTTTAGGAATGGCGAACGTTTTAAGATGGCTGACTTTTTTTCTTTTAAAACAGGTAGCCCATTATAATCACAAGAGAAGCACGAGCTACTTGAGTGAGACTCAGAAGGGGATCTAGGTACCTTTAGGTCTCAAACCCTGGCACCCGCACCGGCTCTGGCAGCCAGCTTCTCCCAGCATCCCTCAGTCCCAAGGCATACCCTGCCTTCTGCTCTCCAAACTTTGTTGCCCCAGGTCTAGGCTGCTCTTCCTCCAGAACCACTTCCCTATATAATCCAGCCATTTTGTTTACCAGACCCTTTTTTTTAACCCTTTCCCCTCTTTGAGCTTGCAATTGGTTCCTCCCTTCCTCCTCCCCGCCCCTTTACCCTCTCCCTCCTCCCCACCGGGCAGATCTGGGTTACTTTCACTCTGGACTCTCCCAGATGTCTCTACCTCTAGCTACTCTCCCTTTTATCTACAATAAAATTTCTCCTCCACCATATCTAGGAGTATTCATGTTCTTTCTTTTCATTTCTTATTTTCATCCAGTATTTTAAGTCCTAAGTGTTTCCAACCCAATTACATAGCTTCGGTAAGGCCCTGACCTAGTAGCGACTCATTTAAAACAGACTGATGTCCCACATGCACAACCTGCTAGGATTCTAGACACAGCCTCGGCTTGTGGGTATTAGAACCTGAGTCCAAATCTCAGTTTCACTGTGTTCAGTGACATAAATTTAGGCAAATCACTGACATCTTCCGATATAATTTCCTTATCTTTAAAACAGTAAGATAAACAGTATTTTTCTTCAGCTGTGGTGATAATCCAGCAAAACAAACATTTGAGTCAGCACAGGCTGGTTAGCTCTCTAGCGAGGATAAAGGCAATTTACCATTAAGATCTCTCTAGAAACATCACCGTGCTAATTTCGTCTGCAGAATTAAGAAACTCATCCAAAAAGCGCTCTTCCAGACACCACCAAAAGGCTCATCATCGTATGACTTATTTTTGGCAAAACAGATTCTGAGTCCTTTCCTTTAGATGGCAAGAGAATATTTCACGTTTGCTATCACAACATGGGCATCGATGTCGCTGGTATAACACTTCCCCTGCGACCCAGAGTCCGGACTCCCAGACTCCCCAAGGAAGGACCAGCTGTGCCTATGCACTGAGAGCTGAGACCCGAAGGATCTCTTCAGACGCCTCAGGCTGGGAGGAAGGTGAAACTGAACTGAGCCAAGAGCACAGTGACATTTACATCTACATTAAGATTCCCCATGGCCAACTAAACCTAAGGGGAAGTATTCAAATGCAGGTCACAGCTCCCACTCCAAGACAGTTTATTTATAAGTAGCAGCTAATTTACACGAAAGGAACAAACAGACACATGGTTTGGGGAATTACTCTGCAATATTCAAAGTTTTGAAGTGGCCCATATACCTCTATAACTACAGTATCCCATAACGTCCTCTGCCTATCAAATCAACAGTCTGAAGACAGCACCTCGAACTCCTCAGTACCCCCTAAAGCCCTCTGCACCCCAGATACACCGTGCCAGTGTCTCTACTCAGTCTGGGCCTGAGCTTATCCACGTATTTTTCCTGGGGCATCCCTATAAGCAATTCGATGGTTTGTGTATGTTTGGCCCAGGGAGTGACACTATTAGGTGTGTCACTGTGGCTGTGGGCTTTAAGACCTTTATCCTAGCTACCTAGAAGCCAGTATTCTGCTGGCAGCCTTCAGATGAAGCTATAGAACTCTGGTCTCCTCCTGCACCATGTCTGCCTGGATGTTGCCATACTCCCACCTTGATGATCATGGACTGAACCTCTGAACCTGTAAGCCAGCCCCAATTAAATGCTGTCCTTATAAGAGTTGCCTTGGTCATGGTGTCTGTTCACAGCAGTAAAAGCCCAACTAAGGTAGTTCTGCAACTCCAATCTCTACCTTCCAACCAGCAAAGCATATTCCACAAGCAAAACATATTCCTTTCTCTCTTCTTTGTGTAGCTGCCTTTTCTCCTTTCTGATTGTGAACTTAACTGTCTCTTCTAGTAAAATGTTTGCGCGTCAGCCTCATAAAATCTTACTAGAACATGGACATCGGGTCCAAATCCTCTCCCACTTAACCATCCCTGGAACAGGTCAAAAATAACCTGCCTAGGGAAGCTCAAACCTCCTGCCCTCGAAACGTTGCCAAGGCCTTCTGGCTTGTCTGGCCTGCATCCATTTCTGCCTGCCTTCTGCTTGGGCTCTACCTGCTCTGGACAAAGTATGTGACAGTGGCTTGCCTTGACATGAGTCTCCTGCACTATGTGTCTCTGGCATGTGGACGTGGAAAACACCATTAGAAAAAGTACATAAGAGTCCTAAGATGACCTAAACTTCCACTCCAGGACCCCTTCATTCACATTCTGCCACCTAGGCCTCTCAATCTGTCAGACTCCAGGTGCCCAAAGCCATGAATGAAACATGAGCTCCATCTTTAGCTACCTGAGCCGTCAGCAGACATTTAGTCACTCTGACAGAGGATATATATATATATATATATATGGATTCCCTAAAAAGTTCCCATACATGAGTACTGACAAAGGATATCTTCAAGATCCGTTCTCGAAGAATTGCTGCCAACCACAGGGGGTGGGGTGGAGGGGGGAGGGGGGAGGGCAATGTGGCACAACCCTCCCTCCTCCCACTATACCACAAGGTCACTACCTAAAGCAGTTACAGCAAACAGGAAGGCAAATTAAGAGTTCATTCTAGAGCAAGAGTGTGTGAGCCAGGACCTCGGAGGCTCCAGGGCCTGCATTTTGAGAGATGCGGTGATATGATACAAGCAAGGGGCTGCATAGAGAATGCTCAGCCTCTGCTCCTGGGTCAGAGGGAAAGGGGCCTCTCACCTCCATCCCTCCCACCACCCCAGAAGCCATCGTGAGTCTTCCTAAGTGACAGGTGTCCCTTGTCAAAACAGCAGGGAGCAGCTCAACAGAAATAAACAAACAGAAGTTTAAGTCTGGCTTGCTTTCCAGACTACTCAATGTTCTTCTCATCGAACATGGAAAGAAAGCAGTCACATTACGTGACAGGAGATGCTCAGACATTCAGAGGACTTGATCATGCTTTGTCAGCTCTGCCATTAGAGCCATAGAATCCGGGGCAATCTCCTAACCTTCCTACCTCTAGGCTGGGCTCCTCAGAGAAATGAATGCCATTGCCATCTCCACCAATAACTGGATCCAGGTCTGCATCTACTGTGCAATGCACTCACAGGTACCACTTCTATGTGGAATGAACTCTCCGGGACATAAATCACCCATGTTAGTAGAGTTATACAGACAGGTTCCAGAAAATAGGGTAACAATGAAAATAAGTTACCTTTTCTGAAAATAGATCCCCACACATATATACCTGTGTGTACATCATTACATATACTATGTAATATATTCCTTCATATTATTTACAGCCCTGCTGGGAGAGGCACATGATTTTAAGTATTACAATTACTAAAGTGAGAATATGAACGTATTTGTAAGTTCTTCAAAATATAGACATATATAACTGGTAAGCTTAAGGATTCTGGGGTTATTTAGTGAGAAAAATTATCTCTTAGTGGATAGAAAGAGTAATGCTATCATTGTAATGATTATTTTAATGAGGGAAAAATAATAATTAGTAAAATGAGAATATGAAATTATTTGCTAGTACTTCAAAATACAGACATATGTAACCAATAAGCTTAAGGATTCTTGGGTTATTTAATGAGAAAAAAATAGCTATCTGTTGGGAATTAGAAAAGAGTACTTCTATTATATAGTGATTGTTTTAAACATGATTTCAAAAAAAATCGATTATACATAAAGTATTTCAAAAGACAGAGTCACCTGAATTATATACTGCTTTTTTAGCATGTATGTTTCACACACACACACACACACACGTTGATTTTTCAGAATCTTTTAAGAGTTGAATCACATCTTGACATTGTCAAAATATAAAACTCCTACCCTAGCACACAGAAAATCAAATACCAACTTAGAAATCTAAAGCCTAGTCACAGGTAGGAGCCCCTCTCCCTCCCAAGGGTAACAGGAAATGGTTGAAAGAAGTCTGTATCTTCAACGCAGCTCCAGACTTGATTCGGTATTTTGAGTCTGGTCTCCTAATGGATTTGTCAAAGGTGAATCTAACATATTGGCTTTTTGGCAGCCGTAATCTAAATGGACCTTTGGAAGCTGCAGAGAGACATCATCTAGAACTCTTAAAGAGATAAAAAATGGAGAATCTTAAACAGGAAAGAATGCAGCTCTCCATCTGGACTGCAGGGCAGATCACTCCACCCCCTGCAGCCTCTCTGGCAGATAGCCCATGAACTCTGTCCTCTGAACATATGAACTTTAATCAAGTTAAAGCACTCCCTTTGGAGCCATAGATGCGGGGGGTGGGGGGGGGTCGGGGGGGGGGTGGGGCAGCACAATCCAGTCTGTCTTTAACTACAGATGATAAAAAAACATATCTAGGGGATAAGCGTCTCAAAATGGCACTTGGATATGAAAATTCCCTCTACCACATTTCAGTTTGTCTTCCAGAGAAAAGGCTTAGCAGGTCTGCACGTAGGGAGAAACAAACAAACTATAGATGTTGTAGTGCCTAAGTTAACACCTATCTTCTTTCCTCCCAAAACCAAGCATTCGCCAGAGAATCCTCAGATTTTAAGGGGAGGCAATTGCCTCGTATCACACCACGGCTTTTTAGCAATGTAATAATTAAAAAACTCCAATCCTTAGGTACAACTTCCTCAGCCTAGGATTCACGGGGCTTTCAACACCGACTATTTAAGTGGCTGCTGCAGCTCTCTTCCTAGGTAGGCACCCCGACTGTCACCAAAACGAAAGGAGAAGGGAGCCACGGGGAAGTTTGCATTTCTGCAACTGGTTAGTTACCACAACTCCTGGAACAAGCCCTAAGGCTAACACTGCCCACGATCTGCATCACCCGTGGGAAAATAAGAGCAGGGGTGACCGCGGGGCCACGCAGGCGGCTGCGGCACAAAGGCGCGGGGCACCGGGGACCACACACGTGGGGGCGTGGGCGGCCCGCGCGGGGGCTGGGGTGGGCTGGGGTGGGTGACCCGGCTCGGCGGGGGGCGGGACCCACCTGGATCTGCAGCGGTACCAGGCGCAGCTTGCAGCGCTCGCTCACCGCGAAGCCCTTGGGCAGGTCCACGTACTGACCCCACTCCTCGGCGAAGAGCTGCACCACGAATTTGCGGTGCATGTCGAGCTGATCGCCGTACAGGCTCAGGAACTTCTGGATGAGCACGTCGTAGCCCGCGCCGTGGGGCACCGACGCGGGCCGCGCGAACACCGAGAAGCAGAAGAGCACCGGCACGCCGCCCGACGGCGCCCCCGCGCCCACACCGCCGCCCGCCAGCGCGGCCACCGAGGGCTCCGCCGCCGCCATGTTCCCCGCGCGTGCGCGCCGCCTCCGCGCGCCAGGCCGAGGGGCGGGGCCCTGGATGCCGGAGACCCGCCCGCACTGTCCCCGGGCTGGGCGCCTGCCAACGGCGACACGGTCACCTGTGGCTCGTAGCGCGCGGGGACCGCAGCTGGCCCGGCCTGGTGGAGACGGGACAGCAGTCGCAGGCCTCCGCGGAGGACCAGACCAAGCTGCAAATCACCTTCTTCCGACCCGCGATCGAGACCTGGTCCTTCTTGATCTCGCGCTAGTTTTCTGAGAAGGCTTGCACTGGGAATTGAAGAGCAAAATCGAAACTTACTGAAACTTAAGGTTCTCCCCCTCCCCACACCCCTCGTTAAAGTAAGTACAGAGCATCACCTTCGCAATGAAACGACTATAAGATGTAGCAATTCACAAGAATTAGAGCAAGATCTTTGACGTCAGATCCCAGAGATGACGGGCTCATGGATATAAGCATGAAATTAGATATTCTTTTTTTTTAAGATTTATTTATTTTTATTATATGTAAGTACACTGTAGCTGTCTTCAGACACACCAGAAGAGGGTGTCAGATCTCATTACAGATGGTTGTAAGCCACCATGTGGTTGCTGGGATTTGAACTTCGGACCTTCGGAAGAGCAGTCCGGTGCTCTTACCCACTGAGCCATCTCACCAGCCCGAAATTAGATATTCTTATACAATAATGTTTTTGGTTTTGTTAGACAAGTTTTTTTCAGCTACAACTGCTATTTGGAACTGATGGTTCAGTTTGTTCAGGAAACTTTAAGTACATTTATTTTAAAAATTGCATAAAATGCATTTATAAAATATATAATTTTTTAAGGGAAAGCAATTTTTATATCTATGTGTTGACTCTGGCTTTTGGCAGCCTACCATAGCCATCCTGTTTCTGTATCAATAGCGTATCAAATAACATAAATAACACAGTGTCTGCTTGGTACATTCTCATTCCGTCAGGTGTAGTTGTGGCAAGCAGTTCCTCACTATAGTAGAAAAAGAACACGAATGTCCATTTCACCGATGAACCCTTCTCAACAATCTATCGTTAGAGTAGAAATTGGATCCGTTTAAATAGATGATATTGGAAGGAGCCAGTGGATAGGGACTCCCAAGTGGACATCAAGTGACACATAGCATACAATTATCCTAACTGATAAAAATCACTATTACGGATAAATGCTCACACTGATCTTAAATAGGGTTCTCAGGAACACAGCTAATTAGAAGCTAAGCACTTTCAGAATTCAAATTCTGAGCCACTCAAGAAATTTGATTATACAGTGTTGATTAATATGTTAATATGCTTCAGAAAGGAATCCCTCAGTGGATTAACAGGTTGAATGATTGATTCTTGCTTTTCCTGTTAATCAGCAACACTGACACTGATTACTCTTTTCTTTGGAGCCATAATCTCCACTCCATTTCTTAGGTACCACACTCTTAGGTTTCAGTACTTTTTGATTGTGCCCTTTATTGCACCAAACTCTAACCCAGTAGTTCTCAATCTTCCTAGTGCTTCGACCCTTTAAAGCAGATACTCATGTTGTGGCTGACCCCAACCACAATTTTTTTTAAAAAAAAATTATTTCATTACAGCCTTATAGCTGTAATTTTGCTACTGTTGTGAATCATAATGTAAATATCTGATAGGCAACCCTGAAGGGGTCATGACCCACAGGTTGAGAACTACTGCTCTAACTGTATACCTGCACAAAGGCTCACATGTATTCTTAAGACCCCTTCCTTTATCATCCATACACCTTGACTTCAAACTGTATCATGCATGTCCCCAGTCTTGATCGCCAACTCAATGGGAAAGTATTTTTAAATATCATGCGTTGGGAACTGAGTGGATAGCTCACATTGAACATGACAGGCAGAACTCTTGATTTTTAACTCTTCAAAAACATTTGCCTCCCCTGTTACAGCCAATCAAATAGCGATTCCATTTTCTTCACAGAGTATGTAAGTTATAATTTAATGTTCTCCTGTTTCTCCTCTCCCTAAACTATCAATGAGACATTGTGCTCCAAATCCCAAGACTTTGTATCCATGTCAGCACCCCTGGCCCAGCTCAATCCACCAGCCTCATCTCTTTCCTGTTGCTAATTCATCATAAGCGGTGATATCATTTTACTCGTATGGCTTTGTTTAAGTCTGTTACCACATTTCATTTCTTTGCATGCAGCACTGGTCAGTATCTTCTAGTACACAGGAATGCAGGTGATGAATTTACGAGAGCAGAACTTTAAAGAAGTTACAAATAAAGGTAGGAGATTGGAAGGAATATCTACAAGAAAGAAACAGGAATGATAAAAGCAACAAAAACCTAGATTTTTAAAGCTCAACATCCCATGTCAGGAATGAAATGCCCCTGAGTAGTCTGAACATAAGGTCACAGGCTGCAGAAAAATAATCAATGACATGGTATAAAACTAGTAGAAATTATCTAAAGTAGAGAGCAGGGGTTAACATGTGTAAGGGCAGTTTGGGTCATTGGTGAGGCCGTGTGGAATAATTTTCCACCTGCCCCTGGAATTCACAAGAGAGAAGTAGTCTGAATGTCAAGCAGTGCTTCCTGGTAAGAGTTCTGCATGCCAGTTGTTCATGCAGTGGAGGTTTGGAATGAGGTGAGCCACCGACAGGCTGATAATAAACGCCGCTACCAATTCCTAATTCCTATGGCACACCAGCAGCCCTAGCATCACTCAGACTTTTACCAGTGGTGACCAGGATCATGTTAGTGGAAATGAGTGTCATGGCAGCTATATTAAGTATTTGAAAAAAAATGTGGAGCAAGTTAATTATAAGAATAAAGGAATTAAGTGACAGTTTCCAAGCTCGACTCTTTCACATTCCATCTGTCATTCTTCTCTATTGTTCTCCCCATCCTTTAGACTAGAATCTCCTCCATAGTCTCTTTGGTATTCTCATCGCTACACACACACACACACACACACACATACACACACAGAGACACACACACATACACAGACACACACACACAGAGACACACACACACACACACAGACACATACACAGACACACACACACAGAGACACACACAGACACACACAGAGACACACACACAGACACAGACACACACACACACACTTGTATATATATACTTAACTCTAGATTTCACAAATAAGAGAAAATACTTCATTGCCTTTCAGAGCATGGTGCGTTTCTCTTAACATAATGATGGAACGTTCCATGTTTTTTCTTACAGATGTCACTACTTAATTTTTAATAGCTAAATAAAATCCCATTGTGTGTGTGTGTGTATGTGTGTTTGTGTGTGTGTAGTCTTCTTTATTAACTTATCTTTTGGTAGAAATCCAGGTTGGTTCCATAGCTCAGGCTATTGTGAATAGTGTAGCAATAGTCATAGATGTACAGATCTCTCTGTGTGATTTTAATCTCTTCAGTATTTAACCAAGAGTGGTATTGCTAGATCAGATGGACCATCTGGGAGTCAGTGATGCTAAAAGACAGCATTAAATCTACGGCAGGCTTAACACATCAGTCTTCAGAGAGTGTGTATAGTGTGTTCATAGGCCGCCAAATGGCCATCCTGAGATGATTTCATCATCAGATACACTAAGAAGACATGAAGTTGAACAGGCCTGAAGATGTCGATAAAAAAAAAATTAGAAATGGTATGCTTGACACCAAGCACAGAGAAAATTAGACAACATACGTAGCCTATGAGTAGGTATTCTAGACACTCATGTCACCCACTACTGTCTCATCAGTATCCCTCCCTAAGGTCCCAAAGGGGTGCATTATTATCAGTTGATGGGAAACATGTGACATTGTTTACAAATTTATTGGCTCAGCATCTTTCTGTAAGAAATAGGAACCGACAGGTATTCCTCCCAATATGCAAGGCTTCCTGTACTGAGATTATGAAATACACATTCAGAGCCACTGATGAATCGCTTGGCCAATGAATCAGACCTGGTGGGAGGCACAAGAGCAGATGGAGAACCAAAGAGACCTGTGATAGAGGCATGGGAATGAACACCTGGGAATGCGCACAAAGCACAACAATCTTTTGTACTTCATAGTCATGCTCCTCAAAGAGAAACTACTACAGAAAGTGTGTTACAACCTAGTTAAGCTTATCGCCAACTAGCTTATAAATAAAAGAGACTTGCACAATGGTTATTTTATTTGGCTTTGACAATTACAAGGGGGTAACCCCTAATCTAATTTTCTAAGTACTTGCTTAGCTACTACCTCCCCAGCTGTGTACCCCAAACACTTGTTGTTTCTCCTGCCCCTATGTTAATGGTACCTCTCCTCTCATGGTGCTGCTGTAAGGGTCGGTGATTCGCTGAAGAATGATACCCTGTGCTCAAATAATATGCAAAAGCAAAGAGTGTTTTATTTTGCAGAAGTTCAGCATGCTGGAGTCTACCACTTACCAAGATGGAGACACTCACGTGAGCTTGCAGGCCCAATTTAAAGCACTTTAGGGGAATTCTTGGGAGGGGCAAATGACCTTTATCGTGATTGGCTGGCTTGATTTCTAGGGGTGTGGGGATCTTTGGGATTGGCTAGGCCTTTGCTGGTCTGGGGAGCCTGGAAACTGTTGCTGATGCACTGCTCTTGTCTCAGACCAGGTGGCATCGCAGCTTCTGATTGGCTGCCCACACCTGTGCTTTTCCCAGTAACTGACTAGCCCGGACTTGTCCAGTTCTGGGAAACAGAAATTTAGGCCTAGACTCCTGCCCTGCAAGTTTGAAGCCTGTCATGGGGTTAGCCTGTCTCAGTCCCCTCAGTGCTATCTTCCCTTGCCTTGTGGTCTCTCGGTCTCCTCTTCCTTCTCCACCCCAATCAGGTAACTCAAAAACCCACTTACCTCTAATTCCTGCAGTAACTGTCTGTAAGGCATTTTTATTTAACCAATAGTTTTAAATTAAGGAACAAGGTTTGCACAACAAAAGCTTGAAATTTGTGAGAATTCACTCATAAACCTAGACCTTCAGGCACAGAATTTAGTATTACAGTACATTGCAACGGAACAAACCTCCCTCAGCAAAAAGCATGCCATACCCAGAGAAAATCAGAGTATATGTATGGCTAACTCCTGCAATCCAGCAGTAAGAGACAATGGATACTGTTGAAAGAGGATGAAAGATTACTTGACAGAAGAAAGATAAATGTCCAAGAAGCACACAAGTGTGTGCATTGAGAAGTCAGGAAGGCACAAATAAAATGCACACAGTGTTCTATTTCACAGTCATTAAACCAGTTAAAAGATCAAACAATATGTGCAGACTCCTGCTCCTTTTGGATCCTGGAACCCTGTCTAAGGGCAGAGAAGGAATGAGAAGGGGCAGGCACACAGGCACTGTTCAGTGAAGCTAGAATAAGATGGTGTCTATAAATGCAACTTAGAACCTCTGTGTTTGTGTTCATTGGGTACAGCACTGGGGGAGGAGCTAGCTAGTCCCCAGAGGAGGTCTGCAAGTGAGTAATCTCTCAGGGCTATTTTATCACAGTGGAAGAAAAGTAATTTATGTGCATAAAGATACAAGCAGGTGACTGGTTTAAGATCAGAAAATAAAGGAGTTGATTAAGTGTTCATATCTTTCTGTGACACATTCCCATACACTCTTTTTAAATGTCTCCTGTTCTTTTGTCTCTGTGTAGTATACTCATCTGTCACTGAGTCTAAGGCAGCTGTAATTCTGACCTGCTCTGCTATTCCTAGCTGTCATATTTTCTTTTCAAAGAATTTGCTTTCAGAGACACATTTCTATTTTAGTACATTCACTTCTCCACGATCATCCTTTGAGGACAGAAAGTGTTTATAATTTATTACGTTTTGAATTTCGTCATTTCTATGTATTGCATCAGGATGTTTCTGTCTAGCGTGGAGTCTGGTTCATTTTTCAATAAATAGACTCCTGGAATGGGAAGGAAAAAAATGAAATCCAACTTATAAACTCTTTCCTAAACTGGAAAATCCTATTGTCTACAAAATTTGTCTTAAGATCTTGAAATTGCCCACCTTCAGGAAGCTTGGCTACACCTCTACTCAATCATTATTCTGCCTTCCTTTTGCTACTTCAGCCTGTTACTTGTGTGCAATTCTTCGTCACTGTACTGTTGCTCAAGTGTAGGTGGGTGTGCCACCTGCGGCAAATGCCATTTGTGATTGGAACTCTTTGACAGGGGATTGGCAGAACCTTTGAAGTTAGCCCAGCACTCAGTATCCATGGCTCCCTTCCTGAGAAGTTGACAGGAACAATCTTGGTGCTATCAGAGAATCCATCTGAACTATGGATCCACCACCCCCACCCCAACCACCACCACACACCTTTATCACCAGCAGCACCAGCACCACCACTAATACCACAAACACCCCCAAGACCCCCACCACCTCCACCAATATCACAAATGCCCACCACCACCCACCACTACTACCACCAAGGTCCCTACCACCACTATTACCATCATCACCACCATCACTACCGCCCCTATCACCATCAACTACCACACACCTCTACCACCACCAGCATTCCCATCACCATCAACATCATCATCACTACCACCACCACCACAAACACCCGCAGCACCCCCTCCTCTCCAGCCGTTGTTCTACAACTCACCCTTTGCCCATAATGTCTCATTCTTTACTGGATTTTCCTCACCAGGCATCCTCTTTTCAAGCGAAGTCTTTGTACCAGATGAGAGGAGTTGTCATGCATCTTGTCTTCTTTTTCTACATATTTCTGTGCTCCTCAAAGAAAAACTTTAAAAAGGTGACTCAGTTTCTTCTTCTAGTTGCAGCTTAACTGACTCTGGCACAGCTAGCACGCATGGTTCACTCGCACCACCTATGTCAGTAACTGGTGGCCAGCTTAGTTACCAATCTCACGGTCATGCCCATGTTGATCACCAGCGCTGTGCCCAGCTTCCTAGGGTTCTCACGGGGATTCAGCACATTGATGGTTGTTCTTACATACTTTGCAACCAGGCATACCCTGGCTCCCAGGGCACTGCAGCCTTCTGAGTCTCCACCCAACTGTTTTCACCCATCTTCTTGTCTTCTTTACGTCACTGGACTTCCATTGTCTGCCTTAAATGTCTACATTGGCAGCACCCATGAGTCTTTTCTTTCTTCAATCACTAGCAATCCAAGACACGACCCAGCTCTATAACTCACTGGCTACCACAACCACATTACCTCCTTTGGAACTGCTGACTCGTAAAGACCATCCTCCTCATTCCCCTTATCTTGGATCTCTCTAGAACTCCCCAGATGCACCAAGTTCAGAGTAGAGCTGTGACTGTTTATCATCAAAGTCTTCCTGTACATTAGCAAGTAGTGCCGTCCATAACACATAATATAACTAGAAGGTGCTGAGTCAACCTTGCTTTATGACTCTCACATCCCTAACATTTTTCCCACCAATCCCGTGGGTATTGTTTTTCTCTAACCCCTTGCGGTCCTCAAGACTTATCTGTCTTCTCTGGATTATTGCTAAGTGGTTTTCTCTTTGAACCCCTGGCTTTTAATCCACACTCAACACAGCAGAAAGAGCTGTTGAAAACATTCCCCCACGTCTCTATGTCAAGTCCTGCCTTTATTCCTTTGCTTCTTATTGTGTTAAGGTCCAGCTGCACTTTTCCCTCCTCTTCCTCATCTTTTCCTTCACTTGTAGTGCTAAGCCACAGTGGATTTCTGAAGAAATGCCCTATTCCAGAGCCTCTTCCAGTAAGGCATCTCCCAATATTTTCTTATGCTAGGCCCCTTCTCAGCCTCCAGGCTTGTTTGGAGTAGATTCTTTTCATAGAAAAGTATTATATTTATGTTCTCTTAGCACTTGCCACTCCTCAACTTTTTCCTGAGTTTAGTTATGTGTACATAGGGCAGGATGGAACTGGATATTGATTGTATCCAAGTATCCCCTGCAGCACCATGCCTATTAGCCAGTATGAACCTAACACTCATTGAGCTAAGGAGTTCATATGTAAAGTCAATTCATTTTTCTTTCAAATATTTTAAGTGTCTGGTTTGAGGAATTTTGAATACTATCTAGTGCTACAAAATATTGTAATATAGTTATATCTTAACTATCCTCCAAGTAAACATATATTATTAACAATCTGTTGTTTGTTTTTTAATCAATTATCCATGCATTTCTTTGTAAGAAAAAGAATTTCTGGTGATAGAAATCTTCTCTTTTGCTTCTCATTAGAAGCCCAGTGCAGATAGGTGACCTCAGCGTGCAGGGGGACAGCAACTCAGCACTGTCGTAACCCCAGGTCAGTAGTTTTCCACTACATCTGATTCTTTCTCTGAGCCCCACAGCATCCACTAAAGCTCCATGCATCACATGATTGTGCTCCATGTTTGGAGGCAAGGAAATGCAAAAGGAGCATTTCTTATTGAACGGAGAATATCATTTTCACAAGCCTCTCTGCCAACTATTCCTAATGTATCATTAGCCAAAAGCAGGTTACATGTTCATCCTGGTACTTGTAAGTATTGGCGGTTTAGTGCCTACCTGGTCTCTGTGGATGCTCTTTATAGCTAATTCCATCACATGCATTAAATCTTGAACAATTGAAGACAGAAAGTGCTTATAATTTATTATGTTTTGAGTTTCAGCATTTCTATGTATTGCATCAGGATGTTTCTGTCTAGCGTGGAGTCTGGTTCATTTTTCAATAAATAGACTCCTGGAATGGGAAGAAAAAATGAAATTCAACTTATAAACTCTTTCCTAAACTGGAAAACCCTATTGTCTACCAAATTTATCTTAAGATCTTGAAATTGCACACCTATAAACGTTAAAATTTAGCCATGAAGAGTTTAAATGATTTCTGATCATTTCTTTTCTAGATTTAAACTTTGCAAAATAAAGTTTGGGTGTTACTATGTCTTTGATGCCAACATCTACCTTTATATACAAGATGTTTTTTATTCACTTTACATCTTGCTCACTGCCCGCCTCCCAGTCACTCCGTACCTACCTCCTTCCCCCCATTTTCCCTCCTCTTCTCCTCTGAGCAGCTGCAGATCCCCTGGGTAGCCCCTACCCTGGTACATCAACTCTGGGGTCTGGTGCATCCTCTCTCACTGAGGCCAGACAGGGCAGCCCAGCTAGACGAACATATCCCACAGACAGGCAGTAGCTTTTGGGATAGCCCCCACTCTAGTTGTTCAGGACCCACATGAAGACCAAACTGTAACACATCTGCTACATATGTGCAGGAAGGTCTAGGTCCAGTCTGTGTATGATCTTTGGTTGTGGTTAAGTCTCTGAGAGCCCTTAAGGGTCCAGGTTTACTTGACTCTGTTGGTCTTCCTGTAGAGTTCCTATCCCATTTGGGGCTGTAATTTTCCCCCTTCCCTCTCATCCTTCTGAAAGAGTCCCCAATCTCCAACCATTGTTTTGCTGGGGGTGTTTGCATCTATCTGAGTCAGCTGTTGGGTGGAGACTTTCAGAGGACAGCCATGCTAGACTCCTGTCTGCAAGCAAACAGAGTAAGTATCATTAATAGTATCAGGGATTGGGACTTGCCCTTGAGATGGGTCTCAAGTTGGACCTATTACAGGTTGGCCATTCTCTCAGTTCTCACCCCCCACACCCCATCCCTGCATTTCTTGTAAACAGGATAAATTTTGGGTCAAAAGTTTTGTGGGTAGGTCAGTGTCCCTATCATTCAACCAAGGTTCCTGCCTGGCTACAGGAAGTGGCCTCTTCAGGTTCCAGATTCCCAATGTTGTGAATCTCAGCTAAAGTCACCCCCATCAATTCCTGGGTACTTCCCCTATCTTAGGGCTGTGGCAAGTCATCAAGATGCCCCATCCTCACCATTTTCAGTTGTAGATTTCCATTCATAGAGGGCATATGGGCATCTCTTCTGTTCCTCCCCACACCTGATCCTGACCCCCCCCCCCATTCTCCTCCCCATTCTGTCTCTCACCAAGTTCCCTCCTTCCATCTTCCTCTCAGGACTATTTTTAGAAGCTTTATTTGTAATAGCCAGAAACTGGAAACACCTGAAATGGATATAGAAAATGTGGCACATTTACACAATGGAGTAATATTCAGCTATTAAAAACAAAAACATCATGAATTTTGCAGGCAAATAGATGGATCTTGAAAATATCATCCTGAGTGAGGTAACCCAGTCCCCCAAAGTCATGCATGGTATGTACTCACTTATAAGTGGATATTAACCAAAAAACAAAAACAAACAAACAAAAAAACCCCAACCAAACAAAAAAAGAATACCCACACTACACTCCACCGACCCGAAGAAGGAAGGTCTAAGTGAGGATGCATGAATCTCCCTTAGAAGGAGGAATAAAATAGGCAAGATTTTTTTCAATCCAAACTGAAGCTTATTAAAAATTGATGGGAGCATCCTGCCTCTCTAGCATTTTTCTTTTCAGGAAGTCACCCCAACCCTGTCACATTGATCACATGATGCCCTCCCCACAAACCTTGTGCTACTGGATTTTTAAGCTTTAAAGAACAAATAGTCTCAGGAGCTGGGACAAACAGAAAAATCCAAGGGAACACAGTGTGCATAAAATCTGTGCATTTGTTGGATTTTAAACCAATTGCCTACTAAGTATTCTAGGCTTCTAGGATTCTAACTGGCTTAGCACTTTAGCTTCATCTTTTTTAGATTTTCTTTAGTGACTGTTTACTAATAAGGAAGCCCAAGTCTAAGTTCCTTTGTGGACTATTTAATTTGAATCATATAGTAATCTGTGGCAATGATGACATCTTAAATACATCTACACATCTACACACATGTGGGAGAAAGTCGGGGCGGGGAGAGGCAGGGAGAGGGAGAGGTAATGGGAACTAGATCGAAGCTAAGAATGGCTATGGCCCACTTGGAGTAACAGAACTTGAAGTGCCATCTCAAGTAAGACATCTCACTTGATTTCAAGGGCTGTTGGTCACTGTTGTAGAATACTTCCCCTTCCATGCATGTTCTCTTCTTCAGGAAGCTAATGTTAGCTCTAGACACTGTTTAAGGCTGTTGATTGCAAGATTTTCATGAATGTCTTATATAACCCTGCCAGGATGTGTATAAGTCAGATACTGTAATTCAGCAGGAGGAGAAGGACTCAGAGGATGCTGCGTTCCTCTAACGCTGCATTGGTCCTTTGACTTTGCTTGATCTAATGATTGTCTACCAATGCAAGAGGGAACATTAAATTGGTGTGCATGTTTCCTTCATGACACTCATCACAGTTAGCTAATATGTGTGACACCTGCCCATATTTTAGTAAATCCCCTGAATATATAGCCAGTGGTCAATGAGCTTTTCTAGTTCTCGGCACTGAAGAGTGTAAAATTCTGGCCACTTTCATGAAATAAGAAAACAAGCAGTTAAGAATTTTCTGGCAGGGGTCCCTCTGTTAGAATTAGTTGTAATACATTTCTACTATCTGGGCAACTTAACGCAAAAGAAATTGTTTCTTTCCACCTGAAGATCTAGAACTTGTCCACTTCTGTAAAGACCTGGGCTGCCGTCAGAAATAACACATAGAGTTAGTCAGCCTGGGGAGCTATGAGTCAGTCTGCTTCATTCAGTATTGCACACTGTGGTGGTGTGAATAGGAATGGCCTCCATAGACCCAGGGAATGGCACTATTAGGAGGTGTGGCTCTGTTGGAGCAGGCCTGGCCTTGTTGGAGGAAGTGTGTTGTTGTGGAGGTAGGCTTTGAAAGCTCATAGTCTCAAACTAAGCCTAATATGGCAATCTCCTACTGCTGCCTTGGATCAAGATATAGAACTGTCAGCTCCTTCTCTAGCCCTGTGTCTGCCCACATGCTGCCATGTCCTGCCTTGATGCTAATGGACTAAACCTCTGAAGCTGTAAGCCAACCCCAATGACAGGTTTTCCCTTATGCCATGGTCATGCTGTCTTTACAGCAATAGAAGCCCTAACTAGGACACACAACTATAATTCAGTTAATCAAATCGCCACTAGAGTTGTATTTTGCCTATTCCTATCTTCTGCAGAAGAAAGTGACACCGAGTAGCGTCACACAAATCACTCAGGGGCAAATGGCTGGGAAACTGCAGTGTCTGTATTTGACCTCAAAGCTACCTGTCACTGGGGCTACACAAAAACAAAGCAAAGCAAAACAAAACTGCAGTCATTTATATAGAAGAACTCTCACAGAGTGCACCATAATCAAAGCCAACAGAAAAGAATTTCTTCTTTAAACCTGTCCTCTGAAGGCACAGCATTCCACTACTTTCTTCTCGTTGGCAGGACTTCTTGTCCTATCACTCTCTAGTACACAGAATCACTTTAAGTGCAGGGCTTTTAGAGTAATACAGGGAAAGGGTGTTGTATAAACTGTGTGCACTTGAGGTGTTTGCTGAACTAATGGACTTTTAAGCAATCCATCAAAGTCTGCCATGTTTGAGCCTGCACCAAACAGGGAATAAGCCTTTGTAGCTATTTCATATCAGTTTTTACTTACAAACACAAACCCTTCTAGAAGAGTTTGATAGTACCCCACTATTCAACCTTCCTAAAGCTTCCTTAGCCAATGCTGGATCCTAAAAAGGATTTTCTAAACTACAGAGCCACAATTCTGAACTTTAAGAATTCCTACCAGAAAGCCCACATCTTTCAAGCTAAGGATCTGTTTCTCCCAGCTTTTGATCTGGGTATCTTGCTTCTTGCTAAGGCTATTTCATCAAACAGCCTGTGTCTGTCAGCATGTGCTGGGGGCTATTACTTACAGATCTGTGATGACAGCTACCCTGGGTTGATGTTGATGTTATTTGTGCCGAATCATGTTCTCTTTTGCTTGCCCAAAGTCATTCTCTACTTTTCTCAAAGAATTTTCATAATTACTCATTTTGTGACTTTTTAGGGTTGCATCTTTTGGTCTGTAAGTCAAATATGCCCTTAATATGACTCTCATTTATGAAGCTGGACTATTATAGTAAATACATATATATATAACTTAAAAATAGCTAACCAGTGCTAGGATACAAGTACTTTTAGTGTTAAAAATACTGTGCAATGTGTTTAGATAATAGCACTATATCAAATAACAAGCCAGTTAAAATATTATATGTTAGTGGATGAAAGAGACATTCTCTTATATGTTTCTGGTGAGTGTATAAACAAATAGTCTTTACAAAAAGCAACCTGGATTTATATATTGGGAATCTTTAAAACATAATATTTAATTATGAATTTTATGGTGTAGATCAGGCTAGACTAAAGAGTTGTAAGTCACTGACCCAAATATATAAATTGATCTAAACACAATATAAATGATTTTAATATATAGAATATTATATAGGAAGGAAATATAGATCCACTACCAAGGGAACATGGGCTTCAGGAAAAGCCAAATTGACTTGGGATTGAGCACTGTCTGGCCTTCATAGACTGGTGTTCTTCAGGTGTTGCAAATTATTTCACCTTATCGTTTGAATCTGTCAAGAAATTTGGTGAAAATTCACACATTCAATAGAATACACTAAAGCCATTGAAGAGATAAATTTGCACAATACTAGAGCAAACATTTCTAAAGTGTAAGTTTAAAACACAGAGAACCTAAAAGGAATACAAATTCAACTAGTTTTATACAAAAATTTGAGCGGTCATTTGTGACTTTCCTCTATTTTTGTTTCTGTTTTTCTTTCTTTTTTTTTTTTTTTTTTTTGGTTCCTCGAGACAGGGTTTCTCTGTGTAGCCCTGGCTGTCCTGGCACTCACTTTTTTTTTTTTTTCTTGTTTCTGTTTTTGAGACCAGAGACTATTTTGCTGTTTTCACCTCATTGACACTCTGTTAGTTAAAGTTTCTTAAAATGATACAATATTGCAGACTAAATTGAAATTATTTTTTTAAAATTCTACCTGTTGTCTCCGAAACAGCCAATCTTTATGTATATCGGCAGACATTGTGTTCTGTCTGTGCAAATACAACTGCATAAAACATGTTCATTTCGAATGCTTTAGATATTTGAATAATAACCACACTTTAGTTTTCCCATGAAATAGTATATGTCTAACAGATATACATATTGAGTCTATAGATCTATTTAGTCCAGCGGTTCTCAGCCTGTGAGTCTCAACTCCTTTAGAGTCAAATGACCCTTTCACAGGTGTCCTGCATATCAGATATTTACATTACAATTCATAAGAGTAGCAAAATTACAGTTGTGAAGCAGCAACAAAAATAATTCTTTGGTTGGGGTCACCCAAAATGAGGAACTGTCTTAAAGAGTCACAGCATTGGGAAGGTTGAGAAGTACTGACTTAGTCTGCTTTTTTTCAACAGTTCTTTAACATTTAATTGAATGAATATAATCCAGTCCATTCACTCATTCAGCATCTGAATATTAATTGGTTTGCAATTTTCTCATAGTTTAGAAAATGCTGCAGTGATCTTTCTATGATTCCTAGTGACTTATGTGACAACATCTCTGGATTTCATAACAGAGTATTCTGAAGTTGATAAAATACTGCCAAGTAAACCCCCTACTGGGATTACTTCAGTCAAAATATGAGATTAAAATGTACGATTTTTTTTGCCACTTTAAAACCTTTTTTCTATTTTTAGCCAACTGTATGGCATTAGATGATTCTCCCCATGGTTTCAATTTTCTTCTCAATAACAAATTATGAGATTAAGCATTGTTCATATTTATTGAATGCCCAAATTTAATGTTACATTAACTGCATAGAACATTATTCCTTGCTAAAGCAATATCATATAGAACATCATAGATATTGTCAGAAACAAGTTCACTTTAAAACATTGGTATTTCAATTGCCCTTGTCTATTTTAATATATTGCATTAGAAGGGAAAAAAAAACAAGCTAATGTTTGGTAACTCGGATGGGAAATACTAACCTTTTCCTGGATAATTTTGTTGTGAGTAGGACATGTGACCCCCCCTCCCCACAGCGATGTCCTAGAGAAAATATGTATTCCACAGACCAAAGAATGACAAGCCACTAAGCCTCTGACAGTTCACCTTCCCTGCAGCCAAACACACCATGCTGCCAACTGCCCCCGTTTCATACTGTCCATCTAGGCTTAAATATCTGCTAATTTAGATAATGGCTGCAGTCCATCAGTTAATAGTATTTACAACAGAAACATATGGCCAGTCCTGGGAAGGCCAGTCATTAGCTAATATGAGTCATTCCGAAATGACATAGAGATGATTCACATTGTCAGTATGAATTCTCTGTGAGCAGCCTGACATCTACCAGAGTGAACCTTAAGAGTAGACAGCAGCAGCGATTTATGTGTTTATTACTTAGGAGCCCTGCAGCCTACTCACCCGTCCCAAGCACCAGGCATAGCCATAGACAACTGCAACACACACTACAGCTGGAAGGAGTTAAGAAGAGATGACAAACAGATAGGGAGTCACAAAACACCAGAAGGACAGACTGAGCCAATCTTGCATTAATCAGAATAGGTGCATGGTTATATTGCAATAAAAATAATCTATAATAATAATTCTAATTATCCCCCAAATAGTAACTTAACAGTTCTGGTTGTTTATATTATACATTCAGCTTAAGTTTTATGACACTTTTGTCTAGTGAAGTTATTTGGAAGATAAAATGAGTATTATGTCCATGGTCATTACTTGGTTGTCCAAAGCAGATTTTACATTCAGCTATAGTTTTTATAAAAAAGATTTATTTATTTTATTTATATGAGTACACTGTAGCTGTCTTCAGACACACCAGAAGTGGCCATCAGATCCCATTACAGATGGTTGTGAGCTACCATGTGGTTACTGGGAATTGAACCCAGGATCTTTGGAAGAGCAGTTAGTGCTCTTAACCACTGAACCATCTCTCCAGCCTTCCCACCCCCAACTATAGTTTTAAGAGGATTTATGTTGCAGTAAATATTAAAAAAGAATCCACGCTATTGCTAGCAGGCCCTGGTGGACAGGCCAGCCAGGCACTGGTGGGCATGGCTGGCCTGTTCTCATTTCATGGAAACTCTTTGACTCAGAGTTCCCAAATCTTCCCACCCAGCTCGCTAAGTTCTCACGGGGTGGGGAGGAGGGGTCACTACCATGCCAACCCAACGCTCCAAAATTCCCACGGTCTTTTAGGGCGCATTTCTTACAAACCCACTCTTTGATGCCGTGCATGATGTCTCATTGGAACCCAGTTGAGCCACCTCGTGAAGAGAAACACCACACAAATTTAGTTCAGAATCAATGCTAACTCAATCACTGGCTGCAACAACTAGCATCCACATTAGATGTCACACTAAGTTAAGTCCTCCAATAGTGGATCCAAATGGATCTGCCACCTGAAAGGGGTCTCCACCTAAAATGGGGTCTCCACTATCTACATCTTCACTGTCCAAAAGCCCGTCACCCTCTTCTGCCTCTTTCCTTCTTCCTTCCAACCCAGAAGTTCCGCCTACTTGCCCAGTGATTGGTTTCTTTATTCACTAGAAGGGACACATGAAGTCCTTAGTGCATGATTCACTCCTCATCCAGACAGCCCCTCTTAGAGAAATTTAATTAACATCAAAATACAAGCAGCACCAAGGCTACCACAACAGATCTAAAACTTAAAACTTTTAATAACGTTAAAGGAAAGAGATGAATCGAAAATATTTAGAAAGCAGAACAGTGACCCCAAAGATCTTCATTATGGTCACACACCCTGAGTCCCATGCATAGAAGTTATCTTGCCTCTTCTCAAGAAAGATTACTCCAGAATCCAAGCCAGTAACTTAATACATCGAACAACTGTGGTAAATTCACCACTTGTCAGTTTGTTTATGCTACTCATAATTCAGAAACCTAACAACAACAACAAGAAAAGTACCTTCCAACACACACGCACAAGCACACACTAGACACATAACACACCCAACAAGAACAGGAGACTGTCTCAAGAACTTAAGAACTGCCACAAGCTGTTTAAGTTTTGTTTTGGTGGTGTCTGCTTTTCTGTGAGCCTTACAAAGGCATAGAGTCTGAGACTGCTCAGCATTTCATTCATCCTAAACTCCATTTTGACTAATCCCTAGAAAAGACAGACATAGCATCACTCTCTTCAAGTGCCAGACTAGCTTGGTGACATTAATAGTCCACGTGACACACACTGAGGTAGCAGCTCAGGACAGCATTTGCTTTATCTCACACTTGTTTATTGGTGTCTAGGCTTGCAGATTTGAACAGCATCATAGATTTAGATTTTCAGTGATAGGATTTCTCTCTCCAGCCACATCTGTCTTCTCATCTCATTTTATTCCTGACAGTATGGGCAGCCGTTGGATGCATGCCTGTGATTCCAACATTGACTGTTTTATGCCAACTGAGAATTCTCTCTACAGAAAACAGTTCTACAAAAAGAAAAGAGACTTTAGTTTTTATAAAGATGGAAAATGTCGGTTGAAGGAAAATACCACAACCTTTCCCAGTGACTAATAACATAACTGCTGAAAAAGAACTCTAAATGAGAACACGTAGGTGAGGGTCTTATGCGGATTATACTTTAGAAGGAATGATATAAAATAATGAAATAATCTCGGACATAGAGGAGTACACATCAAAAAGAATACTGTCGAAACCCAAAAGGCTAAGGGACTTCTTAAACAGAAATTAGGCTCTTGGCTCCAAGTATGGCCTGCATGCCATTTAGGAAGTGCTGAGAACCTGACTCCTCCTGAAATTTACAAAGTCTGCATTTCAACAACAAAATCTGCTACCTTCTGGGTGCTAGTTGTTTGAACTTGTCTAGGCTGCATTTTACTGAAAAGTTATTTCTGGGAATATGGCTCAGTCTGAAGGTTCTTGCCACACAAGCACAAGGACCTAAGTTCATATCCCTATCTCTTACATAAAGATCCTAGTGTGACGTGTACCTGTGATCCTGGTGCTGAGGTGGGCTGGAGTGGGAGGTAGGGAGGGGGTTAGAATGGAAGTTAGGCAGTGTAGAGACAGGAGAATGACTGGGACTTGCTGACCAGCTAGCCTTACAGAAGTGTCAATCTCTAGTTTCAGTGAAGAGGCACTGTCTCTAAAATTAAGGTGGAAAATGACTGAGAAAGATATCTGATGTTGAACTCCGGCCTTCGTATGTATATCTCACATGTGCAAACACAGATAAACACACACATATATAGAAAGAAAAATTATTCACATATTCTTGCATACTAAAGGGGGCACTTAACTGACAAATATGCAACAATAGAGAATAATTTGAGCTAAGCAACATTTTACTAGGATAGATGTGAAATAGTATGGAATACTATTGCTGTCATAAAATTTATATGACATGACAAATGATAAGCAAAACTATGAAAAAATAAGCAGAGAATTGCCTGCCACTTATTTGTCTCCAACATGAACAGAGGCCAAATTATGAACAAAAATGTACAAAATGTAATTTTAAATTTTTTTCATGTAAAAACTTTTATTTAATAAGGGCTAGTGGGAAATTTGATCCAAGTTTATAACTCTTATTAAGTACCGTAATAGAAAACAAAATTTAACTTTCCTGATCATAACCCAATATCATATTTAATAGCATTGAAAATTGTTTTTTTTGAAGTTCAATTACAGCATTGATCTTTAAATTGATAATGTATCAATTGCAGTTGCCTGCAACTCTGTCTTAATTGCAAGTGGCCTGGGGGAGTGACTAGAGCAGAGCTGGGGAAGGCTGGTGGGGAGAGGCTCCATCTATGTAGCTACAGGGAAGCCCTCATCCCTGCTGGGTAAGGCTTTCCAGGTTCGAGTTGTTGGGGAAGCAGCACCCACACCCGCGTGTGCGTTCCTCACCTAAGCTCTGTAAGGACGCCCAGGCAACTCATTGATTTCTTGGAGTGAATTTCGGTCGAAATCTGCTTTGGTTGGGACCTTAGGAAGAGGTCCCATTGCTTATCTCTTTCCCTGGGAAGGAATTTTAGCAACAGTAATCAACAATTTACATATGTAATAAATTCATACAACTCAATAGCAAGAAAACAGCAAAAGGATCAATACAGATTGTCCACAGAAGAAGACATACACAGAAATATAATGTACAGTACAGTGCCATTAACCATCAGAACAATTCCAACTAAAACAATGAGAAGCTATCTATCTCATAGACAGCAAGCGTTCACAGGATGGAGGAAGGGGAATCCTTCTGCACTGTTGTTGGTGGGAGAGTGAGTTGGTAGCGTGAACATGAGAAGGACTGAGGGCTTAAGGCGGGGTGAAAAGAGCCAGACACGTACTCACACATGCTGCAGGATCCCACATATACATGGAATTTAAATAACCAACGGAGCAGAATTAGAGAGTGGAACTGAGGTCACGAAAGAGTAAAGAGGATGAGAAGAAATTGGGACAAGGAAGGTGCGAGCCATGGAGTATCAAGCCTCAGACTGATTCAAAACCCACGGGTTAAGAACCACTGCTTCCTGAGACCCAATCTAAAGCATAGCGGATTCATAAGTGTCGAGGTTTGGTCTGTTACTATGGATTGTAATGCTAAATTTTGTATACCAAGATCGAGTTGACTCAAGACTAGTGAATTCTCATGTATACCAACTTTTTTTGTACAAACCTTGCTCCTTAATTTAAAAGAATTGGTTGAATAAAAATGGCTACAGCCAATCACTGGAGAAAATAGAGGTAGGCAGGGTTTCAGTTACCTGGTTGGGGGTCACAGGTAGAGGGAAAAGAAGAAAGGACACAGAGAGAAGAGGGGCCACCATGAAAGGAGATGGACCATGATCACATGGCCAGGAGAAACAGCAAGTATTTGGGGTACACTGCCAGGGGGGAAGTAGCCAGGCCAGCAGTTAGAAAAGTAGCTTAGGGGTAACTCCTAGGAATTGTCACACTCAAATAAAATACCCTTGATCTGAGCCTCATTCATTTGTAAGCTAGATGCAGATGATTTTAAATCGGATTAATTACACATAAAGATTTTTATAATAGACTGGCTCTGCAGCTCAGCCTTTGTACCATGAATAAGAATTCTTTCAGCATCACTCTTCAATATCCCTGCCACCAGTTTTGGGTTATCAGAAATCCAGGGTCAAAGAGCCTCAATTGCTTGATTTGTTTCTTTGTATGTCTTTCACTTCATCCAATAAATCTTAGCCTCTTCAAATACACTTACTACATTTTAGTTAACATACAGTGATAAAGTAGTGTTTCATATAACGTTTTCATATACATTTATAAAGAAATTTGATCATACTTACTCATGATTTCTCGTTCTTGTTCCCATCTCCCCTCCAGTTGCTTTTTATATGAGGAAAACAAGCAGTACTTATTTGTGAGACTGACTTGTTTTGATTAGCATAGTAATCCATGTTTTCCCCAGTGGCATGTCTGAATACAATTTCATGTGTATCTGTATACCATATTGTCTTTATCTATTCATTGGTTAAAGAGCACCTAACATGATTCCATAACTTGGTTTCTTATGAATATTGTTACAATGAAAATAAGCATGCAGGCATCTCTACTGTTTGCTGGTTTTGGTTCCTTTAGGTATATACCCAGGAACAATGAAATTTACAACATGTTTTATGCAGGCTCTAGAATCTTCCTAGTGGGAAGACTGGTTCAAACCCTTCATTTGCAGCCACAAGTGGAGGCAATTTCCTTTTAAAAACATGTATAAGTACAACCAGTTTGCCCTTTTCTGATATAGCTAAAAATTATTTCACCAATTATTAAAGTTTTTAAAATAATTTTAATAAACAGTAAAAAAAAACATTAAAAGCCACTGAACCTCTTAGTTCGAACAGTTGTGTCATAAGGTTCTTACAGGTTCAACTGGTAAATTCTATGTATTGCAACAAAACCCAATCCCAGGAACACGAGCACATGTATTGTACAGGAGTGTTTAACACCAACTTCCTCAGCCAAGGTAAGCCTACAGAAAGGGCAGTACTACAAGTAGAACAAGGAACATCCTGCACGTGCATTCCAGACGGACCCTGAAGCCAGAAGCAAGGTGTAAGAGCATCGTACTGCTGAAAGGAAAGTGGAGAAATGACTGTGGATATGCAGACAGCAAATCTCTCTATCTCTCTCTTTTTTTTTCTTAGTGTTTCTTAGGAACAACTCTGGTTTCTTGAGTCTCTTATGAAGTAGCTGGCAGCTATCCTAGTATGCAGATAATGTTGAAGTTGGAGCGCTAATGTGAATATTCCTCCCATCTCAGTTGTGCTTAGTTATTCTTAATAATGAAAACATCCAGATGGCAATGCACACAGAGACAGCTTGCAGAAATTAAGTAGGTGGACACAGAGTAAGTGACACAGAGGACTTTGTTTGCTTTGCTTTGGATGAAAAAATGTGTAGTTCAAAAGCAAGAGATGAGTGGGATTACCTTTAACACCGCTAGCTTTGTGGGATCTGGTTTTGTGTAGAATCTACTTAGAGTAATGTGAGGGATAAAGGTGAAGGCCTGTGACTGTTGACTGTGAAGTATGAAATTTTAATGCATCAAGGGGTGTTGAGAGAGGGTAGAGGGAGCTAGCTAAGAAGGAGACTTTTAAGGCTACATCAGATAAGAAGCAAGGATGCCGCTTTGATTTTAGTACTTAAGTAGGAAACCAATGATGGCAGCCACTGGCATCAGAAATGTGGTCAGCTGAGATCTTGGGAGATTCTGGTAAGAAATTAAATGGGACTTTGAGAAAAGTGAATCCTTTCTTTCTCCTTCTTCCCTTCCTTCCTTCCTTCCTTCTTTCCTTCCTTCCTTCCTTCCTTCCTTCCTTCCTTCCTTCCTTCCTTCCTTCCTTCCTTTCTTCCTTCCTCCCTCCCTTCCTTCCTTCCTTCCTTCCTCCCTACCTTCCTTCCTTCCTTCTTCCCTCCCTCCCTCCCTCCCTCCCTCCTTCCCTCCCTTCCTTCCTTCCTTCCTTCCTTCCTCCCTCCTTTCCTCCCTCCCTCCCTCCCTCCCTTCCTTCTTTCCTTCCTTTCTCCCTTCTTTACTTCTTTCCCTTCTTCCTTCTTTCCCTTCTTCCTTCCTTCCTTTCTTCCTTCCTTCCTTCCCTCCTTCCTTCCTTCCTTTCTTCTTTCCTTCCTTCTTTCCTTCTTTCCTTCCTTCCTTCCTTCCTTCCTTCCTTCCTTCCTTCCTTCCTCCCTCCGTCCCTCCCTCCCTCTCTTCCTTCCTTCCTTCCTTCCTTCCTTCCTTCCTTCCTTCCTTCCTTCCTTCCTTCCTTCTTTCCTTCTCAAATGTCAGGGTTAGTATTGAGGACAGCTGTGGTATAGAAGTTAGGTCACCCTTCCTCCTAGCCCCATGTTCTCAGAAATAAGACACAGACTCAAAATCCATTTACTAATACTTTGGACATATAGCTGAAAACAGAAAATTTCCATAGTCACTCACAGTAAAAATTAAATTAAGAAGAATTATTTTTTTTAAACAAATTCAGCAAAATGAGAGAGGAAGGATGGTAATTTCAAAATTGTATGGCACAAAAGAATAGGTAAGAAACAGCCTTTGAGACAGACCCTGGGATTTACTGTGAATGGGTTACCCAACTGCATTGCTCTTTGTAATTTAGATAGAGTACATATCCTTTCCATTCATAACAGTCTTGAAGGTTGCAATATCATCCAGCACTTACTCTCTGGCTGTCTTAGATTTAGGAACACCTTGAATAAAATGAAGAAAGGTCATGCTGTGGTTGAGTAAGTGGGTTGAGTTACCTTATCTAAGAAATTTTTAGGTTTGGGTACTTTATTCATTCATGTTTATGTAAAGGTACTCCTAACCAAAGCATCACGCTTAACTGTCAATTGACTTTGATGATCTTGCTCATTATTGTAGAATAGCCTTTGAGACTATAGTAAATTAATTGATGCTGAACTGAACATGGTGGTTCAAATCTAATTGTTCAGTAAATTACTAAGAAACACATAAACTCCAGAGTTTTCTTAAACCTCCCAGTGGTGTCTGGGCTAAAAGCCTGCTGTGGTAGTTTGAATAGGTTTGGTCTCATACTCTCATGTGTTTGAATTCTTGGCCCACAGGGGATGACACTATTAGAAGGTGTGGCCTTGTTCAAGTAGGTGTGGCCTTGTTGAAGGAATTTGTCATTCTGGGGGTGGGCTATGAAGTCTCCTCTGCTCAAGCTCTGCCCACTGTGGAATTCCAGTCTCCTGGCTGTTTTTGGATCAAGATGTAGAATTCTCAGCTCTTCCAGCACCACATCAGCCAGGCTTCCCACCATCATGATAAAAAACTAAACCTCTGAAACTGTAACCCAGTCCCATTTAATGTTTGCCTTTGTAAGACTTGACTTGGTCATGGTGTCTCTTCACAGCAATAAAACACTAAGAAACATGTTCATAAGAAAGACATTTTATTTGTAGTCACAAATGAACAGGAATGGATATATTAGTAATTTATTAAGGGATATATTAGTAATTTATTAAGGGAAAAGGAGAAAAATCAAATTTGCATCCCACTGTCCCCTGATTGCTTTGCTTCCTTCCTTTCTTCTGTTTCCTTGTCATGCCTCAAAAGGAAAGTTTCCATTGGAATATTATTTCCAGAAAGAAAATCAAGACGAACCTTCTGTGTAGATCTAGTGATCAATGGCACAAGAAAGACTAAAGGGGATTGCTAAGACACACCCTTGAGGCAGCCTTTGAGTTTCAGATTCTCTAAGTACAGAAAGAAGCCTGGGAAGTGAGTAATAATATCTTCCTAGTGATGCTGATTTTACTGGTCCAAAACTACACCTGCAAATCATTGCCTAACTGTAGGCAGCAGTCCAAAGTGCCCCGTGTGAACTAAACATGGATTCATTTCTCCTGCAGCACCTGCCTCCTAGATGCTGATAAATAAATGGAAGCCAGCACTGAAAGGCCAGGTCACTTGTACCTCTCTTTTCATGAGCCTCTGAAATCTACAGGGCTGATGTGAACACTGAGCCTGAATGGGCATGAAGGGCTTGGTTACAGATATAATAGTTTACTAGTTACTCACTCAATGCCCATATGAACCAGACAAACAGGATTAATGAAGCCTTTCCATGAAGTTACAAACGCATAGCCCAGATATCGGAGCAGTCCAGAAACTCACTTCCTGCATGGGACTTAACTGTCCCGCATTCTGTCTATGTGCATAGGTCTGCTCACTCCTAGTTATTTCTATTTGTTGTTTAAAGGCAAATTTTTCATTGTGAGATGACTATAATCTTCCATTTGACAGATCAGTTGGTAAAACTAAGTATTAAACTATAATTCTAATTCTATTTTTTGTGGTTCATAACTTTGACTGAGGAGGTGGATCTATTTTGATAAACTAGAGAAAGCTGTGGAGATTTTTAGGGGAAGTTAATATGGTTTGGGCGGAAACATGTGTGCCCTGAGGTATATATATACATTTTCCAAATTCAGAACCTCGTCTTATGACTTCATGTTCAGTAGTTTCATTCATAGCCGATGAAAGCACCAGTCACTTTTCAAAGGACCTCAGACTCAGGATGGAGTAGGCGCCCTTGGAGCTAGTGAAGTTCACCTTCACAGTAATCTTTTGTTTGAGAAACTGGTATCATTCTGAACTGTGATTGTTGTGACAAATGTCTGCAAACTTTGTTGCTAGTAAGAGCACAGACTTATTACCTTGCAGCCCTGGATGCCGGAAGATTTTCAACCAGAATGCCAGTGGAACTGCATTCCCTGGCCCCAGGGGTGGAGCCTGTACCTTGCCACTCCGTATTTTAGAGCCATCAGCATTTCTCCATCCATGGCACCTGCCGAGGTATACAAAAATCAACCCAACACCTTCCCATCTCTCTGCTCTCAGCATTTGCAGGAGACATGTAGACATGCATTCTTAAATTCCATTACCATAATGTATCTTGAAAAGGGGAGAGGCTTGCTAATAAATCGGATACTGCTTTGATGGCATCGGTGTGCAAGTACTGTGCTAGAAAGCACAGTTACAGATATACTCCTTTAATATGCTGCTGTGGCTGGACCTTGTTTTCACTGTTGCACGTAATGGTTTAAATCAAAATGTGTTCTGTTTACAAGTCTGGACACTGGGCACACATGAGACTATACAAACACAAAAGAGAGGAGTTTTCTGAAAATGTGTACAGGCTTCTAAAATAAATTTATTGGCATGATCTCATGACTTTGATTATTTTTGAAGCTAACACATTTCAGTTTAAAAATTATACTACCAAAAAATTTTTCCTGAAGCTCTTTAAAAAGTTCACTGGTTTCCAAATGACAGACTTTCTTAAATATTTTATCTATAACAAAACAACCTTGGAAAATTCATACTGCGATTACAAGAAAAACACTAATCCTTATACTCGATATATCATCGCATAATAATTTTCTGAATTATTGTATTTGATTATTGTATTTATACCCATACATATGTAGCTGGTACTCTAAATTAATTTAACCTTTTTAAGATTCTAACTCAAATCCCCTGTTTATATATTTCAGATATACACATATTCTAAACTGATAATGAGACAGATTGCTTATCTTAGATACTTTTCATGAAGAAATAACTAATTTTCTCTTCCAACATAAGCATAAGCATGAGAGTTGAAACCTAAGCAAAGCTGGTTGGTGTCTGTATCAAGCTACACATAAGCTCTCAGGAGTTGGACTGGGGCCTTGGTCACTGTGATATCTTCATTCTTTCATCTGTTGGGTTAAAGACCATTGCTCCATCTGGTCTGTAAGCATCATTCTGTGTCGCTGCTGCTGATGCTAAAGTTTTTGTTTGTGTTCTTTCCCTGCTACTACATCCCTGTAGAGAGCTTGAGAGACACTTAGCCCTACTTCCAAACCCTACTGGCACAAGAGTTTCCTCATCTACCTCAGGCCCATTTTGTGTAGATGCTCCCAAAGGCAAGTCCTCTCATGCCTGTATTGTGTCATCTAAATGCAAGGGCTCTTGGGGTTTTCCTGCTTCCCTGGGTTGTACCTGCTCCAACTCTCTGAAGTAATTAAGTTTTTTGTTAATTGTTTCTTCCAAGGTTCTAAGCAGCACCATCAGCTGGAGCGCAGACACCTCTGGGAATGCAGCACTATTGAGTTTCCTTGCCTCTCTGCTTCCAGGCTAGCAAACTCAAATGCATTCTCCAAAGATGACACAAAGATGTCACTGACTTTGCCAAAGAAGACCTGGAGGGTCGCAGACCAAGTGTATTTTTCCAGGTTGTGCTGTGCCTTCGTGGAGCTAATTGATGTGATTGTCCTTGGTCCATGGAGTGATGGGGACATGGGAAGAAGAGAAAAGAACTACTTAGCATAACTTTGACAGGAATCCAAGTGAGAATGATACTCTACTGAAGTCACTTCTATAAGGAACACAGTTGTGCTCATCATTCCCACTACTAAATTCATCAGCGAGTGGCTCTAAATCTAAATACTCTTTTGTTCTGATTAATGTATCTATTCATCTAAGGAAAAGCATTGCATTGAATTTTTCCTGTATTTTTGGAAAACAGGTACTATGTTAGTCAGAAGTGTGTCATTTGACAAGGTGTCTGAAAGAATCAACTTAAAAGTGTCTGAAACCCCAAAGAATGGATTTGATATGAATTATATAAACACATATTAAATGGGTACTATCAAAGTCATGTCCTCATTGTCACAAATCGAAAGATAATAGGGGCTGAGTCTCTATCTCTTCTTCTCTCTCTCTCTCTCTCTCTTTCTCTCTCTCTCTCTCTCTGTGTGTGTGTGTGTGTGTGTGTGTATTTAACATCCATCCATTCATTTATTTTGTGTATTTAGTGGGAAGCATGGTTCTTGCCATGGTAGGCATGTGGAGGGTAGAAGACAACCTGCAGGAGTTGGTTCTTCCCTTCTATCATGTGGACTCAAGTCAGCAGACTTGGAGCAAGTGCTACTACCCACTAAACTGTACCACTGGTCTCAGCAAAGTTTTAAAAATATACTTTTCCTTTAGAATGCCTTTAGATTGGTAGAAAATTTGGATCAACCAGGCAGCTTGCCTGTGCACATAGCCAGTTTCCACTCTTGTAACATCCTAAATTAGTGTGGTATACTTGTTACAGTTAAGGAACGGATGCTGATGATATTATGAGGTACAGTTCCTTCTTTATCTTATTTCATTAGCATTTATTTCATTTCCCTTTCTATTGCAGAATTCTACCCAGGATACAACATTACATTAATATGTTTTATTTAGTCACCTTGATTTGAAGTGATTTTGTATAATGTTTTCAGTTAGGATTTCTCTGACATTTTTTTCACAAGACCAGGGTTATCTCTGTGTTATTGTAGTCCAGTGTCAGGAGAACTGGCCTCTTGGAAACTTGTTTTCTCTTGCTGTTTTACTCCTCTCAAGGAATTATGCAACGTTCACTCATTTTGATAACTACTCCATTTGCTCTAAATGTCTCCAGGTTTTCAGTCAGCATATATGACATATGCTATAATAATTCAATTAAAATATACAGTAGTTGTTATAAGAGTTTCAAGTATTTTCTCTTTGGATTTTAATAGGCCGGGTTGAAAATAACAAATTCAGCCATATTAATGTTGATAAAGAACAACTGACCATCATAGACTTTCCTTGTAAATCTAATGGTTTGACTTACCCATTAATTACCAAAATATTTGCTATCCAGCTCAGAGAATCACTGTCTGTGCTATGAACTAATGCATGTGTATTTTTCTTGTAAGAATTTCCCTGCTAATATGGAAAAGCACTGTTATTGTTTTTTCTAACTTTGATCTGAGAAGAAATTGTTCATTATGTTATTACTTTTTTGGCAGAACTTTTATGTGCCATTTTCAATATTTTAGCTTATTTGCATGATGGTATAATACTGACCTGTATACTATAGCTCTTAGTATTTGAATCTCTTGCTTTAATTTGTCATTATGTCATTGACAATTTAAAGAACTCATGTCTATAGAAACTGGTTCTTTAGACATCTACTTATAAACACACTTAAGAAAACAAGAGTCTGGTGAAAATGATGATGTCCTTTGCAAATTTGATGGCACAAGTAAACATGCAACTTTGGCCCCTCCACCCTCCGAGCTTTCTGTTTTCTCCTCAAGGACATTGAATCCACTGCAATTTCAAGGCTGCTTTACTGATTCAAGACACAATTCACAAATGCACTGAAAGAAGAATATCCATCTTTCAGTCCAAGAGATCTATCTGCCTTGGATTCACATGAGAAGACCATTAGAAGTACAGTCAATAGCACCTGAGCCTCCATACACTGAAACCATTTTAGTTAGCAACGGTTTTGTATGTAAAGAGTGTAAAGCTATCTTGCAGAAAATATAAGGTTGAGTTTGAATATCATTCCATGTCAATTCCCATGCCAAAAGTTTATAACAAAGCTTGATTTCAGACAATTATGGTCTTTCCCGTTCCAGAACATCAGGTCTAAGTTGTTTAGAATAACTAAACACATTTGGAGACGAGGAAGGAGTCAGACTTGATGCTCTGCAACTGCCTCCAAAGTAATCATTATTGTGTTTAGTTCTCAAACGTTCATAGTTTCAGTCACTGAAATGTCCCTCATACTCAGTCACTAAGCCTCTCGAAAGCACAGTAGAGTCATTGGAGCTGTTCTGCTTCCGAAATGACCTCATCAGTATCCATATGCCAGTTCTCTACAGCCAAAGGAACTGGTATGGATGGGGGCTCTGTTTCTCCTAAAATTACCCGTTCTATGATTTAATAAGCATGCTAGGTGTGCTTTACTTTTTGTTTGTTTGCTTTTTGTTGCTATTTTAGTAAATATGGGAGACTTTTCTATGTGTTCTGTCCTGGAAAACTAGATCTTGACACAAACTCTCCTCTCTCATATTCTCTCTGTGTCTCTGTCTCTCTCTTCCTCCCTCCCTCCTTCCTTCCCTCCCTCCATTCCATTTCATCTCCCTTCCCTGTCTCTCTTTATGATATATCTTTACACACACACACACACACACATCTGCAGATGGATGCATTCATTGTGAAATCACAGCTCAACCTCTGGTTTCTTTGTTCAGGTTCCTAGGGTCCCTCTATCTTGTTTTGTTATTTTAAGCAGGGTCTCTCATTGTCCTGGTGCTCACTAGTTAGGTTAGACTGGATGACCATTGAACCACATAGAGCCACCTGCTTTTGCTTTCCCAACCTATGGGATACAAACCTGTGTCACCACTCTAAGCTTTTTAAATCAAATACAGGTCCTCAAGCTTGGATGGCAAACACTACTTTCCCTAATCTGGAATCTTGTTAGGAATGCGTTTTCTGACATTCTCTTCTTTACCCTTATGAATTCTTGCTCTATTCACACTGCATAAAAATTATTTAGGGAGGCCAATCCTCTTTTTATCCTCCTGCCCCTTGTTTTCCATTCTCCTGAAGAATTCATGATTGCCCCTTTCCTCTGGAGAGGAGGCTGACTCCCAATGAGAAAGAACATTGCAATACCTGGGCCATTACACACAGTAGAGATTTCCCACAAGGGACTGATGGCCGTTTACTCAAATAATTACACACTAAAGAAAAGAAATACCCAAATTTTCTCATAGCTGTATATCAGAAAACTCATTTTAATATGTTAAGAGCGTATAATATAAAAGTTGTCACATTTAATAGAATAAAAATCAGAAATAAAGCAAGTTCACATGACACTGGTACATCTGAGTCTATAGACTAAGCCTGTCCTTATCTTCCCAGTTCTAGACTACACAATAGAGACAGCCATACAGAGAAAGTGAAATACATATTAGTTTTTGTTGTTATTGTTGTTGTTTTTTAGCCTATATGGTAAGACCAACAGCAGTGAAATAATCACTAGTGGTAGCCTTAGAATTTCACTAGTTCATGCTTAGGTAGACATCAACATTAAAATTCCAGGTGACATGGCACAAACTTATGCTGCCTGTAAAGTCATAAATATATGTTACAGAGGTAATGGTCTCCATCATATCCCTGGTTTAACTGCTCGATACATGAAAAGATTAATGGAATCATGGTGAATGTTTGTTGGTGAGTAAGAACAAGCCAGGACAATGAAAAGCTGGCAAACATATGGGAAGCCTTGCTCTCATAAGTTACATGCACTTTAGAAGGCAGAATAAAAGTGCTATAGATATTCAAAAGACTGCCTGTTGTGCTATAGTTTCCTCTAAGATAAAATAGTCCTTCCTGTAGGAAAGCTCCTTAAGCAAGAACTAAACTTTAAAAAGCTATAGAAAGTCCCTAAAACTATCCAGATTCAATAGGCCCCTTTTTGTCAAAGTAAGCAATACAAGCTGGGATTCCCTCTCAGAGAAGCAAAGCCAATTAAAAAAAAAACAACAACAACAACAAAACTTTAAGACAACACAAGCTGCAAAGAAATCTCTTAAGACCAGCCTAGTTGTCTGGAAGCAAAAACCAGCTAAGCTGCCTGGAAGAAGTTTAGACCAATTAAAGCATCTATAAAGGATGTTCTGCACCATTTTGATCTGGTTGCAGACTTTGCAGTATGCTCCAGGTTTTCCAGCTTTTGAGATCTCCCATGTCAGGGTGGACTTTGATGTTGCAATTGTCTTTGAGTCATTTCTTCTCCTGTAAATAACCCCTCACCCATACTACTATAAGTAAACCAAATAAAACTCATTGTTTCACCAAGTTGGGCTTTGGTAGCATTCATACTTTGGTCTGTCCTAGGTTCCCTATCTGGGGTGTATGAAGCTTCTCTCCAGGAAATGTTTTGTCACACAACATAATTGGCGCCCAACCAGGGACGTGCCAAATCCAAAGATGAGCTGGAGAGTATTGAGGGCATTTGTGTATGGGTAGTAAGGAATGCAACTGTGGTTGAAAAGTCTGAGTGGGGAGCATCTGTGGGAGAAATTCTGATACAGTTGTCCTTTCCTGTGTGCTGTGTGTTTAATGTACCTTTGTGCTATGACAGTGGATGCATATTTCTTGCTTTAGGTAGTGAGACATGCAACTAATGTTGAGTGACCAAGATTCGTAGTGTTTGTGTGAGGAATCCTAGCATGGCAGCCTTCATGTATGTGGTAGAGTGTGGCATGTCTGTGACATGAGTGGAATGCATGACATGAATAAAGAGATGCCCTAAAGTCATTTAAAGTTTTAGGGGAAATTTTCAGTCTTTGGGATTAGCACACAAGAGTGGGGATTGTTGGCAAGTGGCAGCAGAGGTTGCTAGGCCTCTTGTGTGTAGTTAGAAATGGTTCTGGCATCAATATAACAACCAATTAGGAACTTGTGTAAAGCAGGAAACTGTTTAAAAGAGCAACTGTGACAATAAAGGGAGTTGTAGCTAGCATCCTCCCTGATAACCTCTGATTTGACAAATTAGATGAGAGAATAAAGAGAGAAGGAGTAAAATATCCCAAAGTCTGACCTTCAGTAGAAAAGGAGAGAAAAATCTGTCGTCCAGCATATAGATGGAGGCCTTGATAGTGGTCCAACACAAGAAACTAGGATGATCAGGAAATACTCAGAACTTAAACTTATGAAATCAAGGAAGACTTAAAAAACAAACAAACAATGAAAGAACTTGTCATGACCTGCCTTCTGAGGCTGTGGGACATGGGATCAGATGGAATCCATCTGACTGCTATGGAGGCAGAAAACTGACTAATATATATATATACCTTAAGGCATAACCTGAGCCAGTAGGAAATTAGTCCCTGATGAATTAGTTTATTAGAGCCATTACTCTCTTATCTCCATTCAAGGTCTCCACAAAAATGTCTGGGAATGGGAGACCATGGAGAAAGGAAAGGCACCATTGAGAAATATGGAATGAAATAATCTGTACTTGAACTCGGTTCCAGGGTCAGATAGACCTGTGTTCCCACAGGCATTTTAGAAATGATTGATCCATGAGGGACCTGGAGACTGGGATGGAAATTTACTAGCTTTGCCAAGCCCATTGATGGGTCAAGGTCTTTACAAAGTAGAAAAGTCTTCATCAGATCTCAGTAACTTAGATAGCATGTAAATAGTATCCATAAAGTAAGAGAACAGCCTACTGAAGATTTTGAAAAAAAAAAATAAAATAAATAAATAAATAAAACAGAGAAAGGAAGACGGCTATCTGGGTTACTTGAAGAAAAATGTGGCAAGACTTGTGTTGAGTTATAAGGCCTAAGGAAAAATTGATAAAAAGCTAAAATGTATGCTAAGGAGCTATTGGAAGGCATTGAAGACAGCCAGCCATGATAAAACAGCACAAGCGAAGCCTGTCCCGGGTGTGGTAATGATTCTCCAATACAATAAGAAGGGAACATTTTGTTCCAGCAAAATGTTATATGCTAAGGATGGAGATGGATGCCAATCTGTAATATGGTCAATAGAAAGGCAATGGCTAGAGACACAATGCTAACCCAGGGTCACTGTGACCCTGGGAGCCAGCAGATACAGCAGAATAAGATCAGGGCTACAGTAACTGAATAAATCCGAGCAGATTAAGTCAGGCCCACTGAGTTGACCAGTGGTGGAAAAATGTAGGCAAAGCTCCATTAAACAGCTCCAAAATATAAAATGTAATGGCTCAGAGACAGAAATGTCTCAGGGCTACAGAGAACACCCCCTGTCCATGCTTTGTAGCCAACACTGACCTGTGGGGAAAACAGTTAATAAAAATAAATGGGCTGTTTCTATGCTGTATTAGACCTTGCTCGTGTCTTTTGGTGCCTTTTCAGCTGTGACCACTGGGCTCACCTAACATTTACTGAGACTGGATAGCAACAGATCTTCAGTGTTTCACCAAGGATCTCTCTGTAACCCTGATGTTTGTTATGGGATCATGATTAGGATGTTACTTTGTCCTGCTTATCTTCTACAATTGTTTTTTTTTAATTAGATGTTTTCTTTATTTACATTTCAAATGTTATTCCCTTTCCTGGTTTCCCCTCCAAAAACTCCCTCCCCTATCCCCTACCCCCTACCTCTGCTCACCAACCCACCCACACCTGCTTCTTGGCCCTAGCATTTCCTACACTGGGGCATAGAACCTTCACAGGGCCAAGGGCCTCTCCTCTTGTTGATTACTGACTAGGCCATCCTCTGCTACATATGCAGCTGGAGCCATGAGTCCCACCATGTGTTTTCTTTGATTGGTGGTTTAGTTCCTGGGAGCCCTGGGAGTACTGGTTAGTTCATATTGTTATTCCTTCTATGGGGCTGAAAACCCCTTCAGCTCCTTGGGTCCTTTCTCTAGCTCCTTCATTAGGGGTCCTGTGCTCAGTCCATTGGATGGCTGTGAGTATCCACTTCTGTGTTTCTCAGGCACTGGCAGAGCCTCTCAGGAGAGAGCTATATCAAGCTCCTGTCAGCAAGCACTTGTTGGCATCCACAATAGTGTCTGGGTTTGGTGATTGTATATGGGATAGATTCCCAGGTGAGTCAGTCTCTGGATGGTCACTCCTTCAGTCTCTGCTCCATACTTTGTCTCTGTAACTCCTCCATGGGTGTTTTGTTCCCCCTTCTAAGGAGGATCAAAGTATCCACACTTTGGTCTTCCTTCTTCTTGAGCTTCATGTGGTTTGTGAATTGAATCTAAGGTTTTGACCTTACAACTTACTGGGGCTTGGTTAATTTAAAAATAAAATTCAAAAGTCCTCCTTCATGGGTGGAAAAGGACAATCCCAGAGACCGTAAGATTATTAAATAAAAACCCAGTGTCAGGGGTGGGCTACTTCTCTATGAGTTGTTGACTACAGAAGCCCTTGAGGCCTTACAAACCATAAAGGCTATTGCTACTGCTATTGGCTGTATGTAAAAACTGAAAGGTAAGACCCTGTTGCTGAAGACACACATGCATGTTGTAACTTCAGGACATGGAGAAATTAATTTGGGACTGTACTAAAAACATTCACCACAATAGCTGATTTTTGTAGTGCCAGAAGGGGCCACTACTGGTGAACAACTATCACCAACATTCCTGTTTGGCTAAGGACCCTATATGCTAAAATACCAACATGCCAGGCAGGCTATGCCAGCTTGAGCAATCATGGCTCTGTCATCATGGGTAAAAGCCAATAGCTTTCTGAATGGATTTGAGATCCACTCCACAAGAGATAGAACACACCTGGTACTGTAAGCCAGGACAAACCCATAGCTGGGAAGGTCATAGGTCTAAGTTCAAAAACAGCCTCTATTGTATTACTAGAAGGATGTGATGTGCCTGTCAATATACTTTCTAAACTTATGTGTTTACACTCATAGGTCACCCATCAATGTTGTCAGCCACAACTCATGACCACTGGTAATGCTCTGGGGAACAAGTAACTGATTGTGGCTACATGTTGATACTATATGCTGCTCCAAGACCCAGAAATGATTTAAAAAGAGAGGACAAAAACAAACAAACAAACAAACAGACATAAGAGCTGGAAAAGGGAGTGGAGTGTTCTATAAATTTCCTCCACGATCAAAGTATTCTATCTAGTAGGGAAGTTCTTGAACATTATGGTAAAATTCAAAATAGCTCAGGAAGTCCCTAAAACTGATCAGATGCAATAGGCCCCTCCTTGCCAGAGTAAGTAATAAATGCTGGAAAAGAAAAAAAAAATCTTTTCAGACAAACTAAGCTGTAGAAAAGACTGAGACCAGACCAGCTTCCTGGATGAAGCAGAAACCAATTGCCCAGAAGAGGTTTAGGCCAGAGTCCCTTAGAAAGGATACTCGCTAACCTGGTCAGGCTGTGCAATATGATCCACATTCTCAGCTTTGTGAGCTGTTACCCATTCTGGGGTGAACATTTGTCACATGGATGTCTTTGCACCATTTCTGCATGTATATGTAACCCCTCATCTATACGTCTAAAGTAACCTCATTAATTCACCAAGTTGGACTTTTGTGGTATCTGTACTTTGGTTTGTTATTGGATTCTGATCTGGGATGAGCAGACGTCTGTATTGTGTATGTATTGGGTCTCTTAAGGAAAAGTTTTGTCACACAACACAGCTGGATCAATAAAGCTTTCAGGGGCTCTATAGCTGAATTTAAGGAATATCCAGGGTATCTACTCCAAAACAAAGGGCAAGTTTTTGGCTCTTGTGCTTCCTAACCATATGACAATCACATAATATCCAGAGGTATCCTAGGAATGCTTTTATAGCCATTCATGAATAAAAAAAGTATATAGCAATAATTTTTACTGTGAAGTTTCTGTAAGTATGTATACTTTGGAATACATACGTTTTTCATATCCACAGTCTCCAAAAGTTTTCTCTAAACCTCTTCTCTTATCCCTTTCTGCTTGGTCCACTGACCTTCTCTAATGGTTCCTCTACTATTTAGGTCACACTCTGACCCCAGCTACTATACAAGGAAGTCAATATGCAAGACTTGTCTTTCTTCATTTGATTTCCTTTGCCTGACATAGTGACCTCTAGTTCTGTTTTTTTTTTTCTTCTTCTGCATATGGCATGATTTTATTCCCTTGAGGCTTTACAAAGAAATGTATTCCATACTCATAAATATTGTTTTGGTTCATTTTTCAGGTAATGCAAAATACTCTGGTTTTGTGTGTGGTATAAAGTAAAAGTCTGAGATATCTAGCATGGTCTGTGGTCTCCACCATACCTTTGTACATAAAGTCTTTGTTTTCACATTATCTGTAGAAGATATTTCCAAAATTAGTACACAGAAAGTCACTTTTATAGTACTTTAAATATGTTATTATAACTTATTGAAATAGCCCTCTTGTTAGTAGATGCTTAGAAGCTATCAATACTGTTCTACTAAGTACACTCTCAAATTACTGGCTTTTTAAATATTTCTGCCAATATAAGTCTGGGTGAATCTTTTGAATAAACTCCCAGAAATGAGACTGTTGATTTAACATTACAGTTTTTAAAACTGTGTTGACCATGGCATGCTGGCTAGTTATATGTCAACTTGACACAAACTAGAGTCATCTAGGAGGAGGAAATCTCAATTGAGAAAATGCCTCAAAATATCTTGCAGTAGAACAATTTTAATTCATGATTAATGGGGGGAGGATCCTTCCCTTAATAGGTGGTATCATTCCTGGGCTGGTGGATCTGGGTTCTATAAGAAAACAGGCTGAGCAAGCCATCAGAACAAATCAGTAAGCAGCACTCCTCCATGGTCTCTGCATCAGCTCCTGCCTCCAGGTCCATGCCCTGCTTGAGTTCCTGTCCTGGCTTCCTTCAGTGATAAACAGTTGTGTGAAAGCATAAGCCCAACAAACCTTTTCCTCCTTGAGTTGTTTTGGTCATGGCATTTCATCACTGCAATAGAAACCCTAACTAGGAAGGTGGTTTGAATGAGAAATGTCCTTTGTAGGCTCCCTTACTTGTTCACTTGGTTACCAGTTGGTGATGTCTAGGAGGTCTAGGTGATTTCACCATACCCATTGGTACTTGAGGTGTCAGTGGCAGATAGAGATGCTGTTTGGAGCCTTTGGCAGGCCTCTCTAGGTGAATCACAGAAGAGACCTTTGGGATTTTGGAGCAAGGCTCTACCATCATCTGCAGACAACTATTCTCCTTTTGCTAAACAGCTCTTGGCTTGCTATTGGGCCTTAGTAGAAACTGAAACTTGACAACAGGACACCAAGTTACCATGTAACCTGAACTGCCCATCATGAGCTCAGTGTTATCAGGTTCATCAGGTCATAAAGTACAATGTGCACAGTAGCAGTCTATTATCAAATGGAAAGTGCAAGGAAGCTTAACCCCATGTTTTGGGATATTAAGTGGAATTAAGGGAGTGATGATCATAGAGCAAGATCCCACCAAGATAAGCTTATTGTTTATGTCTTTACAGTTGAACAAAGGATAGTGATACCATGTTAGATGTATTTATGACCCGGTTTACTGATAGTTCTGTACATTATGCAGGCACCACCTAGAAGTGGACAGCTACAACACTGAAATTCCTTTCTGGGACTGAACGATACTGGGGTAGGGGAATCTTCACAATGGGCGGGGAATCTTCACAATGGGCAGAACTTCAGGCAGTACACATGGTCATGCAGCTTGTCTGGAAGAAGAACTGGCCAGATGTATGACTGTTCACTGATTCAGGGGCTGTAGCCAATGGATTGGCTGAATGGTCAGGGACTTGGAAAGGTCATGATCGGAAAACTGGTAAGAAAGACATCTGTGAAAGGAGAAGTATGTGGGTAGATCCCTCCAAATGGAGAAAGGATGTAAAGATATTTGTGTCCCATGTAAATGTTCATCAAAAGGTGACTTCATCTGAGGAGTTCAATAATCAAGTGGATAAGATGACTCATTTTGTGGGAAGTCAGCCTCTTTCCCCAGCCATCCCTGTCATTGCCCAATGGGCACATGAACAAAGTAGACATGGTGGCAGAGATGGGGGTTGTGCTTGGACTCAACAACATGGACTTCCACTCACCAAGGCTGACCTGGCTACAGCTGCTGCTGAATGCCAGATCAGCCAAAAGCAGAAACCAACACTGAGCCCCAGATATGGCACCGTTCCTCAAGGCAACCAGCCAGCAACCTGGTGGCAGGCTGACTACATTGGACCACTTCCTTTCGGGAAAGGACAACATTTTGTTCTTATTTGAGTAAACACTGATTCTGGTTATGGATATGCCTTTTCTGCATGTAGTGCTTCTGCCAAAACTACCATTGATAGACTTACAGAATATTTATCCACAATCATGGTATTTCACCCAGCATTGCTTCTGAGAATTGAAAGAACTTATTTCACAGACAGAGAAGTGTGACAGTGGGCCCATGATCATGAAATCCACTGGTCTTACCATGTTTCCCATCATCCTGAAGCATCTGGTTTAATAGATGGAATGGCCTTTTGAAGATACAGTTACAGCAACAGCTAGGTGGCAGCAGCATGGAGGGCTGGACAGGGTTCTACAGAAGGCAGTATATGCTTTGAATCAGCATCCAATATATAGTATAGTTTCTCCCATAGCCAGGATTCACAAGTTCAGCAATCAAGGGGTAGAAAAGGGAATAGTTATACCTAGTGACCCACTAGGAAAGTTTTTGCTTCCATTCTGGGAGAGGAGGGTAGAGCTCCTGCCAGGAGCCACAACAAACATTCCATTGAACTGGAAGCTCATTTTGGGCTTTTAATGCCCTTAAACCAAAAGGCTAAGAAAAAATGTCAGTGTTAGGAGTAATGATAGCTACAGATTACCATGAAGAAATTGGAATGTCTCTTCACACTGGAGGTAAGAAGGATTATGTCTAGAGGGCAAGAGTTTGGGGCATCTTTTAGTACTACCACGTCCTGTGATTCAAGTCGCTTGAACCCTAAGGTAGTGATGAAGCCTTGCTGGGAAAATTACATCCCTGGGGCTTCCTGCCACTTCCAATTGGCTCTCTGTTTTGTGCCTGCATCTGACTATATGGGCTTTCCGTTCCCTGCCCCTGGCACTATGCCTGCTCTTGCTGCTGTGCCTTCCTGCCATGATGGATTCACATTTCTCTAGGACTATAAGCCAAAATATACTTCTCCTTCCTAACGTCGCCTTGCTCAGGGTGATTTATCAGAGCAACAGAGAAATAACCAATACAATAGAAACGGATAAACTGGCTTCCTTGTATTATAAAGTGTGATGATCCACGGGCAAAGTATAAAAAGGCCAGTTTCTCCATTTCCTTGCCAACGGTTACTGAATTTTTTTTTCCAATCTGATAAGAGTTGGAGTAAAGAATACTTCATGAGTTCCTGTAACTATGGAGTATTTTTATACTCAATATCTTATATATTTCATAGCTCAATATTTTATACATTTTAGGAATTATCTTCCTTCAGTTTTATGTGTTTATATCTCGTACCCATTTTCTCTTATGCTTTTGACACACTGCTTAATGAAATTCGAAAGTCCATTGTTTAAAAAGTTACCCCAGGTGTGCAAAGGCAACTCTGTAACTCTGCCACCTTGGAAACTGAGGCTAAGAAATTGCCAGGAGTTCAAGGTCAGCCTGGGTCACATAATGAGCACCAGGCCACTCAGGGCTGGACATTCTATACTTTGTTGACACTGGAGTATTAAAGTCTCTATTATTGTATGACTGCCTATTTCTTCTTTTAAACTTGTCAGTATTCGTTGACTTGAATGGTTTTTTTTTTTTTTTTTTTTTTTTTTTTTTTTGTCAGATAATCCATGTTGATAATTGCTGGATCTTTCTGTTGATATGATTGTTTTAGTACCACTTATTCACGTTGTCTCTCTAGCAGCAGTTTGTAATGTGAGTCTATCTTGCATTAAGGAGGCATAGTCTAGCTACTCTCTTTCACCTGTTTTGCTTAGCATCTCCTTTTCCAGCCTATGCATGTACTGGAATGTAAAAAGAGTTCATTGTGGATGACTGGCGTACCATTGGACGTTGAATCTTTATGCGTCTTCATGCTTCACTGGAAGAGTTTAACACATTTATATTTGGATCATTGATAAGTACTTATGTGTTATTGCTCTTTTACATTCTTCACACTAGTGTTAGAGTCCACTTTCTTACTCTCTTTTTGGCTCTGCCCTTCATTGGCTTCTGATGGGCTTTGATGCCTTTCTCTTTTCTCTTTTGTGTAACATCTACAGATTTATCTTTGCAGGTACCATGGCCTATAAAAAGTAGGTTGTAACTATAGCACCCTCCTTTAACTGCTTGGAGTTGGACACCCTATATTTTTTTCACTTCTCTTCCACATGATATGCTTTCAATGTTATGATGCATACCTACTTAAATTGGAGCTCCAGCTAACCAGAACCACAGAATCTTCACAATTAAAACAGCAATGGCTCTGAAAAGAGTCTTTAATCTTCCCTCTGAAATTTCACAAGCCAGGCCTCCATCTTCTGCACTGTTTTAAACATTATCTTCCAAGCTCCTACACAACATCCCACAGAGTTCTTAACACTGAATAGATCTTCTAGCCCCAAGTTCCAAAATCCTTCCACAGTCCTTTCCAAAACATGGTCAGATTGTCACAGGAATACCCCACTATGCTGGTACCAATTTGTCTTAGTCATGGTTTGTATTCCTGCACAAACATCATGACCAAGAAGCAGGTCAGGGAGGAAAGGGTTTATTCAGCTTACACTTCCATACTGCTATTCATCACCAAAGGAAGTCAGGACTGGGACTCAAACAGGTCAGAAAGCAGGAGCTGATGCAGAAGCCATGGAGGAATGCTGCTTACTGGCTTGCTTCCCCTGGTTTGCTCAGTTTGCTCTCTTATAGAACCAAGACTACAAGCCCAGAGATGGCACCACCCACAAGGGGCCTCCCCCCTTGATCACTAATTGAGAAAACGCCTTACAGCTGGATCTCATGGAGGCATTTCCTCAACTGAAGCTCCTTTCTCTGTGATAACTCCAGCTGTGTCAAGTTGACTCATCTGTCTGTGGGTTCACAAAACCTTTCTTCCAGTGGATTTTGTATTCTGCTTCTAACGGTGCTGTTACATGTGTTTAACCTATGCTTTGTTCTCTGGCATTCCTATGTGACCCCAAAATTGTAGGCCCTACCTGTTCTCAGAAACAGGTAAATGACCAAAAAATACCCCAGATTTCAGCTAGAAAACATAGCAGCCTGAATGGATGTCCCATGTCTTTCCAGAGAGAGGCTGCACGCCTGGTTCCTCTTTGAGACAATCCAGAAAGTTTGAGAGGCAGGTGAAAATGTACTTCAAACAGGATACAATACTAACTCAAATTTAGAATTCTAGAGGTATCGTCACAAATTAATATTTACAAGACACTGAGTTCTGGAGTTAATAAATCTGGTAAAACCCAGAAACACACATTTTAAAAGTTGCAAAAATACTTGTTACAGACTGTAGGTTGGAGGAATGTCTGATACATGGTGAAGGCAGGCCCTTAAGCTTATAAAGGTTTCAGTTATTGTTGAAACTGCAATTACTCTGCAGAGAAGGGACACACAATGCTGTTCACAAGGTCAGGAGTGTTTCCTAAGTCTTTTAAGACTAAGACCCTTTTCATCATCACATGGATAAAGTATGTCACGGGTGTCGTTAGCAAGTGCAAAGCTGTGTCTGACCTATAAAAGAGTCGCACAGTTTACAGAGGGAGGTGGCAGTATCTTTAAACCAAGCAGCCAGTGTTCTGAGGAAGGAAGGCCTTGCAAGTTCATAACATAAACTTCACAGACAGTTTTAGTAGTGCATTTTAATGTTGCTCTTTAATCTGTCAGTGATGATGTTAGCCAGCGCTACTTAGTATGGAGGCTGCAGTCAGGGCACTAAAACCTCTCACTAGTGAAATAGTCACACTGGTGACAAGCTTTCAGCGAAACAGTATGTGTGCATATGTGTATATGTGTATGTGTGTGTGTGTGTGTGTGTGTGTGTGTGTGTGTGTATTCATCAAGGGTGTATATGTATACACATGTCAGAAGAGGCCTGCAGACAACCTTGGGTGTTGCAATTTAGGGGATGTGGTAACTGTTAAATCTCTGATGGAAAGGGCTTCTCCAGTGGATGTGATAATAGCTATGAAGGGAGCTATCCTGGTAGTCGGGAGACAAGGAAATCTACAAAGTCATACCACACAACAAACCCCACATCTATGATTTACTGGGAGAGACACAAGAGTGTGGCTGCCTCTGCTCAGGCAAGAAGCAGCAGAGAAGTAAGCAGGAGAAGGATACAGTCTTATATAGCATTTCTTGGGGAGAGTTTTCCAGGGTGGAGATTTCTACGGTGGGTGTTTTAGTCAGGGTTTCTATTCCTGCACAAAACATCATAACCAAGAAGCAAGTTGGAGAGGAAAGGGTTTAGTCAGCTTACACTTCCACATTGCTGTTCATCACCAAAGGAAGTCAGGATTGGAACTCAAGCAGGTCAGGGAGCAGGAGCTGATGCAGAGGCAATGGAGGGATGTTACTTACTGCCTTGCTTCCCCTGGCTTGCTCAGCTTGCTTGCTTGCTTATAGAACCCAGGACTACCAGCCCAAGAATGGCACCACCCACAATTGGCCCTCCCCCCTTGATCACTAATTGAGAAAATGCCATACAGCTGGATCTCATAGGGGCATTTCCTCAAGGGAGATTCCTTTCTCTGTGATAACTCCAGCTTGTGTCAAGTTGACACACAAAATCAGCCAGTACAGTGGGGATTGGTGAGATTTCAAACCAGCCTGGATTACTCAGATTTTTGAGTTCAGGGATTGGTGAGATTTCAGACTCAGGGATGCGTGGCCTTTTGTGCTCAGGGAATGGTGGGTTTTGGTTACATTTTCAAACCAGGAAGTGGGTTAGGATCTTTTACCCTTGATTTTGGATGTAGAATCTCTCACTGGCTAGAGCTCTAGGCTGGTAAGCCAGGAAACCCTAGGTATCTGCCACCCTTCCACCTCTCTAGAGCTGGGATTATAAACGTTGTCACCACACCTAGGTTTTGGCATGAGTTGTGGGGACAGAGCCCACCCTTGCTGTTGATGGGCAAGCATGTCACTGAGCAATCTCACCCATCCAGAGGCAGCATCATGAATGTGACTAAGTGACATAAAATTTTTGACTTAAAATTTTACTAAAACTTAAGGAGAATTAAGCAAGCAGGTTGACTTTCCTCAAGAAGTTATGGGTGGTACTTAATATTTACTTTTTTAAAAATCAGACTCTTTGGTGCTCCTCATTCCTGAAAACGTCAAAATCTGATGAATTTTGGGGTAAGAATAATATATTGAAAAATTAATAGCAATCTAAAAAAGGCTTAAAGTATGAGAGTATGTATGTATATATATGTATACACATATATATGTCACTGAAAGTATAAGGTAAATTTAATGCAAAGCAGCACAATTTCTTTCTTAATTCCTTTTCAAACTGTATAGAAGATGTATAGACTTTGGGTCTGGTTAATTTTGCGGTGTGATATTTCTATTTATTTGCAAGGCTTTTGTAAATAATAAAGTTTATAAAATAAAATCTCATCCATTTGAATCTAATATAATACTTGCTTTTCACTTAACTAGAATTCTTCAAGAATTTCCTTCCAAATGTTTGCATTTGTCAAAGTACTTTGTAAAAGATATTTTACAAAGTATTTTGTAAAAAACAAATGATACACCCTTTGTATTATTATTTAACTGTACATCCATGGGCATTTGTGCCCGTTAGCTTTCACTGCGATAACAAAACACTTGAGACAAGTCAACTGAAAAAAGAAGGAAAGGTTTACTTGGCTTCTTGTTCCCAAGGTTTTAGTTTATTAGAACTGTGGTCAACTGACTCTTGCTTTAGGGCCAGTTGCTAGGCAGAACCCCAGGCTGGGAGTGAGCCCTGGAGTAAAGGTTCTTACTTCACCCGCAACTGGAAATCAGAGGGGGGGCGGGGCTAGGGTCCTAATTTACCTTTCAAAGGCCTAATCCCGTTGAACAAACTTCCTTGCACTGAGAGAAGAAATGAAAAATTCTTTTAATTCTACCCAAATACGTGCCTTCATTTCTTCCTTCCTGAAGATAGGAGTTTCCTTTTGGCAATATTTTACTTTGGTCTTAAAAGAACCCACTTTAGCATTTCCTAAATACTACAGCCAGGACAAAGCATGCTGGCTGTTTTTAAGATGTCATAACTGAGACCACAGCACTTCACCTTCATTGCTAGAAAACATTTTCACTGGGTATAGAGTTCTGGCTTGACTCTTAGATCAACCTTCCTAGGGCTGCAACTCTTTAATACAATTCCACATATTATGGTGAACCTGACCATAAAGTTATTGTTGCTACTTCATAACTGTAATTGTGTTACTGTTATGAATCATAATCCTGATATTCAGGATGGCCTTAGGTGACCCCTGTTAAAAAATTATTTGACCCTCTCCAAGAGGTTGCGACCCACAGGTTGAGAACCATTGGCATGGTGTGGTTAAAGCATAGTATTTTCCCACCTTTATTTGTGTTTCTAGTTTCGATAAATCGGACATACTATTATTATTATTTCATGTGGACAATATACTTAATTTATTGAGATATTTTCTTGTTATCCTAAACCCAGGGATTTGGTAACTAGTACTCTAGTTATCAAATTCTAGTGATTTGAACTCACTAGATACTAAAGTAGATTGCTTTCTTCCTCCACCTCTGCCCTCTCTCATAAACATCTATCCATCTCTCTATAACTATATTCAGACTTGTAATTACATTCACATTGGAAGTCTTCTGAAACATTTTTGGGAAAGTTTATGTTTGTGCAACATAGCTGTGATTAAATTTTAATGCAATTATTTATTCATATACTATAAAGATGGTCTTGTTTATTTTCTCCGAGTGCCCAGAACTTTTAAAGTCAATCCTCCCTGCTCCTGGACGTGTTGCTGGTGTGGCTGCTGTGCCACATGTTCGCCAGTAGGTGGCAGACAGGAGAGAGGCTGTGTTTATGCTCAGTGTTCTGAACTGTGAACATCTGAATGATTCGTAGCCTAACAATCCCTGAAAAAAAGTCCACCGAGATGACCGTCAGTCTGGCACCTTGCAGGCCTTGGGGGGAGGGGGCGGGGGGGGGCGCCAAACCATGCCAGAGATGTCCCCTGCTTGGTACCATATTACATGTCACCACTCAGAGACCCCAGGCACCACGATGAGGAGTAAGGTGGAGAAACAGAAGGTTGAAGGTACAATGAAGAGAGGCAGAACTGTGGCGAGGAACAGCCTGATGCAGGTAGCCAGTGATGCCATCTGGGACCGTAGTGGGGTTCTGACTTGTGCTGCCACTGGGGGGCCACATCTAGTCCCTGGCCCCGCAGCAGCACCAAAAGCCAGGTGGAAAACCCTGGTCTAGGTTGCCTCGTAGGGACCTGTTAATGTCTGAAGGTTGTGCAGAACTGGCCCCACTCCTCATCAGGGCATCATGGGAAATCTGGCCCTGGGAATTCTAGAGCAGGAGAGCTGACCCTACCCCTAGTTAGCTGCAGAACTCGGCGTTTGGGTTAGGGTGATGGTTAGGGGACTGTAGACCCATACATTGGGGGAGTTGGAGGTGAACCAGCCCCTGATGATATGAGTGTGTAAGAAATGGCAGTCCCACTCATGTCCTTTGTGGTGGCATGGACAAGAAAGAGAAATCCTCCTCTCCCTCCCTCCTTACCATCTCTGATGGGGGAGAGCAGGCCCTGGGGTCATAAGAGCAGGAGGGCTATCCTGTCCCTCACCAGTTGCAGCACTTGGGAGAGCAGGCCCTTTACCTTGCCTGGGCAGCACAGTAGAGCTGGCCTTAGGATTGGGGGGAGGGAGGGGCAGGGATTGCAGGTGTGTCGGCCCCAAGGGCTTGAGTACAGGAGAGCTGGCCCTATCTCTTGTCTGCTGGACGGTGGCAAGGACAAGGGAGAGATGCCCTTCTTCTCCTTTGTCCTTCCCCATCTATGGCAGGCAGGAGGGCTGTCTTGAGTCTTGAGAGTGGGAGAACTGGCCCTGTCCCTCACCTGCTGCAACACTCCGGAGAACAGGACCTGCACCTCACCTAGGCTGCAGGGTAGGGTTCCAGTGCCCCAGCTTTCAGCACACTACTCTACACAGTCCTTGTGCGCTACGTTGCAGGTAACCCCTCACATTCCTGTTCAGACTGGCAGCCCTTTCTGTCTTTGATCGTGATGGTAACTCCAGAGTTCTGATCCAGTCCAGCAGTTGAGTATCACTATTGGTTCCTGTGGCTCTGTGGAATTTATTGCTAGCCTTCTTCTTCCGTTTCTACAGCTGCCCGACAGTTCTAAGGATGTGGGAGCACCTGTTTCCCTGCTCTGGCCTTTAATAGTTTGATAGTTGTTTGCCCCTTTAGTGTACTTTTGAGAGGAAGGAAATATTAGTACATGTATTTTCAGTCAGGTTCCTTTGATTGGCGTTTACTTAAAAAACAGCACAACAAGCCTGGCGTGGTGGCACACGCCTTTAATCCCAGCACTCGGGAGGCAGAGGCAGGCGGATTTCTGAGTTAGAAGCCAGCCTGGTCTACAAAGTGAGTCCCAGGACAGCCAGGGCTATACAGAGAAACCCTGTCTCGAGAAACCAAAATAAATAAACAAACAAATAAAAAATAAATACAGCACAACAAAGATTGCTGGGCTGGAGAGATGGCTCAGTGGGTAAGAGCACTGGCCGCTCTTCCGGAGGACCTGCAGTTCGATTCCCAGCACCCACTTCTGGCAGCTCACAACTACATAATTTAATCCTGTTCTGAGGAACCTGATGTCCTTTTCTGGGCTCTGTATACATGCTGGCAAAACAGCCACACACATAAAATAAATAATAAAAATTTAAGACACTCAAATCACATATTAATAAAGATGGTTATATTGAGTTACAAGATAAATCACATAAAAATAAACTCAGTAAAAATTTTATTATTCACTGAAAACTAGAATCTTTACATAGTAGAAAGTATTTTAAATGATTAAACTGTTAACTACTTAATTCAATATTAAGGCAAGTATTTAGTTACCTACTGAACCTTAAAATTAATTTAAAAAAAAAAAACCAGCTAAAGTTTATGTCAATCAAAGCAAATTTAAGCCTCATTAAACCCAAGGAACTTCTGCTTGCGAAGGAAATGCAGCACCTGATGAACACTGCTTCCCCATCTCCGCTTCAGAGTGAATCCTCACATTTCCCCCAGTCCCGGAGTCAGGTGGTAATACTATGGCCTGTTTGGTTTTACAGAAATCGCTGTACTCTGGGCTCAGGCTATGAAGTATGCTGCTTCCTGGTGACTCTGGGCAGCAGCTGTAAGCTGGCATCCTCAAGTCGGCCTCACAACCACCACGAGGCAAACAGCTCCTACTTCATGGCCCACTGTGCTGCAGAGTGGGGGCCTTGATAGCTTGGGTCTACAAAGCATTCTTCATGTACAATTTTTTTTTCTATTTATGATTGATTTATGAAAGGAACTCCTCCCTGATTGTCCACAAAGAAGCTCACGAATCTTCCTTCATCTTTCCCAGGAAGTCATCAAAGTCCCACAAAGACAGTCTTTAAAGTTTAAGTTCCCCTGACATTATCTGATTATAAATCTCTTCGGTCATTGGGACATAAGATTTTTTCAAGTTATCCATAAAGTAAAGCGGGTCAGAAATCTTCAGCGGATCAAATCCTTCTTCCACCAGTTGTAGCTTCTTTAGCTTGAATGTCCCTGTAGTTTCCATTTTGTCCTAGAAAATAATCACAGATATGACCAGAAAATAATCACAGATATGACCAGAAAATAATCACAGATATGACTGGAACAAGTTATTAGTATTCATAGCAGCTACTATGTATGAGCAAAATGTTTAACAACATAGGCCATGTCTCCTTATCGTGTTTTATATCTAATTAATGTTTTTATATTTAGTATTAATTTGACATTAGAATTAAAAGCCATTTATTTGTCTGTAAACCTTATTGAAATGTTAACTTATCACATGAATAATAATTATTACTGTGACCAACAAATTAGGCCTGTTTGAAATACATATCCTATCTCATGGCAATACCAAAATGATATTATGAATATATTATACTGCAATAGGAGTTAAAGTTACAAAGGACAAAATTTATGATACGAGTTTTCTCAGGAGGTTCTGGTAATTGGTGTCTCTAGAACAGAACAAAAGGGCAGGTTTGGGTTAATTTCAGCAATATTGAGTATTATCACATTTAATAATTTTTGTAATGAGTAAAGCTACCTTGAAAGAAATGTGTCTTAAATTTTTCACAGAGCAGTTGCTTTATTCAAGTGCTCAGAAGTTTTAGTTCTTCATTTTCAAGATTATTTATTACTGTAATTCATTTGTTCTAAACTTTTTTGAGTTATAGTATTATTACTGTGTAACCCTGCCTAGCCTCGAACTCACTATGTAGACCAGGCTGGCCTCAAACTCAAAGAGATCCACCTTCTGTCTCTGCACCTTGAATCCTAGGATTAAAGCTGTGTAGTATAAGTTCTGCTACTTAAATATTTTGAGACCTGAGAATGTTAGGCTTTTCTTTATTTGTACCAAATGAATAATAATCATTACCTGCAATGGCCAATGCTCTGTTTGGAAAATTAATGATATTAAAGTGTTTCCTAAATGTGTATAATGCTGACCCAGTCTTTTAGAATAGTCCAATGTCAAGATATTCTGCTTCTGAGAGTGAATTGTACGTGATGCTGGGATTAAAGGTTTAAAATATTATCTTTTAAATCTGCATTCTGTTCCATGAAGATATATTTCTCATGGGATAAGGCAAGAAAGGACAGGGACGGTAGGCTTGGCTACAAAAGGACCAGGCAGATGGGTGTGGTGTGTAGCTATTGGTTTCTTCCCTCCCTTGGAAACTTGCATAACACCTTCTGGTACCATAAAAGCAATCCCCAGGAAGGAGGCTTTCTGCTCAGGTACTCTGGCTCCTGTGTCTACAATGTATGATCTCTGAAGGAGTAAAGACCTAGATACAATCTCTGAGAGGTAACCAACGGCAACAGTAACAGCCTACAGGGTTTTAAGACTTTTGGGTTTCCTGGGCAGCAACTGGTAAGGTGTCCATGAACTACAACAAGCAGCAGCATGGCACAGTCACCCTAACAGTGCAATAAGGACACTCAATTTTCAGTGGCAACCAAAGGCTTGATAATTGGATTTAAGAACTTCTCAAAAAGAGGAAAGCTATGCCTTGTACTAGAAGTGTATCTAACTACCCAGAGCTAGTGAGGTCATGAATATGTACATGTATATATCAATTGCCACCTTATTAAACCAGCATAGAATTCCTAACTGCATTCTAAATATTTAGTTATACCCACAGATATGTGTAGCTCTTACCCCTCAACAAAAAGCCATCTTCTGCAAAAGATGAAGACCATCACAGCTACAATTGATCATAATGTCGAAGCAGTGATCATGTGGTACCCAGCTTCACCTGACCCATCTACAACACAACTCCTAATGCTCAGGGAACATTTTCAAAAGAGGGGGTTGTAGTGATAGGTTTAGTAAAGCCTTTTTGTCTGGCTTTAAGTGAAATATTTGAGCAAAGTTTTTGCTATGCCTGGATTAATCAGTAGAGTCTGAGAAATGGTTCTGAGACTGTTTGAAGGTTGAAGAAATGTCTCTCTAGAGAACCTTCACTTGGTGCTCCGTGAGAGGTACAGCTGTACAAACCTTGGTCCTAAGACACTCTGGCAAACCTGGAGTTCTTACTTGTGACTGTGAATAGCCATGGTCAAAAGGGACTAAGATTTGTACAGGTTGTTTGCTCTCATGGGCAACAAGGGCAAGATAACTTTGGTAGCTGGAGCCTTTCCCAGCCCAAATTAACCTTGTATAATGATTTAATAAAGTAATGGGAGCGAGCTAGTTGGGTGTCAGTCTTTTCCTAGAGGCAGAACCCCTGGAAATTAAAGTTTAGCATCTTGGTGAGCTTCTCTCTCTACTGCAGACCAACATCAATCAATAAAAGATGATACGAACCAGAGGAACAGGTGTCGGTCTGTTATGAGATTAGATCTCCTAGAAATGTCAGGGAAGTTCTACTTATGAATTCTCAACAACATGGCTGCCTAAAGAAGACCTGAACAGGGATGATATCGACAGATATGCTCACACAGAAGGAGGAAATCTCATGGGGTCCCAACCCTAGACTGAAAACTATAGGCAACTAAGGAATGCTGAGGATGGGATGGAAATAGATTTTCCCAAGAAGGAGTCCCCTAATTGGTTAATCAACACCAAATTGCTCAGCCCTGAAATAATGTGCATATAGATAATATTATATTAACTGAGCAGGTTGTAGTTACATATTTAGGAATATATTATATGCAATACATGTATTTTTATTTATGTATTTAGGAATATATATATATATATATATATATAGAGAGAGAGAGAGAGAGAGAGAGAGAGAGAAAGAGAGAGTGCCCTTCATCAAGCTCCCCTCATATGCAGCTTCAGAGTGCCCAAGAGCACCAAGTCTCTGTTTCTCTGATTTTAATTCTTAAAACTATTTAAGATAAATAAATGGATGTATTTAAAGGAGAGAAGGGTGTTGTGCTGCTGACCCACCTCTTGGTTCTGGCTCCTACCTTTGACAAGAAATTGTGAGGTTGTAAAATTACCTGAATTCTTAAAAACAGCGGGCAGGCGTAAGCTGGCAGAGATGTCACCACTTGGCTGTACATTTTTTCTAAGTCTAAAGGCGTGTTTGGTTTTAGGATAACAGAAGTCATTCCTGCTTTTCCTTCATAACCTGGAAAAAAGTTGAAATAAAATCCATGTATCACTAGGTGAGTTTTCACAATCATTCCTGTCAGCACAGACTGTCACAGAAACATTCATTCTACATCCTCTTGCAGAGGTGACATGGGGCAGTAGCATAAATTGAGTCTGTGTCTTTCCCTCGCATATTATTTAATCACTAGAGTAACTGGACAGTAGGGATGAGCAGTCTGTCTTTGATGGTCTGCCCTACAGAAACGAAACAGGCTGGACCGAAGACAGTAAGTTATATATAAAATTTTCATCCTACCAACACAAAAACTAAGAAAGAAAACTTAAGGAGAGCTAACTGTAGCCCAGCAAAAATGTATATTTTAATCATTAATGAAAAAAAAACACAGGGAATATTTGAAGCTAGCAGAAGTAGAAATTGATATTTTCTTTTTATTAATTAAAATTAAGTCCACATTGCTTACTGCCCACCATGTGAGCTGCAGACCTCAGAGGGCTGGACCATTTCTCCAGTCCTCAATCTGTGGTCTCCTTCCTCTGCTGCTAACTAGACACTCCAATCCCTAGCCTCCTGTCCCCCCCACAGCATTAGCGGGGGAAGCACTGTCATTTGCATAAAATGACACACTTCAGGTACAAATGGTATTATTAAACATTTAATTATTGATTGATTTAATTATTGAGTGGAATGAGCCAGTACATATCATAACAGGAAAAGCGAGACAATTGGAAAGATCAGCTTCAAGTATTTTCCAAATGCACAAAACATTAAAACTCATTCGTACCTTTTTTTTCTAACGTGTCCTTAAAGTTTGTTAGCTTATTCAAGGGTATTGCTTCTCAAGGTGAGATGAAAATATTTTAAAATATTAATTTTAGGATGCAAAATTTTAAATGTTGATTCAGAAAGTGATAAAAACCTAAAGAGGATATGCATGGACATTCTCTTCCACAATTCTTAAAGTCGATCGCAGCCACGTACCTGGCACACGCACACCGTACACGTTTGCTTCCTGGATGAAGTCCAACCTCCCAAGCACATCAGCGACCTCTGTGGTTGCAACATTTTCTCCTTTCCACCTAAATGACAGACCCTTAAGAGCTCATGCATGTGAAGAGCCAAATGACAGATGATCCCTAAGAACACATGTATTTGAAGAGCCAGGTTCTGCTTTCAGTTTAGCGACTGGCATTTGGCTCTGTGAAGCACCTAGTAGCCCAAACCAACTAGTTTCCAGGCAAAAGCCACGTGTGCAGAAGCTTTTCGTTCAGAGTTCAATAAACTCAGCAGCTGGGGTTTGGTTAAAACAACTTAAGAGTTTTATGGGTATAAATTGTTCACTGAAAGAGAGCGGTGAAACAAAATGGTGAGGAATATATCTGTACAAAATCACTACTGTGTGCAATAATAAAAATTAAGTTTAAGGCTTTATCCTTGGAGGTAGGAACTAAGGAAATACTATAGTTACATCAGCATTGTAACCCACCTTACTTTCTAGGCATGAATGCCTCCACTTCTGCTATTTTAATGAGGACAATTTTATATGATGAGAACTTGGGCATACTTCTTACATATTCCCTATTTGTCTATTCACGAAAGCCCTTGCTAAATACTTACTCTATGCTCCTGACTATTTTATAGCCGTTGAATAACAAAATAAAATAAAGTTTTATGATAGGCTAAGACAAGCTTGAGAAATTAGAAAATAAAACGTTAAAACAAATTAGTAATTCTTTTCATCACATCAAAAGTCATCTCAGGACTGGCGAGACATGTTGGTGAGTGGCAAGGCACCTGCCACTGAATCAGAGTTTAACCCCTGAAACAGACATAGTTAGAACCAACTCCCAAAAGTCACATGCATGGTGTGGCATTTCCAGCCTTCCCCATAGAGAAATAAGAAATAAGGAAGAAAGAAAAAAAAGTGATTCGTTTATACAACAGAATTCTAATCAGCTATTAAAAACAAGGACATCATAAAATTTCAGGCAAATGTATGGGACTAGAAAATATCATCCTGAGTGAGGTAAGCCAGCCACAAAAGGTCATGCATGGCATGTACTCAGAAGTGATATGAGCCATAAAGTACAGGAAACCCATGCTACATACCCAATGAAGCCTAATAACAAGGTGGGCACAAGGGAGGATGATGCTTACATCTCACTCAGAAGGAGAAATAAAGTTGTTTTTGAACAGGGAGAGAACTGGGTAGTAGAGGAGATGGGAAGAGTAAGTAGGGGATCAGTCATAGGGAGAACTGAGGAGAGAGGGCCAGGAGAGTGGCCAGAAATTGGCAGAGATGAGGCGGGCATCTCTAGGAGGCGGGCATCTCTAGGATGTATCAGAGACCTGGGCTTGGGCAGGCTTTAGGGTGTTTATGACGATGACTCGAGCTGAGACTCCTAGCAGTGGGGAATATGGAGCATGACATGGCCACTCTCTGAAGCCAAGTAGGAAAGATAATTTCCCCAGAGGAAAGATAAGGATACCAATACACCCACAAAACCTTCAACCCAAAATTTGTCCTGCCAACAAGAAGCGCAGGGACAAGAAGCAGACTGAAAGAATGTCGAACCAATGACTGACCCAACTTGAGATCGATCCCATGGGCAAGAACCAATCCCTAGCGCTATTAATGGTGCTCTGTTATGCTTACAAGAACCTATCATGACAGTACTCTGAGAGGCTCCACCCAGAAGTTGACTGAAACAGACGTGGAGACCCACACACAGCCAAACCTTAGACAGAGCTCAGGAAATGTTGTGGCAGAGTTAGGGAAAGGATTGAGGAACCCAGAGGGGATGGGGATTCACAGGAAGACCAACAGAGTCAACTATCCTGGACCCTTGGGGGCTCACAGAGACTGAAATACCAACCAGAGAGCAGACAAGGGCTGGATCAACTCACCCACCCCACCAAACACACACATATGTAGCAGATAATCAGCTTGGTATTTGTGTGGATCCCCCCAACAACTAAAACACGGTTTTACTATGACTCTGTTGCCTGCCTATGGATCCTGGTCCCCTAACTGGGCCGTGTTGTCTAGCCTCGGTGGGAAAGGAGGTGCCTAGTCCTGCAGTGACTTGAGATGCCAGGGTGGGGTGGTGCTGATGGGGGACCTCAGCCTTCTCAGAGGAGAAGAGGAGGGGAGCTTGTGGGGTTGGGCTGTGTAAAGGGGGGGCTGGGAGGAGGAGGACTGTGATCTTGATACAAAGTGAATAAATAAATAAATACATACATAAATACATAAATACACAAATGAGGAAAAAAGAAAAACAATAACTGCAAAAAATAAAAAAAAATATTTCAAATACCAAAAAAAAAATAAATAAATAAAAAAATGACTTTAGACCCTATGGCTCCTCTGTATTTACCTAGTTCTAGCTTCACATGCTGCTCCTACTTTTGAACCTAAAAGTAAAGTTACTGATTGGGTATAATCTAGTTCATTTTTTAAAAGAACAACTATGGAGTTTGACATCAGAACTAAACTTGTAGTACATCTAGAAACAGATGGTGAGCCCATCTTTGTGCGGGAATCAATCATCTTGGAGCTGGACCCTGAGTATCCTCCCACTTTCCACAGAGGAGGGATTCACAGGCACAGGGCCTGCTGGGCATCCTGTGGTGCCATTCCTACCTGAAAGTGTCTCCAAGACGGTCCCAAAAATAAACGAAGTTCTCCTGATCTTGGAACATTAGGTCTCCAGTATTGAAGTACACGTCTCCCTTCCTAAACACATCAAAGAGCAGCTTGCTTTTCGTGTGCGTGTCCGAGCCAGCATAGCCGAAGAAAGGATTCTTCTTATTCACACGAGAAATGAGGAGACCAGGTTCTCCTGCAAGAGAAAAGGCCATTTTAGGATCACAAGAGTAATCAGTGCAGACACCACACGCACACCCAAGTCATAGCCGAGAAACCCAACCATTGTAACTTCATATTTTCCTTTATATTTGTTTCCATTCCACTCAATGGCATTTCTTCTTGGTGCCTGCATATAGCATATCTTTTCACAAACAACTTATCAAAAACAAAAGGCAAAAGAATCACACGAGAAGGAAATGTGAATTTAATTTCTCTTTTACTCTAGGTTGACCGACAAAGGGTAATGTCTCTTGGAACTGTACAAATTTTAACTCGGGTATTATTGAGAGCAAATAACACAATAATTTTAATAAGCTGGTAATAGCACTACCTATTAGCTTCCACACTTGCTCTGCCATTATAATTGTACTTATTTTGATGATCATTTGTTTGAAACTGGTGTTGCAATTCTAATTTTATTAAGAAGTAATGACCAGAAGGGTGAAGTCAGTAGTCTAAATCAGAAGAAGAAATAGATTCGGCACTCAACATGAAGCCTTTGAAGCAAAGAGTCCATGAAGTAGGCTGATCCAGTTAATGGCTCATTCTGTAAATCTTTGACAGGGGAGGGGAGAGCATTAGAAAGGGTTCCCTCCTCATGACACTTATTCATGTCATGACACTCACCCTTAGACATTTATCTGAAATCATTGTTCCAGTCAAGTCTACTTAGCGGAGGTTGGGCTTAGCCAACTGGTTTCACTTAAGGAAAAGGAAAGCAGAGATCACAGCTGCAGCCTTAAAGGTCCATGTTTGCCTCATTCTGGATTTGTTGCAGCGATGGATGAAGCAGTCACAGGGCTCTTAGCAAGGGCTGCTCCTCAGCCATTGGACAGTCCCTTCTGTCCCCTTATCTCCCTCTGGATAATAGCACACGTTCTACTTCTGTGGAGCCCCACTGCTTCTTTCTCTTGTCATTTCCATCCTCACTGGCCCCACCACCTCCGGCATCCTCTGCAGTTACACTGCAGATGTCACCTTAGAGTCCCTGTCCTTAGAGTCTTGAACATACATCCTCTCATTCTCAGCAAAAACCTCTAAGAAAGGGCTCGATGACAGTTCCATCTTACCAATGCAGAAAGGGAGGCAGACCAATGTCACACTGCTGTCACACAGAGAAGTTGGAGTACACATTTCAGAATGAGGTCCACATGCCCCCAAAGCCTCCCATATTCTGTGAAGCTTGTCAGGCTGCATTTAATAATGCAGAATTTTGAAAGACTCTTTTTTTTTCCCTCAAAATTATACTGTTTGTTTCTACTTCTCAGGGTGTAGGTACTAGCTTTTCCTCTGACAAATTATTGTAAATACTTTATAGGTCACGGGGTTTTCGTGTCTTTCCTGATGAGGCATAGTTGACACAATGAAGGGACAATGCTATAACACAAAACAAAGTGCAAGAGCCCATCGAGAGGACTCTAAAGTAAGCGCAGTCAGCATTTTTAGAATTGCTGAAATCCCAGGATTTAAGTTCCAGTTTCAGGGCTTACAAGGGTTCTAAACAACACTCTAAGAAAGACTTCAAGTTCTCCAAATCCTCCAAAGGTTTACTTTTTTCCTATTTTTATTAAGTGACTTATTATTTATTTCTATTTCATGTGCACTGGTGTTTTGCCTGTGTGTATGCATGTATGTTGAATCTCCTGCAACTGGAGTTACAGACAGTTGTGAACTGCCATGTGGGTGTTAAGAATTAAACTCAGATCTTCTGGAAGAGCAACCAGTGCTCTTAACCTCTGAGCCATCTCTCTAGCCCTCATCTTTTTTTTTTTTTTTTTTTTATCTTGGACAGTATCTGTGGAGTTGAATTAAGAAACATTTGAAAATGTTAATCTTATTAGTTTTAGTGTGCATGTGTGTGTGTGTGTGTGTATGTGTGTGTGTGTACACCAGTGCAGTTGAGTGCAGGTGCCCTCTCAGACCAAAGGCTCAAATCTCCTGGAGCTGGAGTTGAGGCAGTTGTGAGCAGTTGCGACCTGGGTACTGGGAAGTGAACTCTGGTCCTCTGCAAGAGCAATACCTCTGTACCATCTTCCCAGCCACTGAGCAACGTTGGATATTCTGAAGCTTGGGAGATTGTTAATTCTTTCTTTTATAATCTCTTCAGTAGCAGTAAGACAAACATAACAAGAATAACAGCAAAGCAGGCTTACAACTTGTATTATCATGTTGAAGCAAAGATCTAGGAAGTCATGTCTGGTGTGGTGTGAGGCAATATTCTGGAGTTTGGGTTACATTTACATAGATAATATCCATTCATTTCTAAGTGCATAGCCAAATGAGATGTCACTTAACTATTTTACAAGCTAGCTGGGGCTCAACATCCAACAGTTAAGCCAGTCCTCCTGCACTACACTTCAAGGTAAATCACCTTCTGAACAGTCAGTGTTTCATTGCTGAACTCAACATGGTGTGGACTCAGGTTCTTTGCTTAAGACAGCGACTTTGTAACCCATCTTACCTTTTCTTACACGGGAGCACCAGCCTTGTCCGTTCCGCAATGGCTCATCTTTCTGAAAGTCATACTTGATCAACTCAAAGGAGAAAAAAAGCTGCAAATCCAAAGTGAAGAATCAAATTGAGCATTTGGCTGGTTGTGCAAGAGCGGGGTCTGCGAACAGGATCTATGTTCAATTTAAAAAGGGAATCTTTTTACTGACAAAATAATTAAAGGAAGATTTGAAATTGGAAGTGGGAGGCACTAGTAATCGGGGCTCTCTGACACACATTCACTTTCGTTTCCTTTAGCTTGCTTCACCTGAATGCTGAGAGGCTTAACCATCAAAGGAGTGAGAGTGAGCTACAGAAGGTACCTGGCTCTGATTTATTTATTATTCTAACCATGGGCAGAGGGACCCATTTCACAGTCTTTGAAAACATTTTCTCTAGAGGGAAGTTTTTTTTTCTTTTATTTTTATTGGATATTTTATTTATTTACATTTCAAATGTTATCTCCTTTCCTGATTCCCCCCACCCCTCCAGAGCCCCCTTTCTCATCCCCCTCCTCTTGCTTCTATGAGGGTGTGCCCCAATCCACCCACCCACTCCCACTTCCCCTACACTGGGGCATTGAGCCTTCACAGCACCAAGGGCCTCTTCTACCATTGATACTCAACAAGGTCATCCTCTGCTACATATGTGGCTGGAGCCATGGGGTCCCTCCATGTGGACTCTTTGGTTGGTAGTTTAGACCCTGGGAGTTCTGGTTGGTTGATATTGTTGTTCTTCCTATGGGTTGCAAACTCCTTCAGCTCCTTCAGTACTTTCTCTAATTCCTCCATTGCGGAACCCTGTAATCAGTCCAGTGGTTGGGTTCAAGCATCCGCCTCTGTATATGTCAAGCTGTGGCACAGCCTCTCAGGAAAAAGCTATATCAGGTTCTAGAGGTAAGATATCTCTATGATGTGAGGTCTGAACATCAGGATTTTTGTTACTGTCATTTTCCTCACGGCCTCCAGAAAAATGACCAACTAACTGCCTAAAAATTAGAGTAACCTTAACTACTGTTTGGCTTTACTCTAGGTCTGTCAAGTTAACTCCTTCAAACTACCATATAGTAGTCTTTCTATCACTGTGGCATGAGAAGATGATTTGGACAGAATCTCCTTCTCAGTTCAGAAGCCAGGTTAACTGAATGTCAATTCCCCTTCATCTTCGGAGGATCCGAGCTAGATGTTCATCCCCGTGTCCCAGCTGCCTGGCCCTGAGGTGGCCATATCACAGTATCATAATGATGCTGTGTATACAATGTACGTTGTTCCATCAGGTCTCATCTGAGAATGAACTTAAAGTTGGCCAGTCCAAACCCCTATTTTATCTATAAGAAAATTGAGGGTTTGTTTATTTGTTTGTTTGTTTGTTTGTTTATAATTTTATTTATTTATTTATTTTTGCTATTTAAGCCTGTAGCCTTATCAAATGGAATTAGAAAGAAGATTTAACCTGGAAGAGATGAATTGAAGCAGGATAAAATAACTCAGGCTGGTAAATGAGGAAGCAGAAGAGGGGGCAAAGATAAAAAACAAGGACACAATAAGAATTTTAAAAAGTGCCCAAGAAGAACAAGTAAATTAAAGAAAAGAGAATCACTAAGGTAAATATATTAATATTAAAGTATAAGTAGAAACCATAGCTGATGTTTTAGTCTCATTAAAAACAGCATGTACTCCGAACCACAATTCAACATCTGAAGGTTTTTTTAATGTTTAATTATATTTAGTTATTTACTGTGAGCACGTGTTTGTGTATGTGTATGGGCACATGTACGCCATCATGTGTAAGTGTGTGTGAGCATGTGTGTGAGTGAGCATGTGCACGCGTGCATGTGAGGTCAGAGAACCACCACTGGGAGCCAATTCTCCATGTGGACGTCCAAGAGGACACTTTAACCCAGTGAGCTCTCTCACCCTTTCACAGTCCCTCATTTCAACACCATTTAAATGACAGCATCTAACGTCAAGTGTGCACTTAGTCCAAGCCAAAGTGCTGAGACCTTAAGAGTTCTCTTTAAGCACTGGAGTGCTATAGGAAGCAGTGACTAATGTCATCCCACGTGAGGACAAAAGGCCATCAAAGCAAAGAACATACTAGTCCTCAGTACATAAAGGTTCTTTATTAAAATGCATGTTTATGTCATGCTGGTATATGTTGCTTTGATAACACAATATTACGATACTTGCTTAATGACTGGTGGAAACATTCAGTCCAGCTTTTATCATCTTGTTCCAACAGGAAGGAAGAGAGCCTTTTCTCTCACCCTTTTCTCTCTTATTTTATACTTTGAAACACTTTCCCAGCAACTTCAGTTATCTGCTTTGGTGACATTTGTTTTCAGTTAATTTGGCAACAGTGTACACCAGTGAGAGTCACTTCATGATGAATTACTGCTAGTGAGAATATTGTCAGATAGGTAGGACTTGACAGCGAAGGTAATTTTAATTCCACATGAAGTTAGACACATTCTAATAGCTCTGAAAAGTAGCCTGGATTGAAGCATAAGTGTCTAACTAGAGGCGTCTCCTCCTTTCTCTCTTTAAGAGGTTTCCACGAAACCAGGACTCCCCTCTCTATTTATATACCTCTCTTTTTTGTTTGTTTCTTTTGGGGAGTGTTTTACCTGCATATGTGTCTGTGTGTCCTGTGCTTGCAGTGCTCACAAAGGCCAGAAGTGGCATCAGCTCCCTTGAGGCTGGACTAAAGATACTTGTGAGTCACTATAAGGGTGGTGGGTATTGAACCCAGGTCCTTGGGGAGAGCAGCCAGTGCCCTTAACTAAGGAGCCATCTCCCTAGCTGCATCTACATGCCTTTCTATATTCAGATACATAATTGCTAAGGAACCCAAAAGTCATTTTCTTGATTAATAGACGAGGAAACTTTAACCAGGAGAAAAGCAACTTGCTCAGGTAGTGGAGTCCAATAGCAGCAGAGCTGACACTGGAGCTGGGCTATCTGTCTCTCTGTGTGAGAATTTTGCCTTGAAAGTGACGCCTGGCCTTCACCCTCAGTGTCTTAAGACCTTGGCATGCTGTTCTATTTAGGAATGCACTCGTTTGCCTGAGACACTCAGGCCAACTACATAACAACAATTGGATTTTGAAGTGGGGTCTCTAAGCCACACCTCAGTGGTGTAGCTGAGCTACATCATCTGCACTTCCAAGAGGAGGAGACGGAGGTCAGTCTTGTGGGTATCAGAGCTGTTCTGACTCTAGGGAAGACATATGGCCTTGCCCTTGATACTCTCCTGGATTCTGCCTGGGAGCTGTCCCCTCAGCTGCATTTAGCCTGTTCTTTAGCTGTAACCTTGAGTGTAACAGCCTCCAGTGAGCTGAGTCCTTGCCAAGTGTCAACCCTAAGGGTGGTCTTGGAGGCTCCTGAAGTGCATGTGATGTCAGAAGTGTAGGTTGTCTTATGAATGTGTTCCAACGTTGCATTTCGTGAACTTTGCTCTTGGCAAGGAGAAGCTTACACTTAAGATGATTAAACAGCCAGTAAAAAAAAAAATTAGGAAATAGGCTTTTTGACACTGTCATATTTTATTTTATATTATGTCCTTGGATTTACAGCTATGGAAGAAATACCACCTATACTTCTCTGCTATGTCCTATATATGTTAGTAATACACATATTTTGCATTTTTAGGTTTTGTTTCCATTCCACTTAGAGGCCTAAAGTGGGTCTGTTTAACTTCCTGTATTTAAATGGATTTAATGCTGGCCATCTAACTTTTTAAATTGAAGGTGACTTCTTCTAAGTTTTATTTGATCTTCAGATTGAGCAGATGTGTCCATTCAATGCATTTTTTTTTCAGAGAAGTACAGCATTCGTACAATTCAGATGTTTCTTATTCTCTGTTTATTTGTAAAACTTTTAGAACAGTCCTTTGTTGTTCTTATACTGGGAGAGCAATTTAACCATTACTAAAATCCTCGGATGAAGGATGAAGATACTTCTGTTTCTTTGTCTGGCCTCCCGCATTCTGTTTGCATTGAGAGATGCCTGGACCATGCTCCCTTATCGACCAAGCTATGGTTTGTACATCCCTGCCCACCCCCACCCCTCTTGCCTTAGCGTGACCTGGTTCTTTACGCTTTTTTTCATTCATGTCACTAGTATATTCTTTCCTGTCTCTTCCTCTGTATCATCCTTTCATTCTCTGGAACATAGTATGCCCTTCGGTTAAAGACTCAGATCTCTATGAGCATTTTAGTATAGTTAAAGGACTCATTCCCACCCACCACCCCCCCCCCCCCCCCCCCCGTGATCAGTTCTTTTCTGCAAGAACAGTTAAGCACAGGCCGGAACCGTGCACAACTCCATAATCCTAGTCATTTTCTACCTAATGATGTTTACAGTCTGTTCTGCTTTTTAAACTTTTGATGTGTGATTCGTTTCTATTATAGGTTCAATTTTCTTCATTTTTTCCCCCTTTGAGCTGAACATGTTTAGTTTCTGATTCCTTCGCTGGACAATATCTTCCTTGAAACCTCCTCTCATTTGCACTCTTAATGTTTTGTGTGTTTGTTTGTTTGTTTTTTGGTTTCTCTGTATAGCCCTGGATGTCCTAGAACTCACTTTGTAGACCAGGCTGGCCTCGAACTCAGAAATCTGCCTGCCTCAGCCTCCCGAGTGCTGGGATTAAAGGCGTGCGCCACCACTGCCCGGCTTGAACTCTTAATTTTTAAAAAGCATCCCATTGGGATATTTTTCTGAGTCAATGGAAAAAAAATTATTTTGAAAGCGTGGCTTGGCCATTTTGAAGGACTTAGTATTTTTATGCAATCTCACTCTTTGCCTTCTGTATATAGTTTCCTTTTTCCCCAAGGCTTCTTTCTGCCTTCAATAGTTTTATGTTTAGCCTTTCCAAATTATTTCCCCAGGTGAAATGACCATACCAATGATAACGGCTACTCCTAACTTTGGTTTGAGTTTGCTTTGAATATTGCTTCCTGATTTCTATCTTATCCCATCAGTCACATTAGTGGGATGTCATCTCTTTAAGTGTCAGGGATTGCAGCTGTGACCACATTGGGGTTACAGGAAGCCACACTTTCTCCTTAGCTCATTCTCTCTACTTGGGAGTTTATTCCTTTCAAAGCAGCAAGCTTTCAAGTTTTAAGAGACACACTTATAATCCCTTTGCTTAATTATGGAATGGCCATTGAATTTTTTAAATTATTTGTACTGTAACCAGACAGCAGGTAGCTGAAATGATTTAAAAAAAGAGAGAAACTAGATTTTGTATGGTGTTAGGTTCAACTTTTAACATTTTTTTCAAGATATAATTAAGTAAACTAAAATGAATTGAAAATCAGTATTTTTCTAAAAAGTAAAAAATAAAAAAGGAGACAATTTTGTTTTTGTATATCACTGACATGACAGCAGTCTTCCAGGAGGAAGCTATAGTTATAGTGAATATAGGCCAGCAGTGTAAGCACAAGGCATCTCAGCCTGCTCTTGTTGGAAGTCTCTGCAGTGACTTGGAGTCACATATGGGCCTTCACTGGAATGCAATTGTTTTTAATTTCCTAAGCGTTGTGGCAATGTCTGTTAATTTTTCCCAAAACATTGAAATGAATGGGGGCTATACATTTAGTAGAAATAGGTTCCACATATGTCACTTAATTTAAGCAGTTTATTGTATTATTTAAATACCCTACATCACTAAAATTTTTAAAATTATCTTTATCTAAGTGTATTTTCTTCGTTTATGTATAGTATCTTTGTTATGTGCACGTGGCTTGTGAATGAATGTCCTGGGTGTGCAGGTAACTAAGGGGCCAGCAGAGGGCATCAGATTCCCAGGGAGCTGGAGTTAGGGACATAGAGCTAGGGTTGTCCAGACCAGTTGTGGCACATCCTACCCATTGACCCAGCTCTCCAGACCTTTGGTTCTGTCATTCTCTCCAGAACCTGCTTTGGTTCTGTCATTCTTAAAGTAGTATTACTGCTGTATATTATAACTTATAACTTATATAACTTATGGGGTATAAATGATAAAAAGATAAGGAGCTGTGGAGGGGAGATACTCAAGAGGAATGGAGAGACTTGTGGAGTCATCTCCACACTGCAGTCATCCCCACCCCACAGTCAATCATCCCCACCCTGCAATCAGTCATCCCCACCCTGCAGTCATCTCCATGCAGCAGATGCCACATTGCTGGGGTTTACCGATCAATCACCCACAGCCACCATTGCCTTTGCAAATGTGCCCAACTTCTAGAGCATACTCTGACTTTTCACAACATAGAAGTATAAGCTCTAGACAAGAGTGTGGACCTCAACGTACTATCTATAGAGAAACTGCTATACTTACACTGTAGAAGAAGTTTGCTCTCCCGACAGATCCAATCTTCCCAGTGTGGTTCATGAAGACTATGTTTCCCTCGGTAGCTCCATACAGTTCACACATTTTAATATTTCCAAATCTGTCCAAAAATTGCCTCCACACATCACTGCTCAAACCGTTTCCAACTGCCAAACGTACCCGATGGTCCTTTTCCCCTTCTCTCTGTTAGGAGAAAGGATTTCGCTTGTAAGTCATTTTAGTTCCCCACTCTCTCTTTTGCTGTTATTTATATGACAACTGAACTGTCCTAAAGTTGAATGGAGCATGTGCAGTAGCAGAAGAGAGAGACAAGCACAAGGGAACCACACAGTCCTGTTGAGAGTCAAGTCCAGCAGCTAATGCTGGGTAGGAGGGTTAGATCTGGTTCTCCTCCATATCTGGGAGGAAAACGTTCTTTCCAAATTACAAATCACAGACTCCTTTGATGAGGGGGTAGGCCTTCTAGGACGGGAAAAATGGCATTTTAGGATGAATTAAACTTTCAAAAGATTATGAAATGTTTATTTTCATTTATTACCTGTATAATTTTGCCACCAAGTAACCTTCAATTCCCAGCAGCGGAAGTAACAGTAAAAATTAAGTGCTTAGAGACAATTTGACAGAAATTGAGACAACTCGGCATAATTCATATTTAGAATGCACGACCTTCTCAACGTTTATTTGTATTTTGAGTTGAAGAGGAAATGGATTTTGTTCTATGTCCAAGAAACATAATGTCAATTAATGTGAATAATGTACATTTAAGTTCAAGTAAGACTGGATTATCATTGTAATCATGGTAAACTGATAATTTGCTCAGAACCACTTGTGGGTAAAATGTAAAAAGCAATGTTAAATAAGCAATAATAATGATAAAGTAGAGAGATCAATGGCCTTGACACTGACAATTTGATATGATCAGTTGATCGGAGTCTGTTTCTCTAAGCACCACCAAAATGGTTTAAAATGAAACATTTTAGTCTTTCAATGCTAAAGGATAAATAGACATGAACGTGAAGCTATTTGGGAAACACATAAAAGATGTGACTAGAAGTGGGTGAGCTGGATATTAAGCCTGTAGGTGGGAACCTAAGAAATGCTCCTCAATATCAAGAAACTATGAGAAAGAATGAGGGAGCTCTGTAGCCTGCCTGGGAGTCCTCGGTTACTTGTTCCTCATTGGCTAAGTGCTAGGAAAGTTACTCTCTGAATTCCAGAGGTAAGGAAACCAGTCTGGGTTGAGAAGCTACTGGACCCAAAGAACGTGACGAAAGTGCTTTTCAGATGAGAAATCCCCTTGACCTGATCACAATGACAATCTACGACACCACGGCTTTGAACGGGAGCAGTCAGTAATCAGAAAAATTAGTTAAGAGAAACTATATCGACGACTTTGGAAGTGCCTCCATGAAATGATTTGATCTCAGTTATGCTAAACTCTATTCTGAGCCCTTAGGTGCCAAATCCGAGGCATCTGTAATTAGATTTTAATACCGTTCTGAACGATTATTAAAGCATAGAGGTTTAAAGGTTAGAACGTGTCAAAAGAAGTCTAACATGAGTGGGTTGTGTGACAACTGTCCCAGAGAAAAATATATATTCCTGCAGAACAGTAAGAAACTGAGAAAACGAATAAACTTACCTGAACAATTTCTAAAAGGGCTGGGAGACTATCAGGTTATGTACTTAAGGTTGAAAATATCAAAAATAACAAATATCAGTATGGTGCTTAAACATTTTCTGGTAAAGTAAGTGGTAAGAAAAAAAGAGGGAAAAGGAGATGTGGAAAACTAGAGAAAGAGAGAAGGTGGAAGATTATTCTCAAGGAGGCCGGGAGGCTATTTATGGCTGGCTATTTTATATCCTATAAAAGCACTGTTGAAAACCTTAAAAACAAATCATACCTTCATAAGACTAAAAACCAAACATGAGCTCGAGTCAGAGAGATGGCGCGGTGGTTAAGAGCACTTGTTGCTCTTGCAGGGGAACTGAGTTGAGCTCCCAGCACCTGTGCCAGCTCACAACCATCTATAACTTGAGTGCCAGAAGTTCCGAGGACACTACACCCATGTAGAATACTCACATAGAAATATACACATTCACATACATTTAAAAATGTCTACAAAGATATGTAAAACTAAATACGGTACCTGACAGAACACAAAGGATGCGCTCAACACCAAACACATAGTGTTATTGATAGAGCAACAAACAAACAAAGAGCTAAAAGAGAAGAATGGGTCTAGAAAGCAGGGCACTCACATGTATGTGTGCATAGACATTTGCCCTTCAAGTTGATGATGCTTATAAGGTTTTTAATGTGCACAGTTAGACACAAGAGCTAGGATATAAATCTTCAAGGTCTATAACTGAATTAAAGTTTTATAAAATCACTGCATTTTCTGTAAAGTGGGAAAATACTACCTTATTATAGCATGTGACAAATTAAGGATTGATGTTGTACAATTTAAAGTAATTAGAGTACTCAAGGAACTCAAGGGAAAGCCTTTAAGTGTCTACAGTGAGTGTGTGAGTGTGTGGCATGCACGTGCATGCACGTGCATGCCACAGCCGGTATGTGTAGCAGGTTGGAGGATAACTTACGGGCATCAGCTCTCTCAGGTATTAAACTCAGGTCCTCGAGCTTGGCAGACAGTATCTTTACCAACTGAGCCAACTTTGTAGCCCAGAGGAAAACATTTAAAGAAAACAAAAGAAAGACTGTATATCTAAAAAGAGACAGTCAATGAATATATAATAAAAATAAAATTTCATGTAAAGATAAGTGAGGAATGGGGCAAATCACAGATCAAACAAACAAACAAGCAAACACTACCAACATCATAGAAGACTTAAGCTCAAATATGTCAGAAAATGTATTAAATATAAAATATAAATTCTGCATAGAAAACACTTTTTTTGTTTTTTTTTTTCCAAGACAGGGTTTCTCTGTATAGCCCTGGCTGTCCTGGAACTCACTCTGTAGACCAGGCTGGCCTGGAACTCAGGAATCAGCTTGCCTCTGCCTCCCAAGTGCTGGGATTAAAGGCATGCACCACCACTGCCTGGCCACACTTTCTTAATGCATAAATACATGAAGCCAAACTATATACAATGTGTAAGAAACAGGTCTTAGGTGCCAGACACATTCTTAGTGCTGTCAGGTTGATAGAACCTAGACTCACCTGTGACATAGTTCTCTTAGCCTGCCTCTGAGGAGATGCATTGATTAACTAATTGATGTAGAAGGCCCATGTTAACAGTGGGCAGAGCCATTCCTGGGGCAAGGGTTCCTGGACTGTGAGTGGTACATGCTAAGAATCAGTGTGACATTTGCTAAGAAGCAAAGGCAGTCATTGCCCTCTTCTTTGAGGACAGGCAGCGTGTGACCAGCTGTTCTTGCTGCCTGATTCCCCTGCTCCGATAGGCTGACATTGAACTGAGCTAATATAAAGCCTTTCCCTTTAAGCTGCTTTTATCAAGAGTATTTTATCACACGCCATGGGTTAGAAACTGCAGTAACAGCTGATACAAAACTTGAGAGTAGTCAGTTGGGCCAAGAAGAAGCTAGCACAAGCAAAGAACATCCTGTGGGGTTGGCTTTAACTACAGAAATGCTTTGGCTAATGAAGAATAGCATTTAGTAATTCATCAGAAGGATGACAACATTAAATTCCTTTTTGTTGAGTAACATAGTCAGGATATATAAAGCTCTATATTTGCAGATAAAGAGAAGCAGTGGATAGTCTCCATTGCTGGCCTCTCTCTGGTGCTGGCTGAGTAGGTGAGAAAAGAATCATAGAAACAAAGAAGCATGACATCAGCTTGATTGAATTTATGTGTATACACCATTAGGAGATGTTACTGAACAACACATACTCTCTTCTGGTATCCATAAAACATGTAGCAACATACATCAATCACATATCTAGCCTGTAGCAAGTCCTAAACTGATTCAAAGCACTGTCTGACATCAATTATTCAAATCTAGAAATTTTATAAATAATAACACAATTTTAAACACCCAATGAGAAGAAGAAAAAAATACCACTGAAATTAGAAGCATTTTAAACTAAGAAATAAAGAAAAATATTTTAAAAGCTCTCTTTCTCATGATATCAATAAATATATCCATGCACAGACAGATGTTTGTATATGTTTACATACCTATCAATCAATCAATCATTCAATCTACCTATCTACCTACCCATCTAATTGTTCATTCAAGGACATTACACAGAAGAGGACATATTATTTTTATAAATAATCAAATACAAATAGGTTATGATGTAGGCATACATGGTCTATGCCTATAAGTAGGGATGTCATAGAGTTATAATAATATGTGATTTTTAATAGAATAACAGTAACATGTTAGACTACTCTTTCAAGTATATCTCTGTAGAAAACAGCCTAAAAACATTAGGAACTATGGGTCCCAGAGAAAATTAGTTTACATTCCATACCAGGAAAGGCTCATCTCTCTTCTAGGAGAAATTTGAGATATAAAGAAAGAACTGATCTACCAGTAGCCTTTCAAAGTGACTCAGTACTCTCTACTCCAAGGGTATCATTCTTAAGCACTGTCACAGATTCATGACACAGATATGGACAGCATCTGTCTGGGCTGCCCTCTGCATGGTCCATGTGGACCCTATAAGGATAGAAATTTTCTGTAGACATGTGATAGGAATTGAAGTTCACGACCTGCTCTGTGCTGGGGCATGTAAGCTGTGTATACTGATTTGACCTCAGGGCTTTTTGCAGTTTTATGAAATTTCTGCTTGCTTGTTCTTGCTTAGGTGTTTGTCAAAAGGTTAAATGGGAACCATATATCCAACCAAGCACCTAATCACTATGCAAGAACATCGTTAGTCACCAGAGACAAATGACACTGTTGATAATAAATATGAAAAAATATTAACCTATGCTTTTTTTTATCACTACAAAATTTACACTTAGCCCTGGCAGGGATTCAGGGCACGTGAGATTCTGCACAGATTGCATAGAAGGCCATAGATTATTAGTACCACAACTGTGATCAGGCATTTAGTGACAGGTGTTAATGTTAGACACATGTATGCAAAACAGCCTATCAACTCCACTCCTTATTATACACAATCAGAAATATGTACATAATCTGCTAAAAGACTGGCATAAATATGACAATACACAGAGCACCATGAGTCAAATCAAGTCTTGTAAATGTGAGCAACCCAAACCCAACAACAGTAAATCATATTTCTTTATGGTATTCTCCTATACTAATGTAATGACCTCTCATTAGCTTTCTATTGCTGCCATACATGTCTCAGATGTAGCCATATAAACCCAAATGCATTACCTCTTATGGAGGCCATAGGCTGACATTGGCTGAAATGAGGTTGTTGACTGCTGGACTCTTATCTAGAGGTGTTAGAGGAATTCACTCCCAAGTCCATTCAGGTTCTCAGCAAGCTAGTTCCTTGAGGCTGTAGTACTATGTGCTGTGGACTGAGGGGATGTCTCAGGTCACAGGAGCCTCTCTTTAGTCTTGTAACATAGGCTTCTACATATAGGTCATCCTGAGTGAGGTAATCCAATCACAAAAGAACTCACATGATATGTACTCACTGATAAGTGGATATTAGCCCAGAAACTTAGAATACCCAAGATACAAGATACAATTTGCAAAACACATGAAACTCAAGAAGAACAAAGACCAAAGTGTGGACACTGTGCCTCTTCTTAGAATTGGGAACAAAACACCCATGGAAGGAGTTACAGAGACAAAGTTTGGAGCTGAGACAAAAGGATGGACCATCTAGAGACCCAGGGATCCACCCAATAATCAGCCTCCAAACACTGACACCATTGCATACACTAGCAAGATTTTGCTGAAAGGACCCCGATATAGCTTTCTCTTGTGAGACTATGCCGGGGCCTAGCAAACACAGAAGTGGATGCTCACAGTCAGCTATTGGATGGATCACAGGGCCCCCAATGGAGGAGCTAGAGAAAGTACCCGAGGAGCTAAAGGGGTCTGCAACCCTATAGGTGGAACAACAATATGAACTAACCAGTACCCCCCGGAGCTCGTGTCTCTAGCTGCATATGTATCAGAAGATGGCCTAATCGGCCATCACTGGAAAGAGAGGCCCATTGGTCTTGCAAACTTTATATGCCTCAGTACAGGGGAACACCAGGGCCAAGAAGTGGGAGTGGGTGGATAGGGGAGTGGTGGGGGAGGGTTTGGGGGACTTTTGGGATAGCATTGGAAATGTAAATGAAGAAAATACCTAATAAATAAAAAATAAAAATAATAAATAAATAAATAAATATCCATTGTTTTCTAAATCATACTTGCAAAATATCTAATGTCCCCATGGTAAACATTTCTTGCTTGCAGCCAGACAAATGTTTCTACTTCCAAAGCCTATGGCACTGAGTTGAATCTATAGGATCATCTTCAGATTTCAGAGTCATAACTATAATTTCTGTAAGGTCTCCTTTGCCAACATTCCTACTGAACACATATTGACAATGTTGCATAAATAGGACAAGAAAATCTCTGAAATGCTTTATTTCTGTAGCCTACAACTCAAAAGCAATGAGATAAAATGAATGACTGCTATGAATGAAACCAAAACTGCATGTCATGACAGCGCTGAGACGAGGAAGCCAGTGGAATGCAGACTTGTGCCTCCCTTCACCTCCAGCTTTTAAGAACAGGACAAAGAAGTTTCTGCTGCCAGAAATCAGAATTATATTCATGTTTGTGAAGATAATGCCTAAAAACATATCTCCATGGGGAATGTCTTGTTATGAATAAGTAAATAAGCAAACTTCATCAAGATAGTTAAAGGGTTAAGGCATGCTATTGAGAAATTTCAACTGCAGTGCAGAGTAGAAGAATTAGTGGCCATTTTAATAATGCTAAGTTAAAAATGAAATCACAGCTATTACATGAGGAACAAATTGTTGAGTCAAGTTTAAATTATATGTATCTCAGCTAAAATAATTAGTGTATTTTAAATATTTTCAAACACTAATGTTTTAAGACTACTCTACGTGTACTGGTGTTATACTAAGATGGTTACTTTTCGGTCAAGTTGACACAAGCAAATGTGTCTCCTGAGGAGAGGAAACTTCAACTGAGGAAATGTCCCCCAAGAATGGCCTGTAGACAAGTCTATGGACCAGTGTTACCTTGGTTGATGACTGATGCAGAGGCCCAGCCCGCCATGGATGGTGCCACTCCAGGGAAGGTGGTCCTCAGTCAGATAAGAAAGCAAACTGAGCATGCCATGGAGAGCAAGCCAGCAAGCAGTATTGCTCCAGGCTCCATGGTCTCTGCTTCAGTTCCTGCCTTGAGTCCCTGCCCTGACAACCCTTCATGATGGCCAGTCAACTGTAGGCTGAAGCGAATCCTTGCCTCCTCAAATTGCTTTGCTCCCTTTCTTTTTTTAGTCACAGTAAATGGAGGCACATGGACATGTGAACAGAAAACAAAGTAGATGGCAGTTAAAACTGAAGGAAAGTCACAAAACAATAGCACACATATTTTTATTTAGACACATGGATAAAAATACTAAAACCTTTCTTGAATATAGTCATATCACTTTATAGATCGAGGATCAAAAGATGGAATGGTTCATGTCTTCAGAGTACTCCTCCATTTAAAAATTACTTGTATTTTTTTCAGTTGAGCGTGTGGTGCATGTGTGTACAGTATATGCACACACTTCTGGGTGGGTGAGCCCACCATGTGCGTGAAGTGTGGAGACCAGAAGAGGATGCTGAGCATCTTTATCTACCATTTTCCACTTCATTTTTTGACACAGGGTTTCTCTCTGAACCCAAAGCTCAACATTTGGCTAGGGCTAAAAGGTGAGGTCCTAGCATCTGCATGTCTTTGTCCCAAATGTTGAGGTTACAGGCAAGTGAGAGCCTAATAAGTTTTGTAAGAGAGTGTTAGGAATTTGTTCTCAGGCCCTGCTGTTTCTACTGCTAACAATGTTACCCACAGAGCCACCTCTTTGAACTTTTTTCAACTTAAAAAAAAAAAAGTAGTTGTGGGGCTGGAGAGATGGCTCAATGGTTAAGAGCACTGACTGCTCTTCCAGAGGTCCTGAGTTCAATTCCCAGCAACCACATGGTGGCTCACAACCATCTGTAATGGGATCTGATGCCCTCCTCTGGTGTGTCTGAAGAGAGCAGTGGTGTATTCATATATATATATATATATATATATATATATATATATATATATATATAATAAATCTAAAATAGAAAAAACTTGGTTGTGAGTATGTGGGTGTATCCCTTAGAGCTGGGGTAACAGTGGTTTGAGCCTCCTGACCTGGGTGCTGGGAAATGAAGTCTGGCGCTGTGCAATCATAGCACCTCTGATGATAGGGACTGAGTCATTTCTCCAGCTCCTCTTTCAATCTGTCAACTGTGCAAAAAGACAACTTTGATTTTAAAAGCAACAGGAATAACTATAACAAAAGCAAAGCATACAGAACCCTTTGAAATATGCTCACTGGGTAGTGGATTCACGGAACAAAGAAGCTTCAACCGACTTCTGCAGATGATGGAGAAGACGCTCACTCGAGGAGAGCAGCTCTTTCTCTGCAGATGGAGAAAGATGCTCACTCGAGGAGAGAGCTCCTTCTCACACAGCCCAGGGCAGCTATGCTGGTCCTGCCTCCTGGGAGCCTGTAGATACTGCTTATCTGGAGTGGAACTAATTCTTGGACTGTGCACTACCAATTTTCTGAATAAGACAGTTACATTGCAAGCCTTATGATTTGTTTTGCCTGAGCAGACAGCAGTGTTTTATATAGCATAACTCTTGGATGCTTTTCAAGTTAGAGATGGGTTTCATCAAGACTCATTGTGAAATGTGTTGGCACGGTACTGAAGCGAATACAAAAAGGAGTCTGTAAATCAGATTCCAAAGACACGAACTCTTATGGGCTGTGATTTTATATATCTTTAAATGAGAAAGATAATTATCGTAATGCTCCAGCTCATATAGAAAGCCAAATGAATCAAAAGGATTGGCAGAACCTCTTGGTCCAAAATATCAATTTTGTTCCTCTGATGCTCAAGCCTTCATTATTCTACTGTGTCTTCCTTAAAAGAAAAAGAAAATCAGGGTCTGGAGTGATGATTCAGCAATTAAGAGCGTTATTAGCTGCTCTTGCAGAGTACCCAGGTTTGATACCCAGCACCCACATGGTAGCTGATAGCTGTCTATGACCCAGCTTTAGGAAACCTGACACCCTTTTCTAGCATCCATGGGCACCAGGCATGTAAGTGACATAGAGTTATACATGCAAGCAAGGTATCAGTACCTGTTAAAATAAATTTAAAAAGAAAGCAAGCAAAAAGAAAGAAAACAAATGATTGTCATTAGAGAGTATAAAGAAAGATCAACTGACTCAATATGTAGTATTGCAGAAAAAAAGAAGTTACAGATGCTACTGAAAACTTGTAAATTAAAGAAAAAAGGAAACAAAACCTAAAATCGGGCCATACAATATTATTTTACAGATCCACATATGTGCGCTGATAAAATTACATTGTGATGTAGCTATACATTTTGCTTTGTTGCTGTGTTCTAAATATGTCCCAAACTGTTAGCTTGTTTTATTTACTTACTCTCTTGCTCTGATTAAATGCCCTTTTGAAAGAAACTTAAGGAAGAACGTGTTTATTTTGGCTCATGGTTCAAGGTTACAGTCCATAGAGCAGCAACTCATGACAGCAGGAGCTTGAAGCACCTGACCACACAACACCTCCAATTGGAAAGTACAGGACCTGTACCTCAATGCCCAGCTCACTCCATCTTATATGGTCCAGGATCTCCACCCTGGAAATGGTACAGGCTATGTTAGATAGGTCTTCCCACATCAGTTAATCTAATGAATGTCAAGAAGCTAAATAATTCCTTGTTTACTGTTCCAGTTGGCAGCTGGACCTGGCAGAGTGGCACCTAGAAACGAGGCAGACTAAACTCTAGTGCAATAGGCAGCTCTAGTCAGAACATCAGGAAATTTATACTCTGAGAATTCAGAAAGGTTGCCTGAGTAAATTCTCATGAGTTCATGTATATAATCACAAGACAAGCCACACAGGGCAAGGACATGTTTTTCCATGGAGGCAGATAAACAAATAACAATAGCCAGTTGTAATGAATAATCTGAAGTAAACTCATCCCTACCTCCTACGCCTGGAAGGATCATGAAAACCCAACCCAAGAACATTTCTATGCTTTTGAAGAAACTGAGGTCACAAGACTCTTGTCTTGTTTTCTTGGAATTTTTTCATAAGCACTCAGAATTCTCCTCACATGACTCCACTGCTGGACCACGTTCTGACAATCCCTCACAGGTAGGACTGTCTCAGGTGATTCCAGATGCTATCATGTTATCCATTAACCCCAGCTATGACAGCTGTCATCCTTCAAGCACACGATTTCCCACTATTATACAAACAACAGATAATTATGCCATGATTTATTTCCTTATCATTTATTTTCTGATTACCACATTATTTTCAAATCTTCACCACTATTAACACTACTAAACTGATCTTCATGCCTGCCATCCCAGAAATGAATACATCATGGAGGATGGATCTGAGACCAATGGGTTGCTAAGACTTTGAAGCAATTATTTAAATTACTGTCTACCATGAAAGGTGAGCTAACTACCACTTTAACAAATTAAAGCTAAGGATTTTCACTTAAAACATCATTCTGTAAGAAGACATAATATCTTGCAGGCTTTGCTGACTTTGTGTCTAAGCAAATTGAATTCTTTCTGCTTAATGACATACTCAACGGATACACTCTTTCAATACCTACAAAGACTCTTCTCAGCATTATTTTCTCTTCAATATTGTAATCATCATTCATTTTATATTTAAATATAATCTTTTATGCTCTTGTTAATACCCCTTCATTTAATATTAACATACTCCTATCATAAGTAGCAATAATAATAATAATAATAATGACTAGAACATTTTCTTTGCCTCTTCATATTGAACTATTACATGCATTTAGTGTTAACTGTATAACAAAAGTGCAGCTTCTTTTATTTCATGGACTGAGTCACATCACGTATGGTCAGTTTTAGATTCTATTAGTCTAATCTTAAATCTATACACTGCACTTGGAAAGACTGGCAAGCAGACGCTCTCCAGTTCAATGGTCTTTCAGCTGACTTGCTAGACAGATATACAAAACTCCTTTAAATTATTCTCAGCAAATACTTAAAAATCCAAACATATGTACTTCTGGATGTAAAACATGGCCCAAATTATGTTCCTGTGTGATATGAAGTTATTATTCCACAGGTCACTGAGTTAATTATTGAACGCTACCACAGTCATTATTCACAGTTTTGTTTCCATGATTCAAATTGCTGAAACAGAAATGTGTGTGTATAAATAAAAATGGTTTTCTTACAATAATGAAAAAGCAGCATCACAGATCCACATAGCAGGCCTGAAAGTGAATCCTATGGAATTGTATACTCCTGCATATAACCATGCTCACACATATGTGCAAATATGAAAGGAAGGAAAGAAAAGAGTGGAAGCTTTAAAAATCTTATTTGTTCATGGACAGAAATTTTGTCTTATATAGCTGTCTAATATTATTATGAAGTCTAAATCAAGCCGTGGCGCGCTACAGCCTCCAAAGAACACAACTGGCCCACCTGTTTGACTCAAATGCTTTGATAAAGGACAACCATACCTTTTATTTGGAGATCAGCTATAGCATTTTCGAGATGTATAGGCAGAGCCATGTAATTGTGGGGGCACTAGGATCCATAAAGTCAAAAATATTTATTATTATGGATCTTCATAGAACAAGCTTGATGTCCTTTCCCCTAAATTATGAGTAAAGTTCAAAGTACAGGATCTCTATTTTAACATAAACAGTACCAACTGGTTAACTGGCACAGTTTTTGAAGTGACCTTAACGAATTTCATGGTCACTCTGGAACTAAGATAGGAAGCCTGAGAGTTTGAGCACTGGGTAGACCACTCTCTTGATCCAGGTCATTCTTCGAAGGACAGTCAGGTCAGTCATGTGAAGGAGTTTATTTGAAAGAACTTGTGAGAACAAGTGTTTCCCAGTATCCAGAAGAAGGGATGTGGACTGTACACACAGAATGCATACTACGATTACTACAAACATCTTCCAATATCCAAGGGTAAGAAAGGAAAACTGTGTTTCTTCAGGAAATGTTCCCATAATGCACTTTCTAGTCAATCTGCATGAGACTCCTCAAAAGGCCGTCGATGTCCATTCTACATGGTAGGTAGAACAATATTTTGAATGTGGTGTGTATGCCTAGAAAAGTGATACAAATTCTTTCGATTTTCTTTTCAATGGTATTTTTTCATGGACACTTACATACTTCTATTTACTATTGTTCTGAGACTTGAAAAAGTCTCAAAAATCCTCACTTCATTTTACTAAAACTAGACCAATGGTTTCAGACAAAGGAGGCATCCAAACATGAGCTCTGATGACTGCTTTTCTCTTATTTTTCTGGACATGCATACAAAAAGAACCCCTTACATCTTTACTCTTAAGTCTATAAATAGTCTCACACACGTAGAAAGAATGAGAGAGGAAGATAGTTGATAGATCAATAGATAGATAGATAGATAGATAGATAGATAGATAGATAGAAGATAGATAGATGATAGACAGATGATAGATATAGATAGATTAGATAGATGATAGATGAATAGATGCTTTATAGATAGATACATAGTTGATTGATAGATACATGGATGATAGATAGATTAGATAGAGCCATTTAAGAACCACAAAAATTGCCTATTCCTCAGCCATTTAAAGTCCCTCTTGCTGGGCGTGGTGGGGCACGCCTTTAATCCCAGCACTTGGGAGGCAGAGGCAGGCAGATTTCTGAGTTCGAGGCCAGCCTGGTCTACAAAGGACAGCCACAGCTATACAGGGAAACCCTGTCTCGAAAATAATAATAATAATATATATATATATATATATATATATATATATATATATATATAGTCCCTCTTAGCAGTAGACAGACTTTCTGACACTGTCAGAACTTCTGTCAGAGCTCTCCTATGGCTTAGTTCACAATAGACTTGCCCATCTGGCTTTCAATACAAAGTACCGGACTGGTGTGATCTCAACCACAAAGGAGTCACACCAACGCTGGAGCTCTGGTTGCTTTAAAAGAAAGAGAGAAAGAAAAAGAGAAGCAAAAACCCTCTTTGTTAAGCTGCTATCTGGTGCAGCATGGACTGAAGGGCAGTTACCTCCTACCAGGTTGGCAATTTCTTCCCAGAAACAGTCTCATTCTTCCAGAACACAGGCTCCCATACAACTCAGAAACCCTAATACAACTGGGCTGAAGACCCTCTTTAGGTGCCCACAAAAAGTGACTCTTCAGAGGTTCTCTTGAAATGCAGAAAATTCTGCATAACTTTAAGTTTTAAGGAACTGAGAATGTTTGTTGCTATAGATAGAGGCAAAAGCAAGACACACAGAAAACAAAACCAAATCTTTGTTGCCTACAGCCCAGCCTGCAGAACTGTGTACTGAAAACAGGGTTTCGTTCCGAAATGATCATCTAAAAGCATAAACAGCAGATGGCATGGATTTTGCTCCTTCCACTCTGATTCTAGGTAAGATCTCTTGGCCTAAATCTATGAATCACATGCATGATTGTCCCCAGCACACGCCTATGTCTCGTTAAGAAAAACCATGTGTTCTAACAGTTGGCTTTCCTTGCAAATGTTATAATAACATACGGAGACAGTACAAGCAGCAAGTTAGGTAGGTTTACAGAATGGGAGCAAGACTGAGTATTCCATTGTCCATGGTTTTAAACCTGAAACCGCACATGCATATGTGTATATATATATACACACACACATATGTATATATATACATTGTATATATATACACATGTATATGCATATGTGTGTATGTATATATGATGAGAAAGGATAATGAAACCAAGTGTTCTTTAAATAGATACAGATTTGCTGATAAGAAAAAATATAGATGGCTTCTGACAAGGAGACAAGTAGACAAGAAGTCTCCCGATGTTGAACTCCAAGCTCATGAATAAAGGTCTGCCACAGATCAGGCTATCCACATCCATTCACATTCTTTTCTGTGTCCATCTGTCCTGTGCAATCACACATATTTATTACATTTTTATTTAGGGCTCCCAGCCTAGTTTCATCTGTACTGCACATAAGGAGTGGAAGCAGCAGTGTTAGTGTTTTAACCAGGAAGAAGAGAAGAGCCGCCCAGTCAACCATCCTCCACATCTTGGCAAACAGGCTAAGAGAGGGAACTCAGACCAGGAGGTGTAGCTGCCTATGGCTCTGCTGTCTCTCCTTGCAAAGGGCAGCATGCTCTCTAGCTCTTCTGGAAGGGGTTCGTGTTGATTTGATTAAAGAAAAGAAAACCACATCTTAGTTGTCAAGAGCGTTTAGAAAGTCAGAAAGTCTTTTTTTGTTTTTTTGTTTTTTTGTTTTTTCAGCATTTAGGAAGATAAATGAGACCAGAATAAAGCCAAGGACAAAAAAAGCAAATAAGCCACAGAGACAAACCCCAGGCTCTGACAAATCTCCGCACTCACCTATTTTTCATGCAGCAGCAACTGATCAAAGCAATGTCAGCTTGGCTGCTTGGGGTGGGGGAGGGGCGGAGGAGGAGTATAGAATAAAATTCCTTTCAACATTAAAACAACAACAACAACAACACAAACAAACAAACAAAACTGAACAGGAATGCACCCAATGTCATCGTGTACTCAAAAGAAAACTAGGAAATTATAATTGATGTCATTTTTAAAGCCCAGAATTATCTTTTAATGAAAATAGAAAACATATTAACATATTTATTCAGTGTGACTAATTTTGACCAGTGATGAAGACATAATGTAAATAGTTCATCCTTGGGGTCCTAACAGGTTGATATAGAAGGCATTATCTGCGTTCAACTTGGAATTGTTTTTCTGTAAATCTATGCATCTAATTTCACAATCAAACTGGAATTGGCCTGACCCTGAAGTGCTCCAGACGATGGATCTGCCTGGCCCTGCTGCAGGACAAAGCGTATTATTGACACTTCCTTGGGTGGCCTTCCTCTTATTTTCTTGGACTTTTATATTTCTTCTATCCTGTATACTATGAACACCTGTGTGTGCTTGATAGATTCTCTTCTGGAGGATTGTACAGTGAAAGCAAAGAAAGCTTATTCTGTCTGAAGCCCTTAGCATCTCCAGCAACACTCTCTTACCTGAGGTTGTTTGCACAGATAACGGCAAAGTTCCCCAATGTACTGAAACACAGTCACGTTGTACTTCTTGCAATCATTCCAAAACTGGCTTGCGGAAAATTTCTTCTTTAGCACACATGTGGCGCCTATGCGAAGAGTTTGAAAAAAGGCATTAAGTTAACTTGGCACATAGCTGATATTGATGTCCTAACAGATCCAGGCTTTCATGCCTCATCCTCGGTCACTTGTAACAAACTCATTTGGAAACATGACCTTTAAGATCCGTGTCTTAGTGCTGTCACGTAGTATTGATGGCAAATGTACTTGTTGTGATTTGTCGAATGGAAACAAAAATCAGTAATTACATGTGTACTACTATAGCATTGAATGTGCAGGTATACTCCCACAGCATTGGAAGTGCATGTATGTATTCTACCACAGCCCTGAAAGCATGTGAATACTGCCGTGGGCACTGGGCAGTTCATCCATCCTTCTTCTCAGAGATAAATGATATGGCCTCACTTTATCTTTGCACAAAAACATGCAGTTCATTGTGAAGACTTTAAAGCAGCTTTATCATACCCTGAAGACAAGATTTAATAAGCTAGAGCCGGGCGTGGTGGCGCACGCCTTTAATCCCAGCACTCCGGAGGCAGAGGCAGGCGGATTTCTGAGTTCGAGGCCAGCCTGGTCTACAAAGTGAGTTCCAGGACAGCCAGGGCTATACAGAGAAACCCTGTCTCGAAAAACCAAAAAAAAAAAAAAAAAAAAAAAAAGATTTAATAAGCTGTTCTAAAATCCCATCAATAATGGGTATAGAACCTAGTTCTAATAACATTTTTAACGTGGCATCCATTTTTAATTGGGATATAATTTACAATTTAAAGTATGTAATCCAAAGCTTTATAATTTAGTCACAAAGGTGCCATCACCACCATCATCTAATTCTAGGACATTTGTTTTTATTTCTCCAAAAGGACCGTCATCACCTTAGCAGTCATTCCAATTTCCAACTCCCCTTACTGTTGGTGATCACTTATGAAAATCTGCCTCTAAACTTTCCTGCTCTGGACTAATCTGACATATTGTGTCTGGTCTTTTCATTTGCTATAAAATGTGGTTTGTGTCTGTTTATCTTGTAGCATATATCAACACTTCATCTTCTTTATGGTTGAATATAGCCATGGATATGTAATATTCTGTTTGTTAATATACATCAGTAGTGTGTTTTGGGGCTTGCTTCTTCTCTTGGCCATCAACAATAATAGGCACACCCACGGCCAAGTGTGACTGCATGTTTTCAGTTCCCTTGGACATGTATCCATGAGTAGCATTACTTGGTCTTGTGACTATCCCTTGCTTTACTGCTTCCAAGTTCTAAAATAGGTATCCACACTTGTTTTCATGCCCTGCTTCACAGTGGATAGAGTCTTGCTCCTAGATCTGTCCCTGATTGTTCAAGAAGAGATGCGAGGGGCAGTTAGTAAACCAGCTTTGGAATTTCTATAGCTCAGTCCATAACATGTACGGTATGGCAGTGGGGTTCCTAGGGCTAGCAGTGGGTTTTTCCACACAGTTCTGGCACTAGACTTCACGAACAGACCTGGGTCAAATATCTCATTCTCTCTCTCTCTCTCTCTCTCTCTCTCTCTCTCTCTCTCTCTCTCTATATATATATATATATATATATATATATATATATATATATATATATATATACATGAGAATAATCATCTTGCTGTGTATGTGGAGAAGTAACTATGGTCCTACACTTACTTCTAACAACCCAATTTTGACAGCAATTTATGTCTTTATACATACTCTTTTTTTGTTTGCTTGTTTGTTTGTTTTTTTCTTTCCAAGGCAGGGCTTCTCTGTGTAGCCCTGGCTGTCCTGGAACTCACTTTGTAGACCAGGCTGGCCTCGACCTCAGAAATCTGCCTGCCTCTGCCTCCCAAGTGCTGGGATTACATATTCTTACATATACTTTGAACAACTGATACTTATTTCATGTGAATGTTGATCACAGTCTGACTGACTTGCAATCACAGATCAGGCACACACGAGCAGTCATTAGTGAACTATATTCTTTGAGAGATGGCAGATGAAACATCATCTTGAATGTCTGCAAATGGAATCTATTGGATCATCAACTCTCTCATAAGGCTTCCTGGGTGTTTGGGACACACTGTGGGGAGAAAAGAAACTGGCCTTACAACTCATCTATGTAATAGAACCTTGTTCTTGCCTGGTAGAGACGCAGTCTGTTTTCTCACTGTTCATATGTAGACTCTTGTCTGAGCTTTGACTTGTTTTTCTCAGCAGAATGCTGCTGAGGTAATTGTTGTGGTCTCAGGGATTGCTCTAAGCTATTATGCAGCGGACATATGTCCTCACTGTGACTGGCTGTCAGGGGATCAGTCTACAGGAGAATGAGTAACCACAAGGAAAGGGAGTCTATACCACAAGGGCAAATGCCCAGGATATTGTTCTTTATAGTTTAAGAATATGCTGTTATGAAAATGTGTCCTTTCCACACATAGTACATTGTAATTGTACAATATGCATACAGTCCCTTCAAAGTCTATGAATACTTTCAAGTTATAATGAACATAATCTCTGATTGAACATGATGATGTATCGAAAAAAGTTCTTACCCAACTCAACACATCCACCAATTCCAAGGAGAGACCCTGAGCTGTGGTACAGAGGGAGGGTTATATAAATGATGTCATCAGCTGTGCAGCCAAACGCCCATAGCCCAACAGATCCCTTCAACACTTGCAACTGGCTAATCACAGCTGCTTTGGGTAGACCTGGGAGAGAAGGAAAGAATCATTAGCCCACACACATTCTCTGAGGTACGGCTATCCAGGTTAAAATGTACACAAATTGACCTCAGCAAACTAAATTATCATTATTATGGAAAGATGGAATGGAGGTGGAGAAGAAAAAAATATCTTGGTTAGCTTTAGAAAATGGCTATGTGTGCCTTCATATAGGAGCTAATTTTCTCATGATCATTGGGTAAACCTTTCGGGACATATTGTTAAGCTTAGCAGGCTTCTAGTCTTCATCAACCTACAGCTAAGAATGCTTTAAAATAATATTTTGAAGCATACTGAAAAAATTTCTCCACTTTGCTGTAGTTCTGTCTAATGTCACCACTGTATTTTCTAAATGAATTGACTTATAAGTTCCTTTGTTCTATAGCTTCAATGGCAGAATATGGCTTCCAGAGTAGCTTGAATCTGTTATGTAGTTTCATGGTCTCTCATATTGTGTTCAGAATAAACTATTTCTCATTCTTTTAAGTGGTGTTGTTATTTTTTTTTTAAACTTTTATTTATTTATTTATTTTTTTAATATTTTTATTACATATTTTCCTCAATTACGTTTCCACTGCTATCCCAAAAGTCCCCCATAGCGCCCCCCACTTCCCTACCCACCCATTCCCATTCTTTTGGCCCTGGCATTCCCCTATATTGGGGCATATAAAGTTTGCGAGTCCAATGGGCCTCTCTTTCCATTGATGGCTGACTAGGCCATCTTTCGATACATATGCAGCTAGAGACAAGAGCTCCGGGGTTCTGGTTAGTACATCATGTTGTTCCAACAATAGGGTTGCAGATCCCTTTAGCTCCTTGGGTACTTTCTCTAGCTTCTCCATTGGGAGCCCTGTGATACATCCAATAGCTGACTGTGAACATCCACTCCTGTGTTTGCTAGGCCCCAGCATCGTCTCACAAGAGACAGTTATATTTGGGTCCTTTCAGCAAAATCTTGCTAGTGTATGCAATGGTGTCAGCGTTTAGAAGTTGATTATGGGATGGATCCCTGGATACGGCAGTCTCTAAATGGTCCATCCTTTCATCACCGCTACGAACTTTGTCTCTGTAACTCCTTCCCTGGGTGTTTTGTTCCCAATTCTAAGAAGGTGCACAGTGTCCACACTTTGGTCTTCATTCTTCTTGAGTTTCATGCTTTTAGCAAATTGTATCTTAAATCTTGGGTATCCTAAGTTTTGGGCTAATATCCACTTATCAGTGAATACATATTGTGTGAGTTCTTTTGTGATTGTGTTACTTCACTCAAGATGATGCCCTCCAGGTCCATCCATTTGGCTAGGAATTTCATAAATTCATTCTTTTTAATAGCTGAGTAGTACTCCATTGTGTAAATGTACCATAATTTCTGTATTCATTCCTCTGTTGAGGGACATCTGGGTTCTTTCCAGTCTGGCTATTATAAATAGGGCTGCTATGAACATAGTGGAACATGTGTCCTTTTTACCGGTTGGGACATCTTCTGGATATATGCCCAGGAGAGGTATTGCTGGATCCTCCGGTAGTACTATGTCCAATTTTCTGAGGAACCGCCAGACTGATTTCCAGAGTGGTTGTACAAGCTTGCAATCCCACCAACAATGGAGGAGTGTTCCTCTTTCTCCACATCCTCGCCAGCAACTGCTGTCACCTGAATTTTTGATCTTAGCCATTCTGACTGGTGTGAGGTGGAATCTCAGGGTTGTTTTGATTTGCATTTCCCTGATGATTAAGGATGTTGAACATTTTTTCAGGTGTTTCTCTGCCATTCGGTATTCCTCAGGTGAGAATTCTTTGTTCAGTTCTGAGCCCCATTTTTTAATGGGGTTATTTGACTTTCTGGAGTCCACCTTCTTGAGTTCTTTATATATATTGGATATTAGTCCCTTATCTGATTTAGGATAGGTGAAGATCCTTTCCCAATCTGTTGGTGGTTTTTTTGTCTTATTGATGGTGTCTTTAGCCTTGCAGAAGCTTTGTAGTTTCATGAGGTCCCACTTGTCAATTCTCGATCTTACAGCACAAGCCATTACTGTTCTATTCAGGAATTTTTCCCCTGTGCCCATATCTTCAAGGCTTTTCCCCACTTTCTCCTCTATAAGTTTCAGTGTCTCTGGTTTTATGTGAAGTTCCTTGATCCACTTAGACTTGACCTTAGTACAAGGAGATAGGAATGGATCGATTCGCATTCTTTTACATGTTAACAACCAGTTGTGCCAGCACCATTTGTTGAAAATGCTGTCTTTCTTCCACTGGATGTTTTTAGCTCCCTTGTCGAAGATCAAGTGACCATAGGTGTGTGGGTTCATTTCTGGGTCTTCAATTCTATTCCATTGGTCTATTTGTCTGTCACTATACCAGTACCATGCAGTTTTTATCACAATTGCTCTGTAGTAGAGCTTTAGGTCCGGCATGGTGATTCCACCAGAGGTTCTTTTATCCTTGAGAAGAGTTTTTGCTATCCTAGGTTTTTTGTTATTCCAGATGAATTTGCAGATTGCACTTTCTAATTCGTTGAAGAATTGATTTGGAATTTTGATGGGGATTGCATTGAATCTGTAGATTGCTTTTGGCAAGATAGCCATTTTTACAATGTTGATCCTGCCAATCCATGAGCATGGGAGATCTTTCCATCTTCTGAGATCTTCTATAATTTCTTTCTTCAGAGACTTGAAGTTTTTATCATACAGATCTTTCACTTCCTTAGTTAGAGTCACGCCAAGATATTTTATATTATTTGTGACTATTGAGAAGGGTGTTGTTTCCCTAATTTCTTTCTCAGCCTGTTTATTCTTTGTGTAGAGAAAGGCCATTGATTTGTTTGAGTTAATTTTATATCCAGCTACTTCACCGAAGCTGTTTATCAGGCTTAGGAGTTCTCTGGTGGAATTTTTAGGGTCACTTATATATACTATCATATCATCTGCAAAAAGTGATATTTTGACTTCATCTTTTCCAATTTGTATCCCTTTGATCTCCTTTTGTTGTCGAATTGCTCTGGCTAGGACTTCAAGTACAATGTTGAATAGGTATGGAGAAAGTGGACAGCCTTGTCTAGTCCCTGATTTTAGAGGGATTGCTTCAAGCTTCTCACCATTTACTTTGATGTTGGCTACTGGTTTGCTGTAGATTGCTTTTATCATGTTTAGGTATGGGCCTTGAATTCCTGATCTTTCCAAGACTTTTATCATGAATGGTTGTTGGATCTTGTCAAATGCTTTTTCCGCATCTAACGAGATGACCATGTGGTTTTTGTCTTTGAGTTTGTTTATATACTGGATTACGTTGATGGATTTCCGTATATTGAACCATCCCTGCATCCCTTATGTCATATATATATATATATATATATATATATATATATCCTGATACCAACTACACAGAAGATTGAGACAAAAATACACCAAATTATTCTAGAATCTAGAATAGCACATTATATAGAAAATTCTAGAAATTTGAAGAATATATTAAAATAATAAAAGAAATGCTAACATTGGAAAACATGTGCCCTCAAAGGAAGGGATCATAATAAAATCCAAATGTTGGAAAGCAGAAGTTTTCCAGAGAACAATTCCTCCAAGCAGGACTCTCACTGTGGTCCATTCATTTCGTCATGTTTAAACATGTCTTGTCAAATGGTCCTTTAAAAATTCAGGGATCGTGAAATATGTTAGGACTCTTCATACATTTCATGAGCCAAGAAGAGTTTTCTTCTCTGCCTAGCCTTCTTCCACATAGAGTGTTTCTCATGAAAATGTATATTTGTAAGTAATATCTAAATGCATCTACAGACTGATATTTTCTTTATTGTTTTCAAATTTGTTGTTACTGTGTTTGAATATGCGAGTGTAAGAAATTCATCGATCAAAAACATCTGAAAGGTTAACACATATGACTCTGTATGATGTTTGAACATTAGCACTTTTATGTGTTTCAACCTATATGTCTCTATAGGTTGTCTATATGTCTCTATATGTTTCAGGGAACACAATTTGTCTTTCTGTTGATAAATATCATCACTTTAAGTAATTCACTGTGTTTGATTGTATCCTCCTCTTGTTGGCATTTAAAGTGTCTTAGTTCTTCAAATGATTTCTTGCACAGGCTTCCGTTTTGAATCTACCCCATCTCTACCTCATTGTGGCTTGAAATGCGGCTTAGTGGTAAAGAGCTCCCTCCATTAGCATTCATGAGCATACAGTCCCGAATCCAATCCCTGGAGCCACAGAAACTAACAAGCTCTTTTATTAATAAACTCGTTGGCTTCATAACATGTTAAGGGGATGAGGCCAAGCAGGGGTTTTTCCTGGAGGCAGGCAAGAAGCAAAGCCCGAGACACCACAGGCGGCATCAAAGGACAGTCTCAGTCAGTCCATGGAGTTTTCAAATGCCCTCCAGAAACTCTCAAGTCTGCCTTGTCAAGTGTACCAGCTCTGAAATGCCTGACAGACTTCATGCTCTGCTTCATTAATGGGATCAGACTTGACCTTACACATGAGGTTGGGATAATATTTGCCACTAACTTAAAATCATGTTCTTTCTCAAAAGCTATCTTTGTAGCTGCTTCCATTAGCTTGGTCTTTTACACCCTGTACTGAAAATCTCTCCAAATTTCCTCCTTAAAACTACAGGTAAATATGTGAAGCGAGTCTAGCCCTAGCCACGGCTGTAAAGAACAGCTTTCCATTCCTCATCCAGGAGAGCAAATATCCATGCTTTTTCTGCTACAGAGAAGCTCTATGCATCCGTTACCACATCCTCCATTCCCTGCGATGTCCTGCAGCTCAGGGCAAACCAGAAATTAAATTACATGATCTTCAGGGAGAGTCCGGTCCAAAGGTAGCAACACTACATCTACTGTTCCTGCCACCTTTCAAGCCACTTTAGCAAATTTCTTGGCTTACTAGTTTAGTTATTTTTCCATGTGTAATAAACGCATGAACTTAACCCAAAGAATGGAGGGTACATGGCAAAATTTTTGATAAAGAAAGCAAGGGATAGGAACTTCTCAGAAAATGATCAAAAGTCGATGTGGCTTAGGTTTAAATGAAGCAGACGAGTAGAAGAATAAACCAAACCAAAATTAAGGCTCTCAGGGAAAATGTTCACACACTAGGCTTGGTGGCATATGCCTTCTACCACAGCACTCAGGAGGCAGAGGCAGGAGAACCTCTGAACTTGAGGCCAACCTGCTCTACAGAGTGAGTTCTAGGACAGCCAGTGCTACACAGAGGGAAGAGAGAGAGAGAGAGAGAGAGAGAGAGAGAGAGAGAGAGAGAGAGAGAGAGAACAAAAAGCCAAAGAGCTTAAGATGTCAAGGAGCTTAGGAACTTTGGAAAATAAATTAGTGGTATTTTTAAAACCAATGCAGTCACAAAGCCCTGGATTGCATCTTTCCTGGTGAACTTTTTCTTGAGAAAAGCTATCTTATGTGGGCTATCAATTCTTGACACCTTTAAACTTTGTTCATTCCTCACATTGGAACTCTTTAAATGTAATTTGAGTTGAAAAGATCATTGGGTTAGGGTCCAAGAAGGAAGTGGGGAGTTTGGATATGTCATGTGGCTTGAGAGCTAGGGGACAGATAAGAGCTAGGACATGTCAAGAGAAAGATAACTGCAAGGCAAGTGTAGTTTGGGGAGGATAATTGTGAACATTTATTTATTATATTGGATGCATGAAGGAGGGATCTATAAGGAGAAAGGACAGTGTAAAAAGGGAACTCTTTCTATGGTAATGACAACTGTCTCCAGACAGAGAAAATAAGCTAAGGCTTGGTTTCCTCCCAAGATTTACAGAATTTTTGAATATATAGCTGCCCTATTCATGCTGAGATGACCTTATTAGGGAATCCTGATCCCACCTCTTCAAGTCTAACTCATAATGGCAGGATGAGACTGACCACATATGGGGACCCTAAGCAGAAAGGAGGCAGAGAGAAGATAGCAGCCCCAGAGTTCCATTAAAGAGATGAGAGTGTGGTCAAACATAGAGCCCACCCAACAAAGCCAAACATAAGGCAAAGCCAAAAGAAAGTTGTTTCCACAGAATCCGAGAAAGGATCATGAAAAATGAAGTTAGCCCCCTCAAAGAGTAGACAATAAAGATGTAAGCATAATAGGCTACTATGTGGGAATTTCTGTTTGTGAAACAATTCTAGTCATGGGCTTTCCCAACAACCCTGTAGACAGCTAAGATTTTTCCCCTCTGGAAATAACAAACAAACAAACAAACAAACAGTTCTGGAAATGTCAAGAAAAATAGAGGCTAAAACAGGGAGATAAGAAGAAACGTATAGACATTACTAACTTCTCACTTCCCCTTTAACACTTGCTGTTGGTGGTGGTGGTGGTGTAGATTCTTTTCTGAGGCTCTGAATAGCTCACAAATGAAGACAAGTAGCTAGGGGCACCCTACACACACGCACACGCACACGCACACGCACACGCACACGTACACGTACACGCACACACACACAGAGCAAAGCCTAGGCATGGAAACCAATTAGTAACAAAATCTCACCATACTGGGCTTATACTGCTGAGTTCATTTGTTTTGGGTTTCATTATGTTCGCTTTTAAGTATGAACTGGCAGTCAAAAGAAACCCAATATTTAAGGAAATTTAGCAGTGTAAAACAAAGCAATATAAACTAAAACATAAAAAAGTGGGCAAACCAGACAAGATAAAGACACTTGAAAGACATGGCACAATAAATTAATTATCAAGAGTACAATAATGGGTTTCTGACAGAAGAATATTCAAAGAACACAGGATGGGGAAATAAATATCTCAAAAAGTAAATAAAAAGTGAAGAGAAGGAAAATAGAAAAAAAAATAGGAAATTTGTGACTTAGTCCAAGAGGCTTAACCTGTAGAAATGGAAAGGCTTCAAAGATGGTGGAATGAACAAAGCACTGGAGTGACCAGAGACGGGGAGGGCAGGAGAAACAAAAACAAAGAGAAGAAAGGTATGGTTTGTTTTTTAATTTTAAAAATACATAGAGCTGTAAGACATTAATTTCTAGATTGAAAATAGTTACTAGCTTCCCAAAAAATGACTAAACAAGATTAGTCCTGTGGCCGGGCGTGGTGGCGCACGCCTTTAATCCCAGCACTCGGGAGGCAGAGGCAGGCGGATTTCTGAGTTCGAGGCCAGCCTGGTCTACAAAGTGAGCTCCAGGACAGCCAGAGCTATAAAGAGAAACCCTGTCTCGAAAAACCAAAAAAAAAAAAAAAAAGATTAGTCCTATATAATATCTTCAGGATACTATCAACTCCTGGATAAAAGACCTATCAGCATGTACCACAGTGTTAGCCATCAGGCACTTCCAGGGACAGCCCGGAAGAGACTCCAGGACAATGTTGGCAATCAGGCATCTTCACAGCCAGCTCCCGGGGTCCCAGTAACAGCAAGATACATCATCACTAGCTGCCCAGAAGTGACACATTGTTGCCCCTGCTGCATGTCCTCTTGTGCATGTGCCATGGCCTGATAGATGGCTAAATTTTCCCTTGCCTTTCTCTTCTTCCCTTCCTTCTCATCAGAAGCAGCCCCTGTATGTACCTCCCGCGTGAGACCTGCTGCACGGTGTGATTTTGTTGGAACCCGCCGCCTAGTTCCATCACACAGGAAATCCAAAATCAAATTCCTGAGTAAAAATAATTTCCAACTTATCGTTCTACAGTCTTCCACTGACAAGGATAAAATAAAAGATGTTTTGGGATATATAAGAATTTGTAAAAAAAAAAAATAATAATTCCCTCCATGTATCCCTTATCAGGATGCTGCTCAGAGAACTAGGCAGGGAGAGATGGAAGAGTAGAATAGCTGATGCTCTGGTGAATAGGGTACCAAGTAAAGAAAATGTGGAAGGAATTCCAAAGATGAAGGTAAAGGACAAACTCAAGGCGAGAACACAGCAGCTGGAGAGGACTGAAGAAGGAAGGAAGGAAGGAAGGAAGTCTGGGACAGGGATGTCCAAAAGTCACTTTGATAGACTACATGGGAGTATTTACAGCTGTGTGTCCTTGTTGAGGAAGAGGTGGTATCGCAAGTTAGTTCAATATAATTGCTATCTCAGGATCCATTTTGTTGGGAACGAGTTGTCCCTGTCAGTGTTGGAGAACTTTCACCATGAGACAGTGTGCTACAGTAACTAACATGTCCCCATGTCACTGAGCCAAACCCTCACCCGGTAGGTTTTGACCAGGAGAAACCTAATGATCAACACCAGAGACATGTAAATTTCCTTCTTTATGAGTATTTTCTTTTTCCTTTCTTTTTTTTTCCCCAGAGACAAGGTTTCTCTGTATAGCTCTGGCTGTCCTGGAACTCACTTTGTAGACCAGGCTGGCCTCGAACTGACCATACTTCATCTTTATAATCTAAGGGACAGAGTCCCATTGTCCCCTCTCCCACACAGCACTTGAGCTAGATTTCCTTGCTGCCCCTTGACCTGCAGGCACCTCTCACCTCTCTGAGACCTGTGTAACCCATTCCTTCTCTTTCTTATTTTTTGCTTTCATCCTTCACCATGTTTTCACCTGCCACACACAAGCAAACCTCCCTCCAGTGGACAGTCTCTTGGAGTTAACCATCTTGGCTTCCAGACAATATGAGAGGGCCTTCAAGATTAAATTGTCAGAGTTCTGGGGCTGGATCAAAGTCTTCAAATTTTTCAGTGTCCTTTGATCTTACACACTAAGGAAATCTCAGATGAGATTAAGGCCAATGAAAATGGAGGTTTGCCAAAATGGAAACAACTGGCCTTTTAAAGTCAAAGTAATTAACGTCTCTATCTGCATTTGAAAGTGCCTGGACAAGAGAACTTTAGGTCTTCTTGAACACGTTTTGTCAGATGTTAATTTTTTACATATGGTTGAAAAAGATGTTGTTATCAAGACAGCATTTTGTTATGTTTCCCTGTTTGGCCTAGAACTCATATGTAGACTAGGCTAGCCTTGAGCTAACACAGTATTGCCTGTCTCCATTTCCCAAGTCCTAGCATCAAAAGCATACACCATATCAGGAATGGAAACATAAAAAGGAGGACATGATACCCCTAGGTATGGCTTGGGGAGAAGGTCTAGTGTACATACCATGGAAAGCATAGCCCGGGGCATTTAGAAGATCCCAGACTGGATGGAGGAGGGGGCAAATAAGATGAGAAGAGAGAGGCAAGAGAGAAGCTGAGAACTAGAGACTGGCATAGCCAAAGTGTCTGGGTCATACAGGGAAGAAAAGCTTGGGGAAGAGCCCAACTCAGTCCTTGGGTTGGAGAGTTCAGGGTAAGGGGCAGGCTATGCCAGTGAGGATTGAAAGAACCCAGCACAAGACTCTCCCAAACCAAGTTGTCAGCACAAAGGAGATTTATTTGCCCCAGAGGAACAGAGGGCAAGAAATAAGAGCCAAAGACAGGAGATGAAGAAGAAGAAGAAGAAGAAGAAGAAGAAGAAGAAGAAGAAGAAGAAGAGAAGAAGAAGAAGAAGAAGAAGAAGAAGAAGAAGAAGAAGAAGAAGAAGAAGAAGAAAAGAAGAAGAAGAAGAAAAGAAGAAGAAGAAAAGAAGAAGAAGAAGAAAAGAAGAAGAAAAGAAGAAGAAGAAGAAGAAGAAGAAGAAGAAGAAGAAGAAGAAGAAGAAAAGAAGAAGAAGAAGAAAAGAAGAAGAAGAAGAAGAAGAAGAAGAAAAGAAGAAGAAGAAAAGAAGAAGAAGAAGAAAAGAAGAAGAAAAGAAGAAGAAGAAGAAGAAGAAGAAGAAGAAGAAAAGAAGAAGAAGAAGAAAAGAAGAAGAAGAAGAAGAAGAAGAAGAAGAAGAAGAAGAAGAAGAAGAAGAAGAAGAAGAAGAAGAAGGGGAAATGAACAGAGGTGAAGGGAGACAGAGTATTTGCCCAGGGAGGGGCAAACAACTGCCTCTAGATAGGGAGGAGACAGGGTGGCCCATAGGCAAATGACAGTTTATAAAGATAAAAGGGGAAACCCTGTGTCAGGATGAAGTGTTTAATTTTGATTGGGAAGGTTAATTAAAGTAGCCAAATGGGCCTTTTGATTGTTGGACTTCAATCCTTTGATAGCTGGATCTTGGTAGTTAGCATCAGGAGGAGCAGTCACATAATGGAATAGATCTTGGTGGCTAGCTTTAGGTATGTAATCTATTAGATTTAGCAAGGCAGAGAAAATGGAGGAAGGGCAAGGTCTGCCAAAATCATGTTTGCCATGTTCAGGCCTGCTGGAGTCGCTTCAAGGATGGCTCTGTAGTAGGCAATGAGGGATGTTGGGAGAACCTGGCAGACATGTCTATTTTGATGCATCAAATAGGCTCCTCAGTTAGCCATCTGTCCTGAGCTTGAGATATAACACATTAGATCTAAAATTTTATTATTTTTAATTACTTTTATGTGCATCATGTCTGTGTAGTGCCTATAACATGGGCAGACTCACATGCACATACCAGGTGGAACCAAGAGCTAGCTAGCTAGTAAATCTAGTTAGAAATGATAGCCCTCCTTAAGGCAATAAGCAGGAGAGCAATGGAGGTCACATGAAATCCTATTCTGGCCTCTATTTGTATGCACTGGCATAAACATCCATACATGCAACAGGAGAGAGAGAGAGAGAGAGAGAGAGAGAGAGAGAGAGAGAGAGAGAGAGAGAAGAAGAAGAAGAAGAAGAAGAAGAAGAAGAAGGAGGAGGAGGAGGAGGAGGAGGAGGAGGAGGAGGAGGAGGAGGAGGAGGAGGGAGAAGGGGAAGGGATGGGAAGGGAGAAGGGAGGGGAAGGAGGAGAGGGAGAGGGAGAGGGAAATGGAGAGGGAGAGAGAACATACCCGTTGTTCCAGAGGTAAAAATGTAGAGGCAAGTAGACTTGAGGCTTGAGGTGACATGATGGCTTGGTGGCACTGGCTCATCAGAGGCAAGACTCAGCTTTTCTTGGAGTGAAACTATACCTTCTGGAACAGAATCCTTCATTCCCCAAACTCTGACATGTTTTGGGAGACTGGGAAGGATTTCTTCTATGCTTCCAAGCAAATCTGAGAAGCAAAAAATTTAGAAATAGGTCAACAAACTCAAACCTCAAATGTTTCATGTTGGGTTTCCTTCCTGTGTTAGGACGGAGATAAAACGGAAACAAAGCCTCTCCTCTGTCTGATTTAGTGGCATCAGGGCTACTTTATGCTTATATTTGGTTTGAGAAAATTTGTTCTGTCTTGTGGCATGCCTCCCTAATCTCTCTAGTGGGTCCTTGAATTTGTAATCTCCCAGCTCAGTTTGCAAAATCCAGTGGTGCATGAGCACCACTCCAGGCCTCGAGGCTCGATTTCAACAGGAGTCACAGAAACAACAATTTTGTCACCATCTGATTGAACAACACAAAGCAGATTCACATAAATGTTGGCCATTTTGATAGTTTTCTGTTAAAAGATTTTACTTCCCAGCTTCCTTTTGCCAGGCCAATCAGTTCTAGAAGAGCGGGACTGTGGTGTAGTAGTAGTTTCTGTCTTTACAAGGGGCCAGATCCCATCTTCTTCTGTAGACATTTTGAGCATCTGTCCAAATGCCCCCTATCATGAAGAAACATTTCTTCACCTAAAGTCAGAACAAACCTTGCTTCCTCCTGCCTCCTGTCTCTTTACAGCTGCCTTAAATAGTCTAAAAGACTTATTAGCAAACTTATTTTTTTCAGTTTCAAAGTAAAACTACTGTAAGGGCCAAAGTTAAGCTGTAAGCTAAGCCTCACTTGCCCAAAGATGGACACTTCCTGAAATACTGGAGACTATTGTTTGGGGGAGATAGCAAGCCACATATTTTTGTTCCCCTAAACAAGTTTGAGCCAGCTGAGCCAGATATACTTGATCACATGTAGGCTGGAGGTATGAGGGCAGGAAACACATCAGGGTACATGCTTACCCCTGTTTGGTTGTAGGCAGGAGGAAATATGTCAGGATATATGCTTGCCCCTGCTACAACCCAATGAGAAATACAGTGGCCCTGTGGTTTTGCTTTTTCAGCCTAAGAAAAACATGACTCTTTGCCATTTTCTTGAAACCCAGGAATGGAACTGGCCTGAGTCCAACCTTTAATTAAACTTGCTTCAGATTTGTCTCCAAATTGTGGTATGGTCTAATTCTCACCCAGTGGGATGAGTCCTGCTTTCCAGATTCTCTTCAAATCTAAATTTAGGATACTTCGATAGACATTTTCTTTTAACTACAACTAGTTGTTAATTGTTCTGGGAGCACATCTAGGGGCTTAATTGTTCAACCTCAATAAAACACATTTGGGTAAATCCCTTGGCTGCTCTGGAAGTCATAGGATCACTGTGGTCTTAAGGCCAGTTGGAAGCCAAAAGTTAAGTGAATTTAGAAAGAGGCCTGTTCTTGGCACCACTGATAAGTCAAGTTGCAAAGCCCTGGAGCAGAGGGGGTGGGGTGGGGGGAAGAAAGGAAGGCTAGCTTCCAGAAAAGGAACAAGGTCCTTCATTCAGAAAGCAATGTGAGAGCTGAGCGTGGAATGATGACCTGAATCTCCAGAGCAGCCTGAGGTTGAAAACCAAGGACAGAACCAAAGTCAAGCAGACAAGAGGAACAGATGACCCCGAGAGTCCATGTCTCCACCCTTGGAAAGCCTTGGAGTGTAGTGAGTTCAAGGGTCTGCATGTCAGAGGACTGGAAAGGAATCAGGATACTGTTTTTAAAGAACTCTTTTTTTTTTCCAGCCTTAAGAATACAAAACGCAGGTGGATTTCTAAGTTCGAGGCCAGCCTGGTCTACAGAGTGAGTTCCAGGACAGCCAGGACTACACAGAGAAACCCTGTCTTGAAGAAGAAAAAAAAGAAAAGAAAGGAAAAAAGAAAAAAAATACAAAATGCCATGGTTGGGGTGAGTACCCAACAGTGCACAAAAGAATCAAAATCCATCATTCCTGACAACTTTCCCCTCCCCACCCCCCCAGAACATAGAAATTACATTAAATCCCTTTGGCTGTATTTCTGTAGTTTAATATGGATCTCTGAGAGTAAAAGTTTTATATTTATTATAACTTCTAGGTTTTTTCAATATTTCTATGATATGCTATTCATTTCCAAGGTGTGAGGGACTTCTTCATGCTGAATTTTAATTCAGCATCTACTGCAATGTCTTTGGTGGTGCTATGCGATGATACCCGCTAGCCTTCTGCAATTGGCACAACCAGAGTCAGGCGAGATGAAGAAAGATTCTTTCTTTACTTTTCTGTAAATATGACCCTGACAATTCCTTTGCTTTAGACTGTTAGCCTCCAGAACCAGGCAGAATACATTTCTCTTATTTTAAACTCCCAGTTACTTTATCATAGCATCTTAGAAAGCTAATAAAACAAGGTCTCAAAATGATTCCCAGTGCAACAGGTAATCAAACTGAAATTAAATTATTCTAAAACTATATATGCGTCATAAAAGAAATCAATGACTTGGCCTAGAGAGAGTGGGATCAGAGGTTACATGTTTGCATTGTTCCTGCAGAAGACCTGAGTTCAGTTTCTAGCACCCACATCAGGAGGTTCCCAATGCCCTATAATCTAGCTCCTAAGATCAGAGAGCCTCTTCCTGTATCTTTGGGCACTTCTATTCACATGTACATTCCCCAATACAGAGACACACAAAAATATACATGCTTTTAAAAAAATCTTTAAAAACCACAGTGATTAAGAATGATGTAATTCAATATACAATAGACCCTACTCAGATGCTCTAGAATATATGCTATTTTTGCTCTGTACATAAAAAGCAACTATATGTTATTTAATTCTTAAAATTAAACTTGAAACATAATCACAAAGTCTAGCTCATTTTGAATCTGAATCGATAGTACTATGTGAAACATTTTCAGGAATGAGAATATGAAGCATGCAGGATTATCTGGCTAGAGCTGTCAGTCTCTGTTCAGTTCTATTACACTCCTGGTTAGAGCTTTATAATTCAGATGAATCATAAAGAAGCAACAGCAGACATGAGTCATACTTCACTTCTGTCTCTCCAGACTTTCTCTTTGTCTTCTTGCAGCCTGCCCAGAGAAGCTTTTTCTCCTACTTTACCTCCATTTTCTGGAGACCTTGCCCATCTGTGCTGACCCAGGGCCTCTTTAGTTCTTTCCAGGAAACCTTCTTTCCACCACAAACATCACCCTTTTCTCCTAGCCCATTTCCACTCCTTTGTGTCACCTACCAACCAACAAATTTATTCTCTTCCAGGGACCCTATACCCACTACACTTGCCTCGGATCCAGAGTGAGGAACAGCAACCACAGAGTAGATCACCCACTCAATAAAGACTAGAACCATTATTTATACCAACAAACCCCTTAAAACACTTGATAGATGGTTTCATAAAGATAACAGGATACAGAATTATCATACAAAAATCAGTAGTCTTCCTACATCCAAATGACAGATTGAGAAAGAAATCATAATAGCAGCAGTACCTTTCACAATAGCCTCAACAAAAAATAATAAAAACTAATATCCTGGGATAATTCTAATCAAGCAACTAAAAGTCTTGAATAAGAAAAACATAATTGTAAAACATAGTTCTACATGATTATTGAGAAAACAATCCTCAATGTCATGTGGAAACACAAAAGACCCTGAATAATAAGAGAAGAACTCCTGGAGGAATCACCATTCTAGATTTCAAGCTGTATTAGAGATGTAGTGATAAAACCAGGATGGTCTTGGCAAAAAAAAAAAAAAAATAGACACATTGATTCAGACAGATTGAATTGAATTGAAGACCCAGACACAAGTCCACATCTATGGACACTGGATTTTTTTCAAAGAAGACCAAAATACAGTAGAGAAAAGACAGAATTTTCCACAAATGGTTCTGTTTAGTCTGAATGATTGCATGTAGAACTTCTAACTGAACTTACTGAACTTAGAACTTATTAAGTTCTTATTGAACTTAAGTTCAATCATGCAGACACCATGTGAAGACAGGAACTAGGAAATGTGGTCCTCTGCCCTGGCTGTTTTGGGTGGAATTTGGGGAGCATTTGTTACAGCTATCATCACCCCACTAGGGTGACTGAATGTCATGGTTCCTGAGGGCAGGGGTCTTTTCCAGAACCCAGACTCTCAAGTGCTGAGACTGGGGACCAGTCCTGGGAGTCCTGGGGGAGGGGGTGGTGTCCTGTAGAAAACTCTACTCCAAATGGATCAAGGCCTTCCACATAGATCCAGATACCCTGAACGTGATAAAAGAGAAAGTGAAAGGTAGGCTGGGACTCATGGTACAGGAAGGGACTTTCTAAAGCAGGATACTGATGGTACAGGACATCACAGTCACTAACACGTAATAAGTATGACCTCATAAAGTAAAGAGGCGTCTTTATGGCAAAGGACACTATCATTCCATCAAAGCAGCAGCCTTCAGAAAGGGGAAAGGTTTCTTTTTATCAATTATACATACAGTAAGAGTAGTATCTGGAACATATAAAGAGCTGTAAACAAAAGATCCTGAACACCAAGAAAATAGATAACACAATTTAAAACTGGAACTTAGAACTGAGAAGAAAGGTCTGAAAAGATGAAACACGAATGGCTGAGAAACACTTAGTGAAACGTCCAACTTCCTCAGCCATCAGGAAAATGCAGATTAAAACTCTTATCCCAGTCAGAATGGCCAAGATCAATAAAACAAAGGGCAGCTCATACAGGTGACACGGTTGGCTAGGGGAACACTCAGTCATTGCTAGTGGTGGTGGCAACTTGTGGACCACTGTGGAAATACATGTCACAGCTTCTCAGGGAGCTGGGGATAGAACTACCTCAAGACCCAGCTATACCACCCTTGAGCATATGCCGAAAGGACTCTATATCCTTACTACAGAGACACTTGCTCAACCGTGTTCATTACTGATCTATTCCTGATAGCCAAAACTTAGAAATGGCCTGGATGTCCATCAACCAATGAATGGATAATGAGAATGTGCTATGTTTACACAATGGAATATTATTCACATTGAAAACTAAAATTATAAAAGTTTGTCTTTAAATGGATGGAACTGGGGGCGGGGAGGAGGCAGGAGTAATCCTCATGAGGTAACCCAGAGTCTAAATAACAAATAGTCTCTGTTCTCTCTTTTGTGTGTATGTCAGTTTTTAAGCTTTCAAAATGTGTGATTTAAACCAAATAAGCACAGAGGTTAGGTAGCTAGTAAGGGACCAGAGGAGAGGAAAGAATCTCCTATGGAAGGAAAAATAAAATTAGTGTTATGGAGAGGGAAGAGGAACCTAGAATAGGAAAACTAAATAAGGAAGAATATGGGAGTGAAGGCTAAATAAAGGAATATGGGGAGGGGCAAATAAAACTCAAAGCCATCTGAAAATCTACCACTGTGGAAACTTCCATATATGTGTGTGTGTGTGTGTGTGTGTGTGTATACATATGTGTGTGTATGTGTGTGTGTGTGTGTATACATATGTGTGTGTGTGTATTCATTCTAAGTGGAACAACCAAATAATAGTGGCATCAAAGCCCCAACTAGATATCTTATGCACAAGGTGACACCTCCAGTGGCAGGAACTGGTTAAATCCAGTTGAGTCATTGTACAAAGGGACCCCATATAAATCCCCAAATACCACAGGCTATTGCCAGTGTTATCATTTGATGTCCACAACTTGATGATTAAGCCCTACTAACACTTATACCATAAAACACAGAAACATCAAGTCAGTGCCTAGCTAGAATCCCCTCCCACCCCCAGTGACTAGCATTTGTGGGATAAGAAAATACTCTGAACACCACCAAAAGAGAAAGGCACACAAAGATCACCCAGCTACAAACTTGTGACCCACAACAGTGACCTGGATACAAGATATTTTGGTGGGGTGCTGGTAACAATCATTTTTAAAATTGGATTTAAGGCCTGCTCCATGAGATAGAAAGAACTCATACTCTCATTGCTAAAGTATCCAAGAACCTGAAGCTAGATAGGTCCTGGACCCTATTAGGGGGAGACCTATCAGGAGAATAGGGAGAATATTATTATTCTGCTAAAGGAATAAAGTGACTCTTAACAACATTCTGCTATACTCCTAGATGAGTGCCTTGCTCAGGCCACATTAGAGAAACTTCTTACAGTAGATGGGAATTAACACAGAGACCCAAAACTGGACAAAGTTCAGAGGGAAAGATCTTGAAGCCTTCAGCTCCCAGGGATCTCCATGGAGAAGGAGGCGGAAAGATTATAAAAGCCAGAGGTGATGGATGGCTCCAAGCAACAGGTGTCTTCCGGGCACAACAAGACTGACACACATAAGAACTTACAGATACTGTGAGCATGTACAGGACCTAGTCCAGGTTCAGCTAATGGATCCTAGTACTGAGACTAGGAGGCAGCCACAGGGTCCTAGGTCTAACTAGGAAGCTATCTCCAGTTGATGTTTGCTGGCAAAGGGAAGGTCATTTTTTCCCAATGGAGTCTCACTGGGTGTGACAACCACACTTCAGGGCGAGCCTCATGACCAGAATTGATTGGCCAACAGAAAAAACAACAAACAACAACAACAACAACAATGCCAAAAGCCCCCCAAAACAAAAACAAAAAAAAACCCAAAAAACAAAAAAAACCTCAATAGTATTTTGTGGACTTTTAAATTTTTTTCATTTTGCTGTTTTTGTTTGTTTGTTTGTTTTTTGTTTTTTGTTTTTTTGAGACAGGGTTTCTCTGTGTAACCTTGTCTGTCCAGGAACTCACTCTGTATACCATGCTGGCCTCCAACTCAGAAATCTGTCAGCCTCTGCCTCCTGAGTGCTGGGATTAAAGGATGTGTGTGTGTGTGTGTGTGTGTGTGTGTGTATGTGTGTGTGTGTTGTGGTTTTCTCTGTTGCTGTTGTTTGAGAAAGAGAAAACAGAACAAAGTTAGAGAACATCAAGTTAGGCAGGTCAGGAGGATCTGAGGGAGAGGGAAAAACATGAATGAAATGTATTCTATGAAAAAGTCATTTTCAATGAAATTAATAAAAATGAGTCAAGTGGCACTAAATAATTCATAAATAGAATTTGTAAGAAACTCAAAACAAACACATAACTAACAGGGTGCCATGTCACCAGGGAGCTTGGGGTTGGGACTTTAAGTGTCTTATTAATCTTTATTTCTATCACAAATTCAAATACAGCAAGATATAAGAACAGAAGGCGAATGCGCAGTTCTGGTTGGTGCTTGCGGTTACGCCACATCCTGCTGTGTGCAGACTGCTGTTGGCCAGGAGCAAAAACCCACAAGGATGGCTGGAAGGAAAGACAAGACGGATACAGAAAGACAGCACAAAGGAGCTAGTCTTTCAAAACAATAGCTCTACAGTCTGTTTAGTTCTCCCACATTCAAGGCCCAGAATTAGGGAAGACCCCAAGTGTGAACATGGGTAAGTGACATTCCTGTGTGTAAGCCTCAGGACCCTTAGTACAAACTGACTTCTTCTTACGTCATTACTGCACCTCTCAGTCACGTTTCTGAGACTGTAAAGTCAATAGCAAAATTTTCACATGTCCCTCCAACTTGCCATATGAATTTGCTTTGCATGTTGCAAAAACTGTTTGTTATCCTGTTTAACATGTGAGGGAAGGGATCAATTGATATATATATATATATATATATATATATATATATATATATATATATACACACACACACACATAAGCACATATACACACACACAAACACACACATATACATATATACATACATATATATACATACATATATATACATACATATAGATGTGTGTGTATTATATATGTGTATTTTTAAATGATACATATATAATTAATATATTGGCAAGTATTTTATATAAATAAAATATTTTATGAAATAAAAATGTAAAGGTAAAATATTTACCAATGTGTATGTGTATAACAATCTTTACAAAGAAGTCAGGATGAGAGTATAGATCTTATCACTCTTCTGTGCAGAGCAGCTCAGGAGCCTTGTTATAGAGGCGTGGCTAGGCTCCGGTTTTTTAAGAAAAGCATGCTGAAATAAGCCGTGTCCTACAGTACTATACAGACATTCTGATTCCAGGGTTTTCTGTGAGGCCCAGAAACTCACTCTGGCGTAAATAGTGGCCCAGCTACTTTTATGAACACTGTTTATTATACATCACACACCTCTCAGGGAGTGTGTGCTGTTTATGCTACTTCTGAATAATCTATTAGCTAATGATGTATACTTTCATGAACCCCGTTTATTATAAATCATGGCACACATAAGCAGTGAGCGCTATTTCCTGTCTTGGAAATGAAAGGAATCTGAAGGCAACTGAAAGTGTAAAAGGAGATGAGAGCCTGCCCAAGCTAATGCCCTTGTTTTTACCCAGGTGTACTGGACTCCAGCATTTATCCCCTCACCTCCCACCCCCACCCCTCCCCACCCCCACCCGCCACAGATTAGCATCCTTTCTACATGCCCATTCATTATAATGATTTTTCAAATCCAGTAGTCTCCACAGGATGTATTAAGTCATTTTCCCTTTTCCGTTGAGAAGAGATGGGTATGAGCCATGCTGTTTCATTCACTTCTCTGTCTAGGTTTCTTCTTTTTAAATTACACTATACATTTAAATTAGTAAAATTATTTTCTTTTGTAGCAAGGTTACTTTCTTGACCCTGCTAAATCCAAGATGGGGAAAAAAAATAAGAATGTGGTAACAGCCATTCTAATAAATACAAGAAAAAAAAATAGCCATGTCCTGGAAAAATATTCGTGTCCTGTGAGAAGGTATCACGGAACACAGGGTAGGTAATAAAGTTCCTAGGGTCCCTTAGCTTTCTGTATCTCTGTACATATAATTTTCTATGAAATGTAAAAGGGATCTTTCCCTCTCTTCCTGTTGATTTTAATAATTACCTTTATGGCTAAAGGGTAATTGCAGGGTGACAACAGATCAGTTGTTAACCTGAGCATTTCCTCTGCACAGCCTGAGGGCAACTGCTTATAAAAACAGGGCAGGGCCGTAGCCATTAGCTCCTCAACTATGAACGGAAGTCATGACTTCTCATGACGAGAAATCTCAAGTCTTAAAAATAAACTCGCACACTAAGTGCTATCGCATTTAAAGTAGGGGAGACGGGGTAACAGGAGAATTGTAAAGTCATCTGTTTGTAGAGATTTAAGCGGCAGAGTACCGAGAAACAGCACACACACACGCACGCACGCACGCACGCACGCACGCACGCAGTGAGTAGCCAGGGAACCGTGGACACCTGGTAGACCCACAGACCCACAACATTACTTATTATGAGTAGCATTTCCTCTTCCCTAATAAACCTTTTTTTTTTTTTTTTTTTTTTTTTTAAACAGCAGTTTCTGTCTGCCGCAATGAGAATCTTCCGGCTGTCGTCACCTGTCCTGCCTGAGATTTTTCCTGTCTTTTCATTTTCATTCTTTGATTAGCAGAGAACACTAACCTGACCCAGACCCCGAGACCAGAGCATAGGAGACCCCTTTGCAAGTATATTTGAGTCTTCAGCTTTGTTGGAAGAATAATATCGTACACATTTTTCTAATTAGTGTGTATTAAAAGCCTGGTATCTTGATGTTGCCATTTTGTAGTGTTTTCATAGAGCCTGGACATATATAGTTTTTTATAACTGTGTGCAATGTAACTGGCGGTCCCCACATAGCTGGATTGTGATCAAATCAAGACCTCACATCAGAAGCCGGGATTTTGATCCTGGTTATGCAACCTACTGAAGGGAGGTATTTGACTGAGCTAACATCATCACGTGTGCCTCTCGGTACCACTGGGAACACCTTACAGGTGTCCGCCTTGAGAAATGGTACCATCGTTACTGAATAAGGTTTGTTGATTGTGATCAATACCTTTCCTTAGGCTTCCTCCTGAAGTTTGTCAGAAAGATAAGCCAAGGTGGAAACTGTACCTTTCACCAAGAACGTTATCTGACCTGACCCATGAAACTTGTTTAAAGTCGTATATAACTTCTGGGGCTACAGACATGTCATTTGGTAAGGTACACACAGAGCTTGAGTTTGATCCCCAGTACCCCATCTTTATAAGTTGGGTGTCATAGTTTGCATGTCTGATCTCAGCACTGGGGAGAGAGAGACAAAGTGCTTAGTGGCTGGGTAGGCTGATCTATTCAATGAGGTCCAGGGCAGTGAGAGAGACTGTCTCAAAAGGAATATGAATGGCAACTGAAGAAAGGCCCTGCAAATTGCCCTATGGTCCCCACATGCACACACATACATGCATTCACACACATGTGCACTCTCACATGCACTCTGGCACGCTCACACACACACACACACACACACAAATCTGTACATTATTTAGAAGTGTAATTTTTCTAAAATAGCATTTCAAACAAACTGTGTATAGTTCTTTTGGGTACAATGTTTGATGAGCACAGCATGAATTAATTTCAATTGCTAAGAGTCTAGCAACTATCTAAGAGGCACTGCCTAAGTCATGAAAGCCAGAACTGGGCTGTGAAATAGTTGACATTGTCACCAGCCATCTTATAGCTTTGTAAAAGTGATACTCACAACGGATTCCATCAGCTACAAAGCAGTTGACTATACCTGAACTGCAGGTCTGCCTGGCTGCTCTGTCTAAACCACCCATCTCTCCACTTCAGTATGCTTGTTCTAGGATTATATGAATCCCCATTAGGAATGGCTGATCAGAATCTATGGATTCTGAAATTTAAATACCGAATTATTACTAGTATACTGTTCACCATTGCGGCTTAAAATGTCACTTAAAAGAATACACTGTTTCACAGTAAGAACTTTAAATGCACACAATTTACTGGGACCTAGGCTGTTCTTAACAAAGCAACCCATTCATTAGTTAGAATAAAACTATCACCTCTTTAAAATTCATGTAATTTGTGTTTTAAGATATGTGAACATGAATGGTTAATGTGACTTAAGCTTAATTTCTCTAGTTAACTATTTTGTTGAAAAAACTCTACTACATAGTATTTGACTTAAAATACCAGTAACCTAAAGTTGTAGTCTGTGTGTGCATGCTTGTGTGTGTGCATGCTTGTGTGTGTGTGCATGTGTGCATGTATTTTTGCATATGAAATATGAATGTATGTGGATGTGTGAATGTATATGTGTGTTCATGTGTGTGTACAAGTTTGAATGTGTATGAGTGTGTGTGTGTATGTGTGTGTGTGTGTGTGTGAAAGTGCATGTGAATGAGCTGTTGTGAAGGTTAGAGGTCAGCCTTGTGTGTTCTTCCATCGAGTTCCACCTTACCAGTTTCTGAGATAGAGTCTCTCACTGGCCTGGAGCTCAGCAAGTAGGCTATGCTAAATGGCCAGTGTGCACTCGGGATCCACTTACCTCTGCCTCGAAACTCTGAGATTACCACACATAGCTTTACTTACTACTTACTTACTTACTTACTTACCTACCTACCTACCTACCTAGATGTCTACTTACTGACTGACTGACTGACTGACTGACTTATTTTTAAATTTGGGTTCTAGAGACCAACCTTGGGATGGTACTTTGGATGGGGTTTGGATGGTACTTTGCTGGACTTAGCTATGTTCCCAGTCTCCATAGCTCTTATACACTAAAAAGGAAGTGGGGGAGGCTGGGATGTATTAATTACTGGAGAACTGAGTAAAAGCTAGAACACACGATCTGTGCCAGTAGTTGAACATGATTAAACAACACCGCATGCTACAGCTAGGTCCGCACATCAACTTGAGAGGTGCCCTGTACTGTGTCCCTCAGAAGAACTTCTTCGTGTTTTGTTTTATAGGAGGTCCTCTTATTGACCTCAGCATCTTAGCCACAAAGAGCTCACACTGGAACCCTTTTAGTGTGCTCTTCTGAAGGGAGGTAACATTTCCTAGCACAAGTTGGAATTCACAGTCGCTACCTGATGTGTAGTGATGTAAGCCATGAATAAAAGCCGGAGTATGTCCACAGATAATAAACACTGCTTATTTTTCTGCCACATTCACAGCTCTAGTCATTGATCAACACTGGTTAGCCACACTGTCAGAATTCTGCATGATTCATTGATCCTACTCCTTACCACAGGTCACTGAAGCCTCAGTGTACAAACACGGCTCTTTACAAAGTGAAATGGAACACAGGGCAGAGGAAATCACCAGACAGCACTCCAGGGACACTTTTGGTTTCTCTGTTCCTATGCCCCTAAACTAGCTGAAACCTGTGCTTGACAATAAATATTTCCCGACTTGATTGAATCACAAGATAGGCTGGAAGGACACAGAGATGTAGGAAGAATGACGGTGTTGACGGCCAGCCCTTCTTGTGCCCACAGCTATGTGTGAATATGTGAGAAAAGCAAGCAGGAAATGTCTACCTTTTTAGTCATCAATGAAGCAGAAATTAGATTATGTTCCATACTCTCACGGGATTCTGAAATCCTGTATGAAGAACTGGTATGTATCAACTAATCTAAGATACCTAAGTAATTTTACCAAGCTCTTTACCAGGGACATCTGCATGACATTTTTTTAGCTCTGTGCAGAAGAAATGGTCTAAACCTTTTAGATTGTACCAACTTACTATCATGGTTGCTATTTCAGTTTATTGAGCAACCCACCTCCCTGGTTCCTTAGTTAATTACTCATTGAAACCAGAGATTTATGTTTTTCGTTGTGAATATGTGTAATAGTAGGTATCTCAACTCACATCAGGGAAGGAAGAACGTAACTGAAAGAAAATGAAGGGGGAATAAGACAAGGGAAAAGATTATTGTCTGCCAAGAGCCTGCTCCTGACTGATGGACACCCAGCCTTGCTCTGTCAAATCCTAGCCTGCAGAGTATGCAGTTAAGTGCAGCAATGGATATAAGAATGTGTGAATCTCGCCTTTAAATGTTCTGTTATCCAAATGCACTCATTCTCGATAAAGTTACTACGGGGAAAAAAAACACTTAAAAACATGATAGCTTTCTTATTCATGAGATATTTTGTCAAGGCTGATGAAATAACAGAATCAGCCCTATCTCTCTTGAATTCTTTCAGGGACGGAGGGTACCAATAGCTCCTCCCCCAAAATGGCAAGAAGCAGAAATTTTATAAAGATATTCTTTAGTTCTATTGCTATTTGCTGATCTATAGCAAAGTGCTTGAGGAGGTGTGGGAGGAGCTAAGTCACTGGCTACGGGGATGGAACTACTATTGCATACGCATATCTTACATTCCTTATGGAACTACTATTGCACACGCATATCTTACATTCCTTATCACCTACCTCAAAGTATTAGACAGGAAGTATGGATAGAAAGGGGAGGGCAGGAAATAGGTTGGTTCGCTTTGGGCATAGCAGACCACAGTCCATACTCTACCTCCGCCCACCACCACCGCAGTGGGTTCACAGGTGTTGATGCAGTGTAGGAGGGAATCGAAGCGAAGGTTGGAGTTGAGGAAGGCCACCACGCAGCCCAGTTTAGCCAGGCCAAACCACACATGAACGAAGTCAGGCTCATTGCTCATCAACAAAGCCACAACGTCCCCCCTTTTCAGCGAGGAGTGGTTCAGGAGAGCGTGGGCTACTCTGTTACTCCTCTTGTCCACGTCTTCGTAGGTGTAGACGTCCCCCTCATAAATGATGAAGGCTTTCCGTGGTTGCTTCCTGGCGTGGCTCAGGAACTTATCCAGCACCGTGACCAGCTCCCCCCTCAGTTTGTACATCTCCATCTGAATTCCGTAGCGCACCACCTTCAGCAAGTACCAAAAATCGTCCCAGAAATACGGGAACAGGAGTTTCTGCAGGAAATGCAGGGAGAGCAGTCCAGCCCCAAATCCTGTGAGCCATGACAGGAGCATGGGTGCCCAGACCTCCAGCAGACCCGATGGGTCCTAGCAGTGTCTCTTTCTTTTCCAAGAGTTTCACCTCTTTTTGCCCCGAGACTCCTGTCCTGAAAGCTCAAGGCTGGCACCTGTAGTTCTGGCTCAAGATGTCTTTGTATGTCCCGTGAAAGAAATCAAAGGTTTTCGCCCAGAAAGCTACAGAATGCTGGTGATATGCCCTGGGGCATTGGGCTAGGCAGCTGTGGAGCAGAGCCCTGAGTCTTCTTAGATTAAAAAAAAAAAGGGGGGGGGGTGAGCTATTGTACTCACAACACTCACAGCGCTGGAAATGAGCCCAACACAGCTCAGTGCACCCACTCTCCACGGCTGTCCAACAGGCTCCTTGCAGCTCCCTGGGCTTCAAGCTGGGGATGCCTTTAGCACCTCTCACTGCCTCTGAAAACCCTGCCTAAGCTCCTTTGAGCACCAGGGGATCTACTTTGGAGCTGAGATGGCTGAGCAAGTCCACGGTTTCCTGTTGGCTCCCTCCCGTGCTCCGTGCTCCGGCAGGGGCTCAGCCACGCCTCACAGCCCCCAAACCCGCTGCAGCCAGCGCCACCCTCTCCCAGTCAGCCTCGCCCCGCCCAGGACAAGGCTCTGTCTTCCCTCCTACACAAGCTCCAGTCTGTTGGAAGGAGTTGTTGAGCACCCAGGCCAACGATCTTCCTCCCAGTGTCCTTGGAGCTGTGAGAGTCACCTCCTGCCTCCCCCAGCCCCGGGGCCAGTGTGACAGTGACTGGACTGTTAGTCAGGCTTCTTGCCGGGCAAATGGTCCTCCCCTTCCACGTGGGAGTGTAGTAGCCAGCTCACACCTCAAGCCTGACCTCAGGCTGGCCATCCCTCAATCCCACTTGATGAGAGGCCTCTGGAGAGACTAGTGAGGTGAAAGAATGCTGTCCGAGGGGGGCCAAACTATTGATGAGATTTACTGTTGAGGCTCCAAATAAGCAAAGGGAAATCAGCTGAGACAGGGAGAATGTATAGTTATGAATAAGTTAGGTCCCAGAAGAATTATTTTCTGAGAAAAGGAGGAATGTTTGGACCTGCTCATGAAAACTCACATTTTCTTCTTTTACAAAAGGCAATTTTTAAAGTGTGTGGTTACGTTAGTGTTGGCCCGACGTTGTAACACTATCCTTAGAGCGCCAGTTTCTTAAAATATTGACCTAATGCTTTAAATCATGTCCGTATTTTTTTAATATATGAAATGCTGCATCTCCTGTGATTTTGGAAAAGAAACTTGTAAGGTAACAGGGACGGGAAAGGCAGGAGAGCAGGCAGAGTTGCAGTCATCAAAATGCATTAAATGCACGTACGAAACTGTCAAAGAATCAAAAAAAATTAGGTTTTTGTTTTCCAGTTCAACCATTCAAAAAATTGTCAAAGTTCAAAGGGTTTCATACCTATGCTTAAAGTGGGAAGGTAGCAGCTATATTAAAAGAATACAGATTTTTGTGAAAAAAAAAGAGAGAGAGCATTCTACTAAAAATAAAACACAGAGGAACATTTTATTATGCGGGTTACATGATGTTTTCTGTGTATTTACATACACAACAATTATTTATAAGTGTGTATGTGTTCATGTATGCATACTTGCAAATCAGTGTGCAAACTGGTGTGTACACTTGGTATGGAGGCCATAGGTTGATGTCAGGTGACTTCTTCTATTACTCTCCATATTATTGTTTTTGAGGTTGATGATGATGGTGGTGGTGGTGGTGATAATGATGATGATGATGATACAGGGTCTCTCATTGAACCTAGTGGAATGGGCAAGGTTGACCGGTCAACAAGCCTGCTGGACCTTCTGGTCTCTGGTTCTCCAGTGACGAGACTGCATGCTCATGCCATCTGGCCTGGCATCCTACATCAATGCTGGAGATCCAAACTCAGCTACTCATGATGGTTGAGCAGGTGCTTGCTTGACTCATGTCCTTAGCTCTCACTAATAAATTCTTTCCTAGTAGACACCATCAGCCCAGCTCTTCGCCTTTAAAGGTATACACAAGGCTAATTGTAATAATTACCAGTGCATCATTATGTCTGGCTTTTCTTCCATCCATCAGCTGGCTTCTAGCTTAACTTCAGATTCTTTAAGATTAGAAGAAAGAGAGAAAAAGAAAACAAACAAACAAACAAAACAAAACAAAAAGAAACTAACAAGACCCTGGATAAAACCAAACACAGGCTGTGGCTGCCCTGGTTGGTTTGAAACCACAGTAAAGATCCCCGAAGTCACAAGACTCTCAGATCCTTCCACGTAGATGAAGAGAACGTTTTCTAACTTTACACACAAGCTCTTGACTTTTTGGTTCAGAAAGATCTTTTTGGGTAGGAGGGAAAGGCTGCAGCAGCGAGCATTTTAGACTTGATGAGCGTGTCTGATACGGCATTGCTTGCCCTACTGTCTCAATGATTCAGTCATATCCTGGAAAACACCTCTGAGCCACAGAAGGAATACAGAGCAGTTAGTGTCTCTGGTGGGTGGCTCACTGATAGGAGTAAATATGTTCTTCTCCCCCGCCCCAGGGAAGTATGCTTGCTTTTTCTTAGGAACTTCTAACAATGTTTCAACAGACAGAACTTAATTTTCATCAGTGGCCAGTATAAGTAAGATTGGAGAACGTACAGGGTTGTTGGTGTGAGATGGTGTGTTAGACTGTTCACGTTCGACTCTAACATATTAAGATCGTAGAGCTCAGGCTATTAAAACACAGGCATATTTCCTATGTGCTTTCTCCCCATGGATGATAGATGCTGTGAAACCTTTAAGAGGCCTGTGCGTTCCTGTCTAAGCACGTGAATTGTTCATCTCATCCCTAAGTTTTGTGTACCACTCTCAATATTGCCAAAGACAGCTATCAAAGATGGCTATAACTTAAGCCACAATACCAAGTTGTTGTACAGTGGCTGTCAGACAGCAATAGCTACAAGTGAATAGATCTACGCTTTAAGTAAAAGAAAGAAACAAGATTCCCGAAATCGTCTAGACACCTGTCTGGAGACTGCTTTTGACAAGGGACAGTGTAATACTCTACAGGTTCCCTCTGCAACATATATCAATATGTTTTTTTTTTCTCTAAGGGTATTTGAAAGTAGAAACCAGTATGATTAAATACAAGTCAGCTCAGGAAGAGAAGGGTCTTACCAGTCTATGTATGCTCTTGTGAACCTCTTCCTCACTTTGGATTTGAGATTCTTCTCTACAATTCTTCCCTACCCTTCTTCCAGTCCCTTCTGCGCCTTCAGTTCTGTTGAGGACGGACTGTATGTAGCAAGGGATCAATGTCATCCTGAACAAACAAACAGCATTACACGATGGGCAGTAACTCACTTCCTCAGAACATGGCCACTAAAACCTCCATTTCCCTCCTGGGCTTTCTGGTGCAGCTCTGCAAGTCAGCCTTGGGATTAAGGGAGGCTGGAAATGATTTCGTGGGATGCAAGCTTGACAAAAAGCATCACCATGGATGCTCTCAGTGAATCAACTGGTTGGGTACTTAGGACTGCCAGGGCTTAAGAAAGGGATAGACAGATAACGTCATATATATGAAGGGTATGTATGTCTCTATAAATGAAGGGCTACACCTTCTCAGTTTCTCCCCCAGAAAGTAGTCCTACAGAAGCTGTGGATCTCAGTTGATCAGGTATGGAGTATCTTGGTTGATTGTGTATAGAGAAGGAAACTTTAAGGTCTGTGGAGCCATGACAATACTCTGCTCGGCTCACCTGATCTCTCATCTCTAATGATGGCTAACTGACCAATTTTCCTAGCTAAGTTTCAGCTGTGGCCCCATTTCTTGTAGGCCTCCCATGACTGTGAGGACAGTACTCTGGTAGACCTGTTATTGAGGAAGGCAGAGAGGAAAGGCTTTGTAATTTGGCTAATTGGTCTCACCCAAAAGACCAGTAACTTGTCTCCCACTAGTAATTTGCCACTTAGAGCAAAATGCTCATGGAGAAGCTTGGCTCCTACCCTTCTGCAGAAGCAGGGAGACACAGGTACTACCTTCCCTCGTGATGACGTTCCAAAGGGGAAAAGAATAGAGTTGAAGATACTGATTGCAGAACTCGCCCACTTCTTAATTCCACCCAGAAGCTGCGGCCTTTTACACTTTGTAATGACTGCCTTTAGAATGTGATATCAAGTTGGGGTTTGGTGGAAGGCTTAATTTTCCTGTAATTCAGTGTTTGTTTGTGTTAATGAATAATTATGTTTAGAACGTTTTCACCCACAAGGCCTCATGAAACAAACAATATTAAAGCCAAAGAGTGCTATTGGAGTTGGTGGACTATTAACACTGCTTCATATCTTAGACACATCAAACGCATCTTCAAATATAAAAAAGTTTTATAGTGCCAACTAAACCACCCCATAATAATAGTTCTGGCAGCAACTCTCAAACAAATTAAATATTTAACTATTACTTTACCACTAATTGAAAATGTAACTAGAAGTTTATGTGAATCCAAGTCCTAAAGAGATACTCGACACATGTGCTTTATGCAGGGTATTTTTTAGATCCAGACACTGCTGGTTGTAAAAAAAAAAAAAAAAAATTCCCGTCCTTGCCATTGGTAAAATTGACTTTCTGGGAAAGATATTTATGGAAAGTTTTATTACTGACAGAGAATTCATGGAGGCTTCATGTTTAGTTCGTAAGCTGCCTGTGTAGATGTAGGTCATTTGATGACTACTAAAGCAAATCATAGAGCCTCTCTGGCAACTTCTATAAGGCATCAACAATGCTCCAAATGTCACAGGGGGTTGTTCCCTGGGCCCCTGTTTTTAAATATATCATAAGGGCTATGACTTAGTTTCTAATGTACAGAAGAATCAGAGACTTCTAAAGTGCATTCTCCATTTTATCCACCCCTCAAATTTTACAGCTCTTTAAAAAAAAAGTTTTTCTAATTATGTAAGAATGATTTTTCAGTGGATAGTTAAGTAGTCTATGGTTGGCTTGATTCTGCCAATGTCATCTTGTGCTGGCAACCCAGTCACAGACATTCACAGATTCCAGGATCCAGTCATTTTATTACTGTGTTCCTTTAACAGCACGCTAGTATATGGTTTTCTCCCAGGTCTGTGGCCTATCTAGTCCCAGGTCATTGGCCACCCAACAGTTGAGCATGGTTCCATCTCATACAGAGGGCATTAAATCCAATCAGATATTGGTTGTTTGCCCATGTGACTTTTGTGCCACTAATGTACCAGCATATCTCACAGGCAGGACACCACTGCAGATCAAAGAGTCTGTAGCTCTGTCCATGTTTCCCTTTCTCCTCTGGTAGCATTCAATGTACGTTCCAGTATCACATCATGGACACTAGAAATTGTAGCTGTGTATAATTGCTCACAATTATAATTTAGGTACTTGGAAGGCTGTGTCCACAAGATTATGGAAGGTAAGTCTGGGCTACAGTGTGAAACTTGTCTAAAAATCAAGCAAATACAGAAGCAAAGAAACATAAATTATTTTGTTTGTTTTTAAGAGACAGGGTTTCTCTGTGTAGCCCTGGCTGTTCTGGAACTCACTCTGTAGACCAGGCTGGCCTCCAACTCAGAAATCCACCTGCCTCTGCCTCCCAAGTGCTGGGATTAAAGGCATGTCCCACTACTGCCCGGCCAAATAAATTTTAGAATGGTATTTACTAAATTCTTCCACTGACAATAATAATCACATCTAGTAAGAATTTCAAAACTCAGTGCTTCATCTAATGTTGTATATGCAATACTCTGAAAACAATTTAGTTTTTGTTTTGGAGAAATTAAAATCATCCTTGGCTTAGAAAAAAGTTTAATCTATATACTCCCTGTCACAACCTCTTTTGTCTTATCCCAAGATTTATTCTTTAAAAAGAATAGTCCAAGATGTTCTCTTCTTATGTAGACTATCTATTGCATCATCTGATAGTTCACTTTGCTGTGCAGAAACTTTTAAATTTATTTAGTCCATTTGTTATTTCTTGAAGATATCCCTGTGTTCTTGGAATATGCTTCAGAAAGTTTTTGTGTACACACATCTTTATTTTGAAATCCTTTTATTACTGTTTATTTGGTTATAAGACAAATTTATCATCTCAACAGCAAGAAAACCAAATTCAAACTTTAATATTATACTTGGCAGTAAAATTTTCACAAAAATTTCCCCCTTCTTATGAATAAATCCATCAAAAATGAACCCAACTTGAAAGTATTCTTCTGATTTTACTCTCTTCCAGACTTGCTGTTACCGATCAAATGATTAAGGTTCTCTCCCTGAAACCGTGTAACTTTCTACATTCATTTGGGTTCCATTTTTCCCTCTTAGCTTAGTGGTTTTCAACCTGTGGGTTTCAACCCCTTGTGGATCACGAGATCCTTTCACAGAGGTTGTATATTGGATATTCTGCACACCAGATACTTACAGCTCATAACAGTAGCAAAGTTTCAGTTATGAAATAGCAGCAAGAATACTTTTAAGGTATCCATAGCCCGAGTATCTATGTCAAAGAGTCACATACACACATCTTGATATATATTTTGATGTTTTCTTCTAGTAGCTCCAGGATTTCAGCTTTTAAATTAAAGTATTTGATCCACTTTGAATTGATTGTTAAGTACCATGAGCAAGATAAATCTAGCTTTATTTATTTATTTATTTATTTATTGCAGTATATCCAGTTTTGTCCTCACCATTTGCTTAATAAGCCGGTTTTTATTCCCAGTATAGTTCTTGACACATCCTGATAAAAATTCAGATGGCCTTAGCTGTGTTATTTCTTCATATTCTGTTTACTGGTCAACATTAATGTTTTTATGCCAATATCATGTTGAGTTTGTCACTATGGCTCTACAGCATAATTTGAGGTAAGGTATTGTGTTACATCCTGTACCATTCTTTCCACTTAAGGTTATATTGGCTTTGTCAATTTGATGGTTAGTATCTAGACTGTAAACGACTGCTAAAATAAAATGCCATTAAAATCTGCCAATCAATAAATGAGGCAATTAATTGAAGAGAAAGCTCCCAAAAGAAATATATGGATTACTAATAATGATTTTTTTAAGATCCAACATCCTAAGTCATTACAAAGATGAGCTGTTTTGATATTTCATCTCACACATCAGAATGGCTCCCATCAAGAAAAAAGACACCAAATACTTGCAATGATGAAGAAACGAAAAGTAAAAACTTCCTATTTGCTACTTGGGGGGAGTATGACTAATACAGCCCTATGGAAATCAATGTGAATATTTCTTGAAAATTAAAGGTACAACTGCCATGTGACCCAGTTACATGATACTGGAGCATATAGCTACATCCTACTAGAGACACTTGCACATCCATATTTATTACTGTCTATAACTACAGATCCAGGGGACCTGATACTCTCATACCGACATACAAGCATGCAAAGCACCAGGGCACATAAAATAAAAATAAATTAAGAATACTTCATAGATGATGCTATACAGTTTATATTATATCACAGTAATGGCTATTTGGGCACCACGAGTCAGTCAGCAGTCACTATTGGCAATGACAATACTGACTAATGCTTTCAGGTGGTGATGCCTGATTTATCTTCCCTTTGTGGTGTGTCATGTCACAAGCACTAGCAACTGGCCATTGTTTCTTTGTCAATGTCCAATTTTTTATCAAGAACCCAACCATTTTTTTAGCACCAGTTAGTAGATACTTGCCCTAAATTAATTCCTTTAACCATCATCCCATCAACATTGCTAGCTGACATTTTTTTTTAAATAATGAACGTTTTATGGTTATTTTGAATGTTTTTATAGGACAGTTTGATAAATGCTTAATTCCTTTTCTGTAGTAAATAACTGATAAAAGAAAGATATGAAACAATGAACTTCATTACTGACAAGCACAAATATATTTTTTGTTTATTGTGTGTTACTTTTAAAAATACCATCTAAATATATTTTGAAAATTGCATACATTCATATAAAGTTATTTGACTATATATGCCCTACTACCTCCCCCAAACTTCACCAATGACCCCACCAGTGTCTCTCTCACTTTATGTTCTATTTGAACAAAATGAATAATCCACTGAGTCAAACTAGTGATGTCCACATGTACCTCGATAGGACGCCATCCCCTGGTTCAAAGCATTCAACCAGCTGCCATACCCCAAGGAAAAGTGACCTTGATGCCCTCAGCGTTCATCAACTGCCCATAGCTCTCATCCTAGGGCTGGGCCCTCAAGAACCTTTTCCAAATCCACTCTAAAATTTTGAGTTGCTCACTAGCCATGTTGTTCTCCCCATCATTCAGCTCTTTCAGTATTTCAGGGGCCCCTCTTATACAATGTCCTTGGGTGGTGGAAGGTTGATATCGATGGTTCTTTTATAGCTGAAGACGCAGGCTCATTTATTTTCAGCACATTGGCCAGTTATCAAGCTCTGCATTAACCACTACCAACTGTGAAAAATTGCTTCTCTGACCAAGGTTGAAAGCAGCATAAATCTAAGTTTATAAATATAAATATTTAGAAGGCAGTTTGAAAGCGTGACTATTTAGCTAAACACTGCCAGCAACACACCACTTCCTAATACCCATAACCTCCCCAGACATGGGTATTCGATCAGGTTTACTGGCAGACACATGGCCCCAGGGGCTTTGTCCCAGGAACGCTTCTCACTGGTGATGTGCCTTCTCATGTTTGTCATTGTTGTATTCCTCATTGTTCTGACAGGGTATGATTGGGCAAAGAAAGTCCGTTTTGCTTGTAGTCTGTTATGATTGATACCTGGGTATTAGCTCACCCTACTGGGTAAATTTCCTACAGATCAACATGAAGATGAACTTTCATGAAATAATGCTGTTTAGATGAATTAATGATCTTATAGAATTCCTGATTTGATTCTAATAATTTTAAGACCTAAGATAGTTGATAGATCTGAGCAGTGGTGGTGCACACCTTTAATGCCAGCCCTTGGGAGGCAGAGGCAGACAGATTTCTGAGTTTGAGGCCAACCTGGTCTACAGAGTGAGTTCCAGGACAGCCAGGGCTACACAGAGAAACCCTGTCTGGAAAATAACAAACAAACAAAAAGATAGTTGATAGAAAGTTTAAGGTTAGAATCAAACGTAGAATATGCTTCCTCTGACAAAATAACAAAGACTGAATGAAAAGTAGGACAGTGAGCATTCGTGTACTATAAGCACACCAATTGCACTAGGAAGAAAAACTAAATGATCAAGAAAAGTCTTCATTCTAGGTCAGGCCCAGGAATGAGGCCACAGCTTTCCACCATGATAGGATGAGCCCATGGAGTGAAAGATCGAAAAACTACTGCTTTGAGCATATGATCAATAATCCTGCTGCAACTCCCTCTTGTGTAGAATTTATCTGTGAGGTAATTCTTTTGCTTACATAGAGAACCTTACCTTAGGGGATATAAAAGGACTAAAGGAAAAATAAAGCTTTTGGAGTTTTTTTCCACCCACCAACTGTGTGTGTGTGTGTGTGTGTGTGTGTGTGTATATATACACACACACATATATATATACACACACACATATATATATATATATGGTTAGAACTTGCTCATTAGAGCTTTGTTCTATCCATCAAATGTGTGTATGCATATATGTGTATATATGTGTATGGTTACGATGGTTGGAGCTTGCTTTGTTTCACCCAGTGTGTGTGTGTGTGTCTTGCTTTGTTTCACCCAGTGTGTGTGTGCATGTGTATGTGTGTGTGTGTGTCTTGCTTTGCTTCATCCTCTGTGTGTGTGTGTATGATTCTTTCCCTCTTTCTTTTCTCTAACTGAAGATCACCATCAGTGACAGCCCAACTAGCCACTATCAGTGGCAGCTTCCTCTGGCTACTATTAGCAGCAGTTTAAACCAGTTGTCACCAGCACTGGTCTCCTCCTCTTTCTTTCTTTTTTTTTTTTTTTCATTCGCTACCACCAGTAGAGGCTTACACCCCGGTGCCATCTGCACCAACTTCCCCCTCCTCTCTTTCCTTTTAATCACCTGCCACTATCAGTAGGGTCGAGGGGGAAACTTAGTTGCTATCAGAACCTACTCCAATCACTGACTCCATACTTGCTGCCTTCCTCAGTTTACCCTGTGGTGTCAAAGGTGGCATAAAAATCCATCCTGTGGAGTAGGCCTCAAATCCAATCAGAACCTGATTGGTTACCCCTAAAACCATCATGCCACTATTGCAGTTGGCACATTTTGTTTAGCAGATGCTATTATGGCACATAACAGTAAGGGTCCAGCACTGAGAGAGATCGCTGATGTCTTTTCTCCCCCATACCACATTGCATGCCACAATCTAGCACCCTGAAAGCTAGCTGGAAGGCAGAGAGTTTCTTACTGATTTCAAGATCGAGCTTCCTATGTCATGCATCCTGAGTGTTGTCTTCAGCAACGGGGTCTTAATAGCTAGTTATGGTGGGCAACCAGGAACAATAGCAATGGTCTATATTTATCTTTGGGAACCTCTGGGACCTCCAATAACCCACAGACAGAAATCCTATCAGTGACACTAAGATTTTTATTAATAACTCACATTGTTTTCTGCTCCTCCCACCCCCTTGACCTTAAGTGAGATTGCAAGATAGTAGGTTTCCATATGGCTGTTTTACACACCCTTCATTTTGGTTAATCCCTCCTCGCTTCCCCTTCATCTCCACCTCTTCATCCCACTGTGTGCTTAACCCTCTCTCTCTTTCCTCCCAGGATCCACCATTTCTACTTTCATTTTATGCACATTTTACTGTCTCAAGCACCTTGATTCATTCATTCCTAACTGTGTGTTTCTAGCTTCCTGACTTCAAGATGTACTTTGAGTTTATCACTCAAACCCCAAGTTCATCACACAAAAACCAAGATCTACATATGAGAGAACGACAAGTATTTGTCTTTCTAGATCCGGGTGATGACAACCAGTGTAATTTTTTTTCAGTTCCATCCAATTTTCCTGAAAAAGTAATGATTTTACATTTTTTTACAGCTCCATAATTTTCCATTTATACATACACCACATTTCCATTATGCATTCATTGGTTGGTAGATATCTACATTAATTCCATTTCCTAGCTATTGTGAATAGAGAAGAAATAAACAGGGAAAGTGTCTCTATAGTAAGACTTAAAGTCCTTTTGGAATATGGCTAGGATGTGGTAGACCTGAGACATAAGGTAGTTCCTTTTCAAGTTATGTTGAGAAACTCTAAACGATAAATTGATATATTACATTTTAAATATATAAATCATTCAGTCTTAAAATTAGAAGATATACTCAGAACATTTGCTGGTAATCTTACTCCTTCCACCTCGTACACTGAACATGTGTGCATGTTTTCAATTGACATTTTCAATGCTTATTTCTGTAAATATAAGAATGTCAGTTAACCAAGCTTCCATTTTATAAGCTATTTTATGGACTTTCAAGTCTTATTATTTAAGAACTACATTTTGTAAGGGCTTGGGTAATGATTCACTTGATAGAGCTGGAACAGTAAGGTGAAAGCCTTCAGAGTGAGACTCCCTTTGTAAATCCCATTAAGAGCATCAAGTACTCCTTGAAATTAGATTATCAACATTAAAAGGAATTTTAATAAAAGTGACTTAACATCATGAACAACTTTGAAAGGTCTGATGACTTCATTTCAACAAGTTACTCTGCTTGTGGCCCAATGACAGAAAAACCTGGATTTACTTGTGGAACATGTAGCAATGACTGAAGGTAAAAGCTTTAGTGGTTGGAGAGTCTCTTCTTGTAAATACACACACACACAGAGACATACACAAACACACAGATACACACAGAGACATACACAGACACACAGATACACACGGACACATACACAGACACACAGATACACACGGAGACATACACAGACACACAGACACACAGATACACACAGAGATGCACACACACAGACACACAGACAGACACACAGATATACACATACACAGACACTAAGACACACAAACACACACACAAATGGACACACAGATACAGACATACAGACACAGACACACCGACACACTCAAAGACACACATACAGACACACAGACACACAGGCACACAGAGACACACAAACACACACACAAACAGATACACAGCACACACACAGGTTAAATATCAGCCAGCTGTGAGAGGATAAAGATACATAGACACACATACACACACACACATACACACACTTATATACACACACATACACACACTTATATACACACACATACACACACACACACACACACACAAACAGGTACACAGCACACACACAAGGTTAAATATCAGCCAGCTGTGAGAGGGTAAAGATACACACACACACACACACACACAGAGACACAAACAGATACACACAGAAACACACACAGTCTCTCTCTCTCTCTCTCACACACACACACACACACACACACACAGAGTTTTTATTAATTCTTCCCCAAGCTGGAGCTGCTGCTGAAATGTCAAGAGTCACATTATTATACAACCTTTAGTTAGTGAAGCATCAGAGTCTAAGGGGACCAAGTCCATTTTTAAGGTTCCATAATGATGAAAATACTGTTGACTAGCTTGTATGTGACAGCAAAGTTTTCCATGAAAAGAGAAGTTAACGGATGCTGACAACTTCAGTGCTGTCTCTCTCCCAACAATTAACAAAACCACCTCTGTCTTTTCCTGCCACAGTCATCACGACCAGCAATTAACCCTGAAGGAAGATGCGCACCAGCAAAACTTCAGCACTTTTTAGCAATAAGTTATTTTTAATTAGGGTATGTTTGTTTCTTACTAAAATGATTACACAGTAGTCGACAGTATAATGAAATTTAAAAATTTTATATTGAATTGGAAACCACACACACACACACACCCAAAAATCCTGTGAGTCACTTCACTACAATAGTACATTTATTACTGTGGCCTGAACCCAAACCCATTATATCTCCTACGTGTATGTATGTCTGTGCAAGTTAATTTCATATATATATTACACTTATATAATATATGTGTTCATTATACTATATATATTATATATGCACGTGCACACACACACAAAGTGTTTGATTCTGTGTTCTAACAATATTATTAAAGTGTTTTCCACTATAGAATGAAAATCTTAGTTGGCATGGAATTATATAATTCAAAGTCCATATGTTTTATTCTTTTCACAGTGCTAAATTTCCCACACATACTTATATACCAAATTAGAAAGACAAATTTAAAACAAAACCTAAACTAAACAAACAAATCCTCCAAAAATGAGATATGGCAGTAACATGGCCTAAAAATCTAGGCCACACACTTCAAAGAGCTATTGTTCTTTGAACTATTGTAAGAGGGAGTGTGTCTCCTGATCTGCCACAGGAGGCACGTAGAGAGTTTGGCTCGATGAATCGGCAATGCACATGAGCTGTGTAGGATAACAGTAAATTAAAATACAGAGTTGCAGCAACAGATAATCTGATGCTTGACACCAGGGCTAACGTGCTGGTTTCCAAAACTAGCTTCTGAACTCAGGGAGCCTCTCAAAGGGCCTACTCTAAACTTTCTTCAATGTAGCAATGTCATGAATAGAATCACAAAGTCGATATCTTATTCTTGTGCCAACAACATTATATATATATATATATATAATATTATATATAATATATTAATATATATAATATATAATTAATATATATTATATTAATTATATATATAATTATATATAATATAAATATATATAATATAATATAATATATAATATAATATATATAATATATATACATACATACACACATATATATGTATGTGTATATATGTATATGTATATGTATATGTATATGTATATGTATATGTATATGTATATGTATATGTATATGTATATGTATATCAACTTAGAAAAAGACCAGCTTGCTTTTTCTTCACTGCTATGGGTCTCCAAGAAACAGAGTCAAAGCTAGTTGCTGTGGTGCTGTTGCAGAAGAGACCAAGAAGAAAAGAGGTAGAGTGCCAAGCAAATGCCTTCCAGCATCAGTTTGGAGGACTTACTTGGGGGAGGGAGCACCATAGGCTTGATCTCACTGCTATCAGGCCAAGCTTAGACACATGACATATTTCTGAAACTGGAACCATTTACTTAAAGCCTCCTGAAGGAATGTTAAGTAACTAAGTGTTATCTTGCCACAGAAAGTCATGTCTGCCCTATACCTATGCCTGGCATGATCCACTACCACCAAGCATACAGAATTGCAGCTTCAGGATCATCTAGAATGCTCACAGGACATAAGGGGCATTGCTTATCTGGATGGAATAGAATATAGTTCTATATGTTTGCTCCTGATTACCAAACACTGAGGGTTTAAATCTCTGTGTTACTACATGTCCATAGTCACACTCAGAATTGGCAGGTTGGCTCCATCAAATTCTGCTATGAATAATTCAGTCCTGTGTTGCTCTTCCTGTCTGACTTACAAGATCACATGACATAAGACCCCAAAGCTCAAGTAATATTCTTTTCTTGATAGTTTTTTTTTTTTTCAATTTAAGTAAATACATAGTCTGACATAGTACTCTGGTCCGAGCTAACAGCATTGAATGAGCACACGTTTCTCTTCCTATCAGCTGTCAGCTCCTCCCACAGCACGCTGTGATCAGGATTTAGGGAAGCTGCATGATCTGAAGGGAAGCTGAACCAGACCTATAAACTATGGCCGATAATCATACAGTTTTTATGTCCTTACATTCCCTGGGTAGAATGAGCTGCAGCTAGGTATTATCTCTCAGGAATCATTCTACTTGGACCTAGCTGATGCTCAGGGTCCAAGCTAATCCACCAGGAAAGCGTCGGCCTGTAACGTCTTTCTACTTCTCCCAAGGTTTATCTCTATTGTTCTTTCTACTACTATCCCATAAAACCCTGCCTCATCTTTCCCCTTTCCTCCTGGATCTCATTACTAAGGGTAGAGGACCAGACGAGATGGCATGATAATCCTGTTCTCACATAATGACAGTAGCTGGCTTTGGGGTGCAGAAGAAGCCCCACATGGGTGAAGTCCCAAGTCAATGTGTATTGTTTGACATGGCTCTGCCATGTCAGGCACCCATATAAGTGACAAAGCTTCTGTGGAAGGAGGGGAGAAGCCAAGTGATTGGAAGAGCAGGTTCCTGCAAACCACAAGGTTAAATATTGGCCAGCTATGAGAGGATAAAGATGGCAAGAAGGGATGGACAGGGAGTTGGACCGATGCTGTAACTGACACCTTACTGAAACTCGAGTGGAGGATGAGGAGGGAACTAAAGAGCCTCCATAGAGATCTCCTCAGAACCTCTTTCTTACTTGATAATGCATTTGGGGATTAGAAGATGGGTTCAGTGGAGTTTGGAAGATAAACTGGAAATGCAAATTATTTCATTGGGTTTCATTGCTCTGATATCAGTTTTTTTTTAAAGCACCAGGCTGAGGCTGGTACTTTATGAACATGTATCCTACTTACGACTATAGCTTTTTTGTCTCATTTGTACAATCCTGGATGATTTCCTTATATGTTCTCACAAACTGTTTGATGTTCATAAAGATTTGAACTATGGAAGATTTTTCAGAAAATTCATACTTGATTATAACAACTAAGATAAAAAGTGAAGACTCTTCTGGGTGTAGTAGTGCACACCAGTAATTCTAAGACTTGAGAATGTGAGGCAAGGCACTCTTGAGTTTGAGGCCAGCCTAGCTACTAAGTCCAAGGCCAGCCTGTGCTGTAAAGAGAGACCTATCTTGGAGAGAGGGAAGGGAAACTTCTTTTTTTAATCAACATGCATATACAGAAAGATCTGAGGCATTCACAACCCTAATAGAATTGTCCTCAAGATTCCTCCCAAGTCTGTTTCTTAACTTTATTACTAATGAGACTAAGAGTTCACAACAGGAAGCCCTGACTGGATCTAATTTGTTCTTTTATTCTTGGCTTTTCTTTTTAATTAGATATTTTCTTTATTTACATTTCAAATGTTCTCTCCTTTCTTGGTTTCCCCTCTGAAAACTCCCATTCCCTCCCCACCCCCATCCCTACCCCCACCCCCCTGCTTACCAACCCACCCACCCTTGCTTCCTGGCCCTGGCATTCCCTACACTGGGGCATAGAGCCTTCACAGGACCAAGGGCCTCTCCTCCCATTGATGACCTTCTAGGCCATCCTCTGCTACATATGCAGCTGGAGCCATGAGTCCCACTATGTGTTTTCTTTGGTTGGTGGTTTAGTCCCAGGGAGCTCTGGGGTTACTGGTTGGTTCATATTATTGTCCCTCCTATGGGGCTGCAAACCCCTTCAGCTCCTTGGGTCCTTTCTCTAGTTCCTTCATTGGGGACCCTGTGCTCAGTCCAATGGATGGCTGTGAGCATCCACCTCTGTATTTGTCAGGCACTGGCAGAGCCTCTCAGGAGATAGCTATAACAGGCTCCTGTCAGCAAGCACTTGTTGGCTTTTCTTTGAAAAGGAACTCCAGCTCCTTTAAGACTAATTTTTAAGCTTCAGCGAGAAAACCCACAATTCTGCTTTGTGTGGAATCTGCAGGTAGAACCTCTCTGACGATCGATACAATATCCCGTGAGTGCCGGGTTTCCACTCCGAATGCTAGGCTAGGAGAGAATTGTTTCAGGTCTTCTGTGAACACAGACTATTGCTTCCTCCCACTTTTTGGGTTGACTGTTGTCAGACTTGGGTCCATCTTGCATGGAGACAGATCTGAGCTCAGCTGTGGTCTAGACAACACTGCAGATTTTGTCCTTTCTGGGTAGCCTCTCACCTCACCGACCACTGGCCCCGGCTGTGTATAGCCATGTCCGTCTCCCTGGATTCTGAGCTCCATCTCTCAGTTCAGGGAAGTTTCCAGAAACATCTACTTTTCCCAATGCACTGCTCTTCAAAACTCCCCTGTAAGCAAACGAAGGAAGGGAGCCCCAGTGTCCCGCCTCTCACCCCTCTAACGACTTAGGAACTGTTGCTATTCTTTGTTGCCAGATATTCAGTATTTTGAAAACCAGTTTTTATAAACTTGTGAAGCTCTTAAGGAGGGTCAGACTCCATGTTTTATCAAACGCATTCGCAGGAGCTTCACATGGATGGCGTCGCTTCACTCTCCGGCAGAGATGGGAAACAAAGCATAATTGAATCCCTAGCAAAGTCTTGATATAAAGAAAGATTAATGCTTATGCTATTGGCAAATTCCAAATTCAGTGTGCTTTGTTTGCAGAACAAAGGAAACATCACCACCTTCAGGGATTCTGCTTTGCTTGTTTGTTTTTGTTTTTCGAGACAGGGTTTCTCTGTGTAGCCCTGGCTGTCCTGGAACTCACTCTGTAGACCAGGCTGGCCTCGAACTCAGAAATCTGCCTGCCTCTGCCTCCTGAGTGCTGGGATTAAAGGCATGTGCCAGATTCTGCTTTGAAGGAACCAAGGATCCAACAAGAGAGAAACGGTGGCAGTCTTACTGAATAAAAGTAGTACTATCTTCGTAAGGACATATGCTCAGCTTTGCTCGGTTTTGCAATGTAATTGCTTAGCATATATTATAAATTTTACTTTCTGTTCATTTTTTCAGATATCCTTTGAATAAAAAAATCTTTTTAAAAATATTGTTAGGTAGTTTTAGAATGTCAGCTTGATACGGTATCATCTATTCCGCCTCTATTATTCACTGGAAAGTTTATATATAAATATACAATATAAACATATATTGCTGATATGCATGGGAAACTCAGCAGACTTACTAGAGAAAACAATGCTTGAAATGAGTTTCTTTGATTTTTTCATTTCATTTTCAAGGATGAGAAGTGACTCAGACACTGGCACAGAAATATCACCTGATCTTGGCATGATATGGCAGAGTGAGGCCAGCCTGTGAGTTTGATCTTAGCAGCAGCTATTGCTGACATTAAACAATGTGACACACATGTAAAGGAAAATGTCAGCAGCCACATAATAAACTGTTAGTACAAAGTATCTAGTCTTTGTTCTGGCTAACTATATAGGATGGTTGTGCCACTTGGCTCAGGATTCCAAGATAAGGAAAAGCAGATACAAAGATACTAGCAAGCCATGGTTACATGGGTAGTTAATTACCAGAGATAATTTATGAAGTCTCTTCATAAGTCTTCTGGAAAAGATTTCAAGTTTCTTTCTTTAAAAGAAAAACCTAAATATGCTTATGCCCTGGTGTAACTATTTCTAACTATGGAAGTACTTTCGAATTTCTGACTAGAGAAGAAAGACTTCAAAACCTTCATGTTGTATGTGCTATATCTCAAATTTGCTTTTCTTGTTTGAGAAAGAGTGTCACTATGTAGCCACAGTTGGCCTGGAACTCTTGCTCTCTCACATCTGGATTCCAGATTCTGGGATTATAGGCATGTGCCACCATGAATAACTTTGATTATTTATTCATTACTTGGATCAAAGATTAAATACTGTCTCTTCTAGTTTTTTTTTTTTTTTCTGGTTCTCAATTTATGGGAGTCATGAGTCAGAACTGTTCTTGCCAAACCCTAAGACTTCAGCTATACAGAAGTTAGTAAGCCATATCCCCTCTTCACACTGCTCCGTCACAGTCCAAAATCAAGCTTAGATGTGCTGGCTGTGCGTGATAGTTTTGTATCAACGTGACACAAGCTAGAGTCATTTTGGAATGGAAAACTCTCAATTGAGAAAATGCCTCCATCAGACCGGCCTGTAGGCAGCCTGTCTCTCATTTTCTTAATTGATGACTGCTGTGGGCAATCCAACTCATCTTAGGCAGTACCACCTCTGAGCTAATGATACTGATTGCTATAATAGGCTGAGCAAGCCATGAGGATCAAACCAGTGAGCAACACTCCTCCATGTCCTCTGCATCAGTTCCTGTTTCCAGGTTCCTACCTTGAATTACTGCCCTGACTTCCAGAGATGATGTAAAAGGAAACAAACCCCTATTCCCCCAAGTTGCTTTGGGTCAAGGTGTTTTAACCAAAGCAATAGATACACTAATACATTGATCCTGACCACATTCAAGTCTAAAACTATAGGCAATGATTATTAATTCTTAACTGACATTATGGAAATCTCCACTACATATGAACCCTATGAATAATGTGTGTGATCTGTACTGGTTTCTTGTGATCATAACTTAGTTGAAAAAGGGCAAATTTCTTAGAGAAATTTCTCAGGCCTGGCAAGTGGTATGCCTACCTCCGGATAAGAAAGGAATGATAGAGACCCAATGGTTATGGTGGGATAACCTGGGCTAAATCCACAGAACTCAAGTGGTGGAGGGAGACAACTGATTCCTATAAGATGTCCTTTGACTTGGATATGCATGCCAACACGCACAAGCAATTTTTAAAAGTTTCTAAGGTTCTTTTTTAATTGTTTTCAATTTGGGTGTTTATGGTGTGTGTGTGTGTGTGTGTGTGTGTGTGTGTGTGTGTGTATGTATGTGGGGGGGGTTATATGGGCATCCATGTCTGTACATATGTATAGAAGCTAAAGAAGGGTATTGGGAATACACATTTATTTTCTTGAGAAAGGGTCCCTGGTGTTCAAATGGAGGTCCTCAAGTTGCATAAGACACTGTTAACCATCAAATCGTCTTCCTTGCCCAACGTTTTGTTTTGTTTTCCTACTTAATTGTGCTTCATGTTTATTTCATCAAATGTTTCTGACGTGCTCATTTGCTGGAGATATTTATCCTGACTTGGTTTCCTGGTATGCATAAAAAGTCACGACATTAACACATGTGTGTTAATTCAGTGCAGATTTGGTAAGCTGGTGATATGCTGCATGAGGGCTAGCTTTGAATATGCCTTCACTGAGTTTATATTTGGTCTGAATTGTCCCATGCCAAGCTGGTGCTTGAAACGTAAAAACATGGAATTACAAAGACAAAGGCACCAAGCAGCTCCAACCTGCACCTTTTGGTTTGGAATCCTCCTTGTTCCAATCCTGTTCATCAGAAATGACAGAAGAACGAAGCATCCTCTGGGTAGTTCAGCCTGGAGGGTTACTACTGCACACGCATCTGTTGATGGGGAAGAATTCAACCAGATCTCATGTTTTATTCTACAAGCATGTATGGAAAGATGCATGTTTCACTGGCCTTCACATATGATTGCACGTGCAGACCCTGTTAAAGCCACCCTGGACTGGCCTTGAACGCGAGAAAGAGAAGGCATCACGATGGATGCTGCTCTCCCTAAGGGTATACAGCATGTGACATTTCCCTTTCTCCTCACTCAATCAGCCTTGCATGTCTCCCAAAATGAGTTTTTGATGATAGAAGCTGAATTAATGAGGAAGTTACTTTTTAAAAAAGAAGGAAACTGGAAAAAAAACCCAACAAGGATTCTTTTACTTCTAGTCTCGTCAGCAATTCACACTAATCCTCCAAAGTTTGAGCCTCTCAGGCTTCCTTCCATTTGAGACACAACCTCTGATGTTTAGCTAAGCTTCAGGGGAAATGGTTGCAATTGATTAGAAAAGGCGAAACCAACGCAGATTGTCACAAAGTTTGGGAATCAGACCCAGGTAAGAAGAGATAGAAGGGGTTCAAGAGAATGACACAGTGAAATCCACAGCGCTAAAACCATTTCACGCAAAAATTACCACCTCACACGCTAGATAGGGTGCAGCATCTAGAACTCACACCCACTTGGCAGTGTGCAGTGCACACTGGGCATCTCCTTCAATAAGCCAGTTACTGCCACCTTATGCTGCCAGAAGGATTTGCTATCCAAGGCCAAAGGCTTCAAAGGGTCTTGTTCCTTCTTCATTCTGGGTACCAGAGAAAAAGTGTGTGGACTATGGAAATCTTTGGTGGCTAAAGAGCACAGGCTCCTCCAAGCTTCATTTCTCACAGGAAGGACTTCTAAAGTCACAACACTCCCATGCTAAAGGGTAGACGCATGTCATTCCAGTTTTGAGAAGGACAGGAGAATCACATATTTGAGGGACAGCTAGGGCTACAGAGGTGGCTGACCTCTCAAAACCAGAAACAAGAGGAAAAGAAAAAAAGCTTTAACACTCACTGAACTCTGTGCTCAATAGTAGCTATCATTTTGATCATTTAGAGAATGACCTGACCTTTTTTTTTTTTTTTTTTGGTTTTAGAGCTTTATTGTACAAAGACAGAGAGAACGAGAGGAGGTAAAAGAAAGAAAGAGGCAGGCCATGGCCACGTGGGGAGAAGGGGAGAAGGAGGGGAAAAAGGAGAGCTAGAGATGAGAATAAGAAAGGTGAGAGCTTAAGAGCTTGTTTTACTTTTAAAAGATATTTTACCATATTTTTAAACTATAAAAGACAAAAATTCCCTTTGTGATACTCTCTAAAAGACTTATTTTATTTTTGTAGGGTGTGTGTGTGTGTGTGTGTGTGTGTGTATGTGGGTGAGTATATACTCGAATGCACATCTGTGGAGTCCAGAAGACGGTATCAAATCTCTTGGTGCTAGAGTTGTAAGTGGTTCTGAGCTAGGCACATGGGTGGGAGATCAAAGTTTTGTTCCCCAACAGAGCATATCATTTCATAAACTATGGTGTATAACCAATCTATCAGCCCTAAAATCAGTTTAATAAGCTATAATTAGTATATTTTAATGGAATAAAGTAAAATTATAAAAGACTTAATGTGCATTTCAGGCAGTTGTTTCAGTGTGTAAATGTGGAGGGAAATATTCATTAAGCTATGACATCAAATGCTTTTATTGCTAATAATAACAGTAAAACAAGCAATGAAAACTGCTATTTCAGACAACTGTATGCTTAGTATCTAGAGAACAGCTTTGGCACAGGGCAGTAGCAGGGGAGAAGAAACAGAACAGGACCACAAATGAGCTGGCTTGGGGCTGGAATTGGAAGTATCTGAGCTACTTTCTGGGCTCTATAAGAAATCTAATTAGGATGTAATAGAGAACTGTCCCAAGAGAATTCTTCCCTTTATCCTTTCCCCAAGGCCAGAGGCTAGAACCTAACTCTTGTTTTTATTAACATTTTATTACATATAGACCATATCCCTGCACATTTCCATGCATGCACACAGCCTGCATTCATCTCTTCTGTTCTGTTCTCTCTATTCCACATACTCTTACAAGTTCTAGTAATTACTATTATATTTTCAAGTCAACATCCTTATTTATTTTGTAACACTCCGAATTTTATTTCCCTTCCGGTTCACCTTCCAACTGTTCCACATCCCATACCTCCTCCCTGCCCCTCTGTCTCCATGAGAATGCCCCCCTCCCCTACACCATCAGACCTCTAAACTTCCTGGAGCCTCCAGTCTCTTGAGGGTTAGGTGCATCTTCTCTGACTGAACCCAGACCCAGCAATCCTCTGTTGTATATGTGTTGGAGGCCTCATATCAGCTGCTGTATGCTTCCTGGTTGGTGGTTCAGTGTCTGAGAGATCTTGGGGCTCCAGGTTAATTGAGACTGCTGGTCCTCCTGCAGGGTTGCTCTCCTGCTCAACTTCTTCCAGCTTTTCCCTAATTCAACCGCAAGGGTCAGCAGCTTCTGTCCATTGGTTGGGTGCAAATATCTGCATCCTACTCTTTCAGCTGCCTGCTGGGTCTTTCAGAAGGCAATCATTATAGATCCCTTTTTGTGAGCATTCCATAGCCTCAGTAATAGTGTCAGGCCTTGGGACCTCCCCTTGAGCTGGATCCCAATTTGGGCTGTTGCTGGACCTTCTTTTCTCAGGCTCTTCTCCATTTCAATCCCTGCAGTTTTTTAGGCAAGAACAATTATGGGTCAGAGTTGTGACTGTGGGATGGAAACTCCCTCCCTCACTTGATGTCCCGTCTTCATGATGGTGGTGGGCTCTATAAGTTCCCTCTCCCCACTGTAGGGCATTTCATCTAAGGTGAAATGAATCCCTTTGAATCCTGAGAGTCTCTCACCTCCCAGGTCTCTGGTGCATTCTGGAGAGTTCCCCCCAACCTCCTACCTCCAGAGGTTGCCTGTTTCCATTCTTTCTGCTGGCCCTCAGGGCATCAGTCCTTTCTCCTCACCCAATATCATATCTGGTCCCCCTCTTCACCCACCCCTGACTCCCTTTCCTCCCAGAGAGATCCCTTCCCTTGTGATTGCTTTCTTCTCCCTCCCAAGTGGGACTGAGGCATCCTCACTTGGGTCCTTCAGCTTGTTGACCTTTTTGAGTTCTGTGGACTGTATCTTGGGTATTCTGTACTATTTTTGTAGCTAATATCAACTTATTAGTGATTACATACTATGCTTGTCCTTTTGTGTCTGAGTTACCTCACTCAGGATGGTATTTTCTAGTTCCATCCACAAGCTTGAAAAACTCAAGATGTCCTGGTACCTAATAGCTGAGTAGTATTCCATTGTGTAAATGAACCACATTTTCTGTATCCATTCTTCTGTTGTGGGATATCTGGGTTGTTTCCAGCTTCTGGCTATCACAAATAAGGCTGCTGTGAACATTGTGGAACACATGCCCCTGTGGCATGGTGGGGCATCTTTTGGGTATATGCCCAAGGGTGGTATAGCTGGGTCTTCAGGTATATCTATTTCCAATTTTCTGAGGAACCTCCAGATTGATTTCCAGAGTGGTTGTACCAGTTTGCAATCTCACTAGCAATGGAGGAGTGTTCCTCTTTCTCCACATCCTCGCCAACATGTGTTGTCACCTGTGGTTTTCATCTTCGCCATTCTAATTGGTGTAAGGTGGAATCTCAGGGTAGTTTTGATTTGCATTTCTCTGATTACTAAGGACATTGAACATTTCTTTAAGTGCTTCTCAGCCATTTGAGATTCCTCAGTTGTGAATTGTCAGCTTAGTTCTATACTCCATTTTTTTAAAGTGGGTTGTTTGGTTTTTTGGTGGTTAGCTTCTTGAGTTCTTTATATATTTTGGATATTAGCCCTCTATCAGAGATGGTGTTAGTCAATATGTTTTTCCTAATCTGTAGGTTGCCGCTTTGTCTTATTGACTATGTCCTTTGCCTTACAGAAGCTTTCTAGTTTCATGAGGTCTCATTTATCAATTTTTGATCTTAGAGCATGAGCCACTGGAGTTCTGTTTAAGAAATTTCCCCCTGTGCAAATGAGTCCAAGACTCTTTCCCACTTCTACATATGAGAGAGAACATATGATGGTCTTTCTGTGTCTGGCATATTTTACTTAAGATGATGTCTTCTGATTCAATTCATTTCCCTGCAAACAACAGGATTTTTCTTTATGATTTAATTCTCTGTTGTGTACACAAACCATTCTCTTTAGCCATGTAACATGAGCAGTAGGGCTGATTTCACTCCTTAGCTGCCATAATGAGTGGTACCACAATAAACAGGGAACTCAACTATCTCTTTTAAAGGCTGAGTTCATGTCTTTTGTTTTATGATAGCAGTTTTTTAATTGTCCACTTAACACAATGTAATTTCTCCCAGGAAGAGAACCTCAAGATATTATCGAGATTAAATAATCTAATAATGGCCTGTGGGGCATGCCTATGGGAAATTAATTATAGAAGGCATGACCACCAAATCCACCATTAATGTGGCCCCCATCTCTGGGTTTGTGTCCTGGACTGTGTAAGAGTGGAGAGAGTAAGATGAGCAATAGAAGCATGTGCACTTTCTGCTCTTGTCTGTGGATATGCTTAGCTGCTTCAAGTTCCAGCCTTGACTTTCCCACGGTGATGGACTACAAACTGGAATTGCAGGTACAAAAGCCCCTTTCTCCCCTAAATTACTTTTTTCAGGAGGCATCCAATCACAGAAACAAAAAATGTAATACAGAAACCCTAGGGTGTGTATCAATTTTAATAAGTGGTTATCATATTTTCAGTTCTTTAAGTAACTGCCATCCTTTTGTCCATAACAATTTTACCAATGCATCCTCCCACCACATGAAAGACTCTTTCCCCCAACATCCTTTAAAACATTCGTTTGTTTGTTTTCCCTGATTGCTAAAGGTATTTTGAGATGATATGATAGCTCATTGAAGTTTTCATTTTCGTTTCCTTGATGCCTAGACCAGAAGAATAAATTGTCTCAAGTGATCAAAGTGAACAATTAAGTGGTACAATTATAGGGTAGTGGGACACCATCTCAAATCGGAATCCATTACAAAAACTTCTCCAGAGAGAATTCCCATACTGTGGTAGGATCTATAGTCACGACTGATACGTTAGCAGCACTGTTAAGTAGGCTGCACTTGTAACATGCTTCAAAACAACTGATTCATGCATAATTTTGCAACTTCCTCAAACATTAAAAGGTCTTGAGTAGAAGCTGGGGTGGAGAAAAGCCACATGGGCAGTAGAGGAAGCACCCCGAGGGTAAACATATGAAGCAGCAGAAGAAAGATGCCCAGAAATTTCTTCATCCTTTTGTTCTCTAACACAAAATGAAAGTTGTTTTAAGGGCTTCCAAAAGTTAAGTCAGCGTTTTATAGACCACAGCAAAGATGGACATCATCACATTGTCTCAGCTAATCATTTCTAGGTCTCTCTATAATTGAGTGTCATTAACTTGAAGGTCTTGAGAACCAGGCTGATTTCCATCCATAGAAATGAACATGTCTTACAAAGCATCTTCCAACACACCGCACGAGGACTTTTCTTTATGCCATTGAAGAAAACACTCAATTCTATAATTTATCTACTGATTAAGTGTCATTCTGTTACTTGGGCTCCTGCTTTGTGGTATGATTCACAGAGGAAGGAAGAATTACTATAAAACCACCAACCAAAATGCATAGGCATGTTCTCATTCAGAAAAACAAACTGCAGATTTCCTGAGGGTAAAGAATGTGTGTGTGTGTGTGTGTGTGTGTGTGTGTGTGTGTGAGTGTGTGTGTTAAACAATTTGTCTGAGTTAAACATAGAGCTTGATAAGAGACTCTTGAATTGGTAGCTACTTTCCTCTTCAGCATATACAAAATCTTTAATTTTCACAAAAATTCTGTAGGATTTTTTTTAAAGATAGCTACATTTTACTAACAGAAAAAGGAGAGAGACTTATATCTCACAGTTTAGGGGCAGCTGAGAATTTACACCAGTGACTTAGCTGCAGTGCCTCCTTCCCTCTTTCTTCCTAGTAAATTGTTGTTGGAAGGAAAGGGAACCACAAGAATGTCACCAGAGACACAGAAATAATTATCAACACGTGAATAAAGGGAAACTGTACACTCACTGTGTCAGTCAGCTTTTTGTTACTGAGATAATAAACATGCAGAGAGAAAATGTCCAGAGAGAAAATGTCCATTTGGCCCCATGATCATTCAGTCCTCTTGCCTTGGGTCTGTTGGGAGGCACCACATCACAGAAAACTATGAAGCTGGATAAAACTGGTCAACTCATAGATTGGATGTGAAGAGAGGAAAAGGGAGAGAGTTCACCCTGTGATTCGGCGACTTCCCAACATACATCATATCTTAAAGGTTCAGTCACTCCCATGCAAAGCAACTCTGAGGAATGAATCTATGACACATGGGTCATTAGAAGATGTTTAAAGTCCAATCTAATAGAGCATTGTCCTATCTCTCTCACGAGAGCCTCAGGACTGCTAGATTGGGATGTTTTAGCTTATGGGCTATAATAACTCATAACACATTCTTACATAAATTAGACTATCTTATTGCGACATATGGCATGAAATCTTCTTTCCTTTAATTACACAGCTAGTTTCACAGGACTCCGATTGTAGGTTTTATTAGCATGTTATGTTATACACTTTCCCTTGAAAATTGATGCTCACACCTTTGAAGGAAGAGAGTCTCAAACTTCTTTGGGATCTATGTGGTAACAAGAACAGGCTCACACTAAATAAGTTTTTAACAAACATGTAAACTGAGTATTATTTTCAAGCATTGTTTAGTAAAGCGTAATAAAAGAAGTAAATACTAATATACACACACGTGTGTGTGTGTCTGTGTGTAAGTGGATTCTGAAATATCAAAAACAGTGTTTCTCAACAAATTAGACTATTCAGGAACCTATAATACTAGTTTGTTGGTTTGTTGTGGTTTTTTTAATTTCCCCGTTAATTCTGAGAATTTCATACATATATACAATGAAATATAATCACACCTACCCCAAACTTCTCCCCTCCAACTTCCTTCATATTTTCCAAAACATGACCTTTCTCAACTTTATGCCTTTAATAAATAACCCATCAAGTGCAATTTGAGCTGCCCCTAAGTGCATGGATACAGGCCATCCATTGGAGAATATAAAATGTACCAGCTTTGAGTCCTCAGTCAGGGAATTCCATCTCCCTCAGCAACTGTCTACTACTGTGAAGAGAATCTCAGGGTGCACAGGGCCCTCCCTCACAGCAGTCTCCTCAGAACTGAAGCACCCCCTCCAGCAGGGAGGGAGCAGCTCAGGAGACAAACCAAAGAGAACCTGTCAGGAAAGTGAAGACTTGGAACATTTTAAAATTTAAGTTTATTTTTTTCCTGCAATATATTTTGAATATAAGCTTTCCCCTTCTCCAACTCCTTTCCCCTCCATACTCACCCAATTTCATGTTCTTCTCTAATAATAATAATAATGATAATAATAATAATAATAATACCAAACAAACAAAAAGCACCAAACCCCAAACAAAACATGGAATCTGTTTTGTGCTGGCCAACTGCTCAAAAAAATGTGAGACTTACCCTGGCATGTGATCCACATTCCTAGTTTTTTGAGAAAACAGAAAACAAAAATAAAAAGACAAACAAACAACCTCCCAAACCAAAACAAACAAAAACAAAACCAGAGCAAAAGCAACCAACCAACCAAAAAAACAAAAAACAAACAAACAAAAAAAAACCAGGGACTTTCCTTCTCCCAGCAATTATCAAATGCAAACAGCATCTTCTCAGAGCTGGGATTGTGTGTGAATGGTTTGAATTTGTACAGACCTTCTGCATCCTGTCTCAGTGCACCTGGTCCTGTTATATCTGAAACATTGTTTCCTTGAAATCTTTTACTGCCTTCAGCCCTTACCTTTTTCTACCTTTCCTCTTCAGCCTAGACTCCTGAGCCTTGAGAAAAGGGGCACAATAAAGACATTTTGAGTAGTGTTGCACATTGAGTATTCTCCTTCTCTGCCCACTACCCAGTTGTCGGTATCTCTGATAATACCATATTGCAAGAAAAACTTCTCTGTTGAAATGCACATATGTCATTAGGAGTCATTTTATAGCTTGGCTTATGTAATAGAATAGGGGTAGTAGGTTTTTCCCTTACCTGTGACCTAGTTAGTCTTAGGTTCCCATTGACAGTGTCAGAGATAGGTCTAACGGAGCAAGCCTCAAATCTAATTTTTAAAAAGTGGTTGATTATTCCCATAACACATGTGCCGGTGTTGTACCGGTGGACATATGTTTTCAGGCAAATTGCTATTGTGGTTCTCAGAGTTTGTACCTGGGTAGCGTTGGTGATTATTTTTCCCCTTCAGTAGTGTACAGAATACTTTCCAGCACTATGGATGCTAGTCACTAAGGGGCAAACTTCTCTATGAGCACCAGCACAATTTCTCCAAGTTCAATAACCTAAGTAAGTGATAACCCCAACAGTAGATAGAGTCTTATCATCAGGTAAGCACTGGCAGGAGTCGGTAATGCTAGAAGGGTTTACTGAACCTCTTAGACCAGTCACTCAAAAATATGTAATCCATTCCTGGCACCGGGGAGGGGCGTGTTATTTGATGACATGTGATGTCTAGTTGAAGCAGTGCTTTTCTTATTATAAGGTAACTCCATTTAAATTCCTTTTGATATGAATGTGTTTTGGGAAGGTTCTACAGTAGTAGGTTTCCATGTGGCCTTTTAAAGGGGCTTTAGTGTTAGTTACCCTCCCTACATTCTCTTCCTTACTCCATCCTTCCCTCCCCCTCCCACTTAATCCTCCTATTCTAACTTCTTGTGTTTCTTTATAACCCTACATTTCTCCCCCCCCCCACTCCTTAGTCCTTTAGCAACTACGTAGCTACTACTGATGCTCTGAATGAAACACATATACCCAAAGACTACAAGCTAATATCCACATATAAAATAAAACATACAATGTTTCTCTTTCTGGGTCTGGGTTTTCTCTGAGTGATTGTTTCAAGCTCCATCCACTTACCTGCAAATTTCATAATATTCTTCTCGAAACAGCTGAATAATACTTTGTTGTGTAAATGTTCCACATTTCCATTATCCAATCACCATTTGGTGGGCATCTAGGCTGTTTCTAATCTCTGCCAATTGTGAACAGAGTTGCAATAAACATAAATGGACAAGTATCTCTGTGGCAAGATACAGAGATTTTTGGGCTTAGGCTCAAGAATATAATACCTGGATCTTGTGGTAGATCTCTTCTCAGCTTCCTGAAGAAACTTTGCATTGATGTCATACTGGCTGTAGTAGCTTGTACTCCCAGCAAGACATGAATAAATATTCCTCTTTCTCCTCATCCTTGCCAGCATATGCTGTCATTTGTTTCAGCTATTCTGTCTTGGGTGACATCTCCAAGTAGTTTTATTTGCATTTTACTGATGGCTAAAGATGTTAAACACTTGAGTGTGATTTGATATCATACTCTGGGAATCTTGGGTATGAACCTGGCCTAGGCCATTATCCTGGCTAGAATTTAATAAAGCTTGCTTCAATATTTGCCTCAAAAAAATGTTAAACACTTTTAAGTGTTTCTCAGTCTTTTCTGTGTCATCTCTTGAGAACTCTCTGTTTAGTTTTATACCCTGTTTATTAATGTGTATTTCATTATTATTTATCACACTTAGTTTTCTGAGTCCTTTGTATATTCTAGAAACCAGTCATCTCTCAGAGATATGATTGGCAAAGATTTGTCTCCCATTCTGAGGGATGCCTCTTTGAAACTTGGAAGATTCTCGAGGACACCTCCCAGCTTTGCAGAGGAGTAAACAGATGCCTGGGGCAGAGACTCAGCAAAACCTCAGAGGGAGCATTCTCAGTCCTGTCAAGCCACCTTCAGAGTTCCCCTGCTTGCAGCTTTCAAAAGTCATCGCTCCTGTTGAGATGTGCTTCCGGGCTATGCAGTTGCTTTCTGAGTTATCTATGTCCCTCTGAGTAAGCGCTCACTCACACTCCTGTTAGTGATCCAACACATTCCACTGGCTCACCAAACTGAACTGCAGTGCAATCATTGGTGCAGTCATTACTTCGGTTTTTCATGGGTTCCCTCTCGGGGGCATTATCCTATTGAAGCTTTAGGACTCACATAATAGCCTTGCCACGCTACTTTTCTTTTACACACACACACACACACACACACACACACACACACACACGGTTTTAGATACAAACCATATTGTACTAAACAACAACAAAACAAAACAAAACAAATTCCCAGCGTGATAAGACAACTGTAAAAGCCCTAATAGCTCAGTAGGATAATTTGATTCATTATCAAATACAAGATAAACTATAGAATTGTCTCTCCCATACTTCTGCTGTGCCTACAGCCCTGAGTCAGCCACACTCTCTCATCTTTGTGAGCACCCACAGCATCAATTGAAATGGAAAGCAGACACCATATTAACTGATCATTATTTCACCTAATTTTTTTTTCTTTCCACTCAATCCATTTCTAGCAGTTATGGAAGCCAAGTGGTACATTATTTATAGGTTACGAACCTTTTAAGACTATTTGCAGTTAAAATTTAACTGCTTTATATTAAGTAGATTTATGTCTGCTCATCTCAAGAGACGAAATAAAATGATAGTGGAGTTATTGGTGGGTCCTCAAGAGAGACCTAAAACATTTTCTAGGAATTAAAGAAGCTCTTTAGCTGCTAGAATATACGGTGATGGTTGAAAGGAATGGATAATCTGAAGACATCAGCCAGCCACTCAGCAAGGTAGACTAAATCAATCATAAGACTCATTACTTCCCACCCTCTCCCAAACTCTCTTTCCTTTAGTTCATGCTGATTCTTGCCAAACTAAACCACTCACTGCTTTCAGCATGCATCATGGTGCTCTGCTGTCCATGGCCCGGACAAGAGCCTTCCTCCAAGCACAGCTCCAATATGGTTCAAATAAGCCTCTTTGCTGTATCACCTTCACCCTAAACCCAAGAGATACTTGACTTAGCACTGGCTGGAGCACATCTTGTTTTATTTTATTATTGTCTCTTAGAAGCCTGTTTGTTTTATTTTCTTTTTTTAAAAAATAATTCATTTATTTTTAGTTTATGTGCATTGGTGTTTTACCTACATGTATATCTGTATGAGGGTGTTAGATACCCTGGAACTTGAGTTACAGACAGTTGTGAGCTGCCATGTAGGTGCTGGGAAATGAACCCTGGTCCTCCAGTAGGGCAGCTAGTGCTCTTAAATGCTGAGTCATCTCTCCAGCCCTGCCTGTTTGTTTTCTAATGAAAGACAGAAAGACAGTGGATCTAGACAGAAGGAGAGGTAGGGAGCAACTGGAAGGTGTAGAGGGAGGGGAAACCATAATCTGGATATACTATATGAGAAAAAAATATTTTCAATAAAAGATAAAAATAAAAATAACTCACACTGACTCCTGCCAAGTTTCAAAGAAATAATCTATAGTATGTATGATTCGACATTTAGACACTTTCTCACCTCTAACAAGAACCAAGTTATAAATTCAGGCACGATCATGTTCTCTATGGAGCTCAAAACATTTTCATTAAAGTCCCACTTTAAAATACGATGTCTACACAATATACATATACATACATACATACATACATACATACATACATACATATACATGGCTGTATGGAACAGATAGTAGAACTTGCTGGTGAATGTTTCGTGTTCAGTGGTCACAGCATGACCCAGAGATGCTTTTTCCCCTCTTTTCCTTAACATTGCAGAGAGGAGTTGGAGTGTAGTCTTTAGTCCCAGCCCTCAGCCAGGCAGATCTCTGTGAGTTCAAGGCCAGTGAGGTCTACAGAACAGTTACAGGACAGCCAAGTCTACCCAGAGAAACCCTGTCTCAAAAATAACAAAACAAAAAAAAACAAAACAAAACAAAACAAAACAAAACAAAACAGAAAGCTGAGAAAGGTAAGCTATAATACTCTAAGAGTTCTCCTTTTTTAAACAATCAGGTTAATAATGGAGGTGATATGGGCTAAGGCGATTATAGATTAGTTAATCTGTGCCTATAGTTTGACATAAAATTAAGTAAGCAAGAACATTTTAAGAGTTCTGGGCCGTTCTATTAAATGTGATTCTGGATCAGGGAGATGGCTCAGTGGCAAAAGATACTTTCAGCCAGGCCTGACCTCCTGAGTTCTGTCCCTGGAATCCACACAGTGGGAGGAAAGTGACAGTTGTCCTGGGACCTGAAGACATGTACTGTAGGAACAGACAAACACAGAGAAATAAATAAGTGTAATGAAAAAATTAATGTGATTAAAATTCATTGAGAATATACTATATGCGTGACATTTGAAGTAATTCAAATAAAATAAAGCAAACTTGATCCCTGATTCTATGGGATATCACCTAAATATTGATAGTAGTAGAGTATGGGGTCCCTGAGGAAAATAATCACTAAGAGACCTGAATAAGTCAAGTTATACGGAGCCTTTATTCACTGCCAGTGGGGCTGTCCTAACGGGAGTGGCAGTTTATTTATTTATTTACAACTCCAATTTACTCAAGTTTTAAAAGACTAAATACCACAGAAAGGCAGCCCTGGACATCTGTGGCAAACAAGTGTCATTTACAGATGCAGGGATAGTAAGTGGTCACACTATTCTCATATCCTGGAGGTCAGGGATATATTGTACAGAAATTTCTGGCTGCTCTATGTGGCCAGTGAGTTTCTTGTTGGTCTATGTGATTAGAGGCCAGTTCACTCAAGATAGTTTTAGCACTTTAAGTATTCTTAAGAATACTTCCACAAGAAGGTGTCACTACAGTTCAGTAGCCCATTACAGTAGGAGGGAGATATGTTGGGGAAAACTAATGGTTTCTATAGAAGTGGAGAGGGTAATGGGATACGAAAATAACCAAAACACACTATAGACATGTACGAAAGTATCAAAGGATAAAATAGTATAAGCAGGCATTGTGAAAAGTGATACTGAAAGGATGATGTCAAAACAAACGGGTTTTGAATATCTGTTATTTTGCATATTGGCAATTGGTTAGGAAATGTAAACATTAGAAAGAATCTCAACTAGACACTGAAAATAAATACCCATGGATGCCCAACATAAGCAAAGATGCCAACTGTCACCAAGAGGATGAATATGACATTTTTCGTTCACTACAGAGCATCTGTATTTTTACCAAAAATTCTAAAAGGTCTGCACAGAAGTCAAATGTGACAGAAGTGTCCTCATAGCAGTTCAATTAGGTTTTGTTTCCCCTATTGCAAAAGTCATTTTTGATATTTATTTATTTGTTTTCTTTCTGTGACATAATCAGGTTTGGATAGGGTTGCCTATGTGAGCATGGCCGGGGGTTATTTAGGCAACTAACACAAATGATGTATTAATTTTACATGTAAATATAGAAGTTAATGTTTCTGTTAAAAACACTTAGTATCTTCTTACACAACGTGAATCACATCTTTCCTTATTTTGGAAACAAATGAATACAAATTGCCATTAGGAAGACAAGGAAAAATGAAGCAGAGCGATTAGTAAACTCTCAGAACATTCCTAATAATGTATTCAACTTAGAAAACCAGTCTACAATACAAACGGGGATTTTCTGCCGCACTGAAATTAAAGAGCTCCTTCTTCTAGTTTATTTCAATTTGAAACTCAGCAACGCTCACCCCACCACAATACTGTTAAGGTGTCAGGCTACAGAACTAAAGTAACATTGTATTCTTCTTTTTATCAGTCAACTAGAAGTTAGCACAATTGCTCTAAATGAAATGTTTGCAAAAAATGCATTGAATAACACCATTGTAGAAGATTTGGGCATGCCTTCCTGGGAAATATCAGAGCGAATTTCATCAATTATCCCACAGGGAGTGCAGAAGAGTGACTCATGCTATCCTGAGGTCCTTTGTCCTTGTCACTGAACGTCTCATTACAAGGTCAGAGAGCAGCTAACGCTAAGCATCCGTAGCCAGACTGTTAGAAGGAAATCTGAAATGTCTCTTCATTATCACAGTAAGCAAAGCTCTCCACCAGGAAGAAGCAGGCGGGGCCACACTCTCTACATAGCCAAACTCAGGCCCCTTAAAAGTAAATACACGCATACAGTTACTCGGAGGCTAAAAATGATAAAGCAAGAGGGGAAAGTTTTATCATCTCCCGTGAGGTTTCAGTCACCTCTTACTGCATACGACATGGTGGTCTCAGAAGAAGTAGCTGTCACTCAGTGACTTCGTAGCTATTGCAACAGTGAAGCAAAACATGCACATGGGTTTTCTGAAGGGGATGTAAACAAACTTACTAGCTTGAGAAAAGCATATCACATACAGTTATGAACACTACACCAAACTCGATAAAGGCAACAAATGACTATATGTCAAGCTTATATAGTTGTTACAACTGACCTTTGAGCAACGGGAGGCACATTGGTCCCCTGTGCAACTGAAAAAAAAATGCAGGCATGTTGGCCTCTGCACAGTAACAGCAGGATATTTTTCAGGAGTCCAGTAGTCTTACCTAAAGGTGTTACCTTTAGTTAGAGAATACTCTCACAAGTTATAGGGTTTTTTTTTCCCAGAACAGAATGTCCTAGTGCCAGCAGCAACGTCAGACATCCATGTTTATTGCATTTCTGAGTCATACCAGGGATCAAGTATAGCTATTAATCTAGACCAGTAAAATTGGACTGATTAAGTTCTGTGATGTTCATACAAAAATCATCACTGGATGACATAGTTCTCAGAATGTAGCTCATTTTTAGCAAAATAAAAAAAACTTGGAAAGTCTATTTCGGTTAGAGTTCCTGTCTCGGGGAAGTTGGAACTTGTATGTTCTTGACTTGTCCGGTTTCATGCATTCAAGATGACTTCTCTAGAGTCACATTTTGGTATGAACATGTTTGATTTTGTTTTTGTTTTTTGAGATAGGGTTTCTCTGTGTAACCCCAACCATCATGGAACGAACTCTGTAGACCAGGCTGGCCTCAGGCTCATAGCGATCTCCCTGCTTCTGCTCCCAGGTTTCTGGAATTAAAGATGCGCCACTGACCAGCTGAGGACTTGTTTCTTAAAAGCCACATACACTGGTGTACAACAGTGTTCTCACTTGCGTGTTAGTATATAGAAATTGACAAGATGCTAAAAGAAGACACGAGTTAATTTTGCTTTTTTGTTGTTGTTGTTCTAGTTCTTCTGGTCATTTGGTGACATCTGATGAAATTTTTGTAGTGTGAAGGCTGGAGATATTTTTCATGTAGTTGATAATTTTAAAAAGAAGTTTTGCCCATGTAAAAGGCAAAGCAACAAGCATAATAATTATTGTATTTGTTCATCTAGGATACCAAAGGGCAGGTTGGAATTATAATAACATCTTAGTAGGAAAAGGTTTTAGGGACACCGTGTTGAAACAGAGGAAGGGGGTCTGTGATATACAGAGGCTGAGCATCATTGAAACATTGTTAAAAGCATCACCAGTGTTAATGACCAGTTATTAAGCCTCGTTGTAAGGCCTCCTAATGTGTATTCCCCATGTATAAGTAAAGATGGTGTGGGCTGGAGCACTAGCTTCCTTAATTAACAGCTGTTAGATCTCCCTGCTGCCTTGGCTGCCTTGAAGCCAAAGGGGATCTATCAGTCAACCAGCCAGCCAGCCAGGCTGTTCTGAGGCTGCCAGAGCCTACAGGAAAATATGCAACAGTCACAATCACAGCTGATTGCTTCAGCTCCTGAAGGCAAGCCTATTTCAAACAGTTTTCATCAGCCATTTGACCGTTACAATTCCCACTGAACTTCAGATGACCCTGCCAGCTTTTCTATGTAGGCATAGGAGAGCACCTGCCATGGTGGCTTAGGAAAAGAGTCCCTGTGATTGCTCCAAACACAAACCTTCATTTCCACATGATATATGATCAGAATGGGCTAAAACCTTCTTCCCTAGCTACATAAGCAGGCAGTGGAGGATGTCTTAATGAGTCAGTTAGAGCCACTCCTTTGGCGTCTTTCCTGGAAAGCAACATCAGGTTCTTTAAATGGCTTCTCTATGGTGTGTTTTTTTTCTTTCTTTCTTTCTTGTTCTTTTGTTTTTTCTTTGCTTTCTTCTGTGGTGAAGGATGAAGAAGTAGCAGAGACTGCATATCCAGTCAGTGGATGGAGCTGTAGAAGTGTCAAGACAGCTAGCTGAGTCCTTCACAGCTGGGGAAGATGCAGCCGAGTGATGAGAGAGAGTGAGGGAGAGAGAGAGAGAGACAGAGAGAGTGAGGGAGAGAGAGAGAAGCAAGTGGAGCAGGGGACAGCAAAAGCAGAGAAGATAGAGTTGAACTAAGTAGAATAAAAGACTGCAAAGAGCCTGAGAAGTAAAACTGGCCAAACAGCCCATCATGTCTATAAGACATGACAATCTATTCCATTGATTACATGACAATCTATTCCATTGATTGGTATTACTCTTTCACTGACCACGTTTTTGAAAAAATAAATTCATTAAACTCTTTAGCTGACATCAATCCCCACTTTGATTTTATGTATGATTTGCACTCAAATGCTCACATCATAATGATAAAAGAATGGAGAGGGTACCACAGTCATCATTAATAATATCCATTCTTATGGGTATTAATTCAAAGAAAATCAAAAGCTCTATTAATTCTATGAAAGATTATTTCTAGGAAAGGGTAATTTTTAATCTCACTAGTTCTTATTGAATTAGTACTTATGCTATTTTGAGTAACTATGCACTAACAATAATTATAATAATACCCAATCCTAAAAAAATAATTAATAGTTATCTTTGCAGTTGCAGGAAATTAAAGCTATTTTAAATGTTAAAGTCCCAATTTTAAATTCTAATTTTAATCTTGATATGTGTAATCATCACAGATAAATTTGATATGGTAATAAATAAAATATTTGCAAATACAATGTACTACATCAGGATTATCTTTGGGCTTAAAAAAAATCAGCTCTTGGCCGGTTTTGTTTCCCACACAGACAACTAGAAATGTCTATCAATCTGGGTCATTTTCCCAAAGCGTGTATACTGTGTATGGTGATTTATGAGCCACATTAATTGACCATTAAACATATATTAGCTTGAACTTAGTTATTATGTGTAATTAACAGCATTTGACCTTTTGAGAATTCAGTATCAGACACAGTCTCTATAAATTGTACATATTTCAAAGGGAGTGTCACTGCATACAGACAATTATAATTTTGAATTTGTCTCAGTGGATTGCTAAAGCAAATTCTTCCACAAAAAGAAACCTTTTGATGTTTCGGGGAGAAAAGCACTCTGTAATTTTCCTTACTTTAAGATCAGCCACAAACAGTCAGCCATCTTCAAGAAAAGCCTTCACAGAGAAATCTCCTGAATCCTCCCTGGGAAGTTTCCTCTGCCAACATCAGCAAGGAGAGTCCTCAGTCCTCCACACATCTACGACTCCTTAGAATAACATAATATCCATTATAAGATAATTTGTGTTTGAGTTTCAGAAAAAGATATTCATTATAGATCATTTACACAATAACTTATATGGTAAAACAGTACAGATTTGAAAGTGCAAAGAAACAAATCAAGATTTTTTAAAAAGAAAATCCCCTTAGAGCTGGAGATGTGAGCCCCTTACCACAGGCTCAGTGGTAAGCCTGTGCTTGCTGTGTGTGAGGCCCTGGGTTCAATCCTTAGCACACACTCAAAAGGCTCTGTGTTCTTGTATCTTTGTTAGTATCATGATTATATTCTAAAGTACTATGAATACATGCATTTTTATATTGTCTCTTCCAGCTAAAATGTTTACTGAGCATCACCTTCCAGTCACCATGGAACGGGAGGGGAATGAAGCACTGGAGGAGGCTCACATCTGGTCAGAGGACACACATTTGTTATTTTACGGTGTAAGTGCAGTCATACGTGGGACTTCTAAGTATTTGATTTGTTATAGTCCTTAACAGACTTTTTCTTGACCATAGTACTGTTTTTAAAAAATAAAATAAAATAAAATAAAAAGCTAACCCTCACTGAAGTCACAGTGGTATTGCAGAGAAAAACAACAAAACAAAACAAAATAAGATAAAACAAAAGCCATGCAAGAGGAGGATGGGCTGCAAAGGTAAGACATGACACAAAGCTGTGAGAGAAAGCTGCACAGGACAGCCAACATCAGCAGCAGCATCCAAGCTGCACAGGACAGCTGACATCAGCAGTAGCATCCAAACTCCATGCTACTTTGAATAGTCTTTCTTCTCAGCCTACTAGTCCTTTGTGCTATGACATTGTTAGACACATCCTAATACATGCAAATATGTATAGATGAGTGCATAGACATAGCTATGTGTGGCAGTTACTTTTCTTGTTGCTGAGATGAAATGCCTGCATAACACAGTCTAAGGCAGGCAGGGTTCAAATCCAGGGCATAACTTCCATCTCAGTGGGAAAGCACAGTGCCAGGACTAGAGCAGCTAGTCACATTACATCAGCAGCCCAGACGCTAGGCAAGGCCCACACCTCAGTGACCCACTTTCTATAGCAAGACTCACCTCCTAAAGGTTCTTCAACCTTCTTGAAGAGTGTCACTAGTTGGGGACCAAGTGTTCAAATACACAGGCTATGGAGAAATTTTACCCTCCACCACACATCATTTTCAAGTATATATTATAAGATTAATTGCATATATATATATAAATTTAAAGTACATACTGTATAATTTAATTGCATGTATATTTACATTAAAGTACACACTATATAATCATATTGTACAATTTATTGCACATATATTTACATTACTTTCAAGTATATACTATATAATTAATTAAATGTGTTTGCTCCTAGGGATAGTGTTTTTCCAAATTATTAAAATAGATTATATAAATAAGTTCTGTGAGAGAGCCAACTTCTGTTGACTCTCAGTGACACAATAATGACCGAATCTGATAGATATGAATCTTACTCTTTGAATACAACTTCCATATTTTAAAAATGAAAGCTAAAGTCACACTTTGCCATTATGGGTTTTAGGTTCTACCAAGGCAGTGGTTCTCAACCCTTCTGATGCTATGATCCTGTAATACAGTTTCTCATGTTAAGGTGACCCCCCAACCATAAAATTATTTTCATTGCCACCTCATAACTGTAATTTTGCTACTGTAAATATCTGATATGCAACCCCCTTGAAAGGGTCTCTTGATCCCCAAAGAGATCACAGCGCACATGTTGAGAACCACCATAATGAAGGAAGCATCCCAAAAAAGAAAAGGACTCATAGTACAGTTTGGTGTGGAGTGAGGTCTTAGCATGTGTGAGGTTGCAAGTTCAAGTCCTAGCACTGTGCACTACCCCATCCTCCAAAAAAAAGAAAGAAAGAGAGAGAAAGAGAGAGAGAGAGAGAGAGAGAGAGAGAGAGAGAGAGAGAGAGAGGAAGGAAGAAGGAAGGAAGGAAGGAAGGAAGGAAGGAAGGAAGGAAGAAAACAGAACAGAACAGAAAAGAAAAGAAAAGAAAAGAAAAGAAAAGAAAAGAAAAGAAAAGAAAAGAAAAGGAAGAAAGTAAGCAGAAGAGTATTAGATCCTGATAACATGCATTAGAGAGAGAGAAAGATTAAGCAGGAATTGGAGACAGTAGCATTGGGAAGTAACATGTATTTCCAATAATGTCTTCAGAAAGCACTCTGTGGAGAGATATGGCTTGGAGACCAGTCTGAGGAAGATGAGGGTTTAGACTGAGCTAGTATCGAAAGCATTTTTTTTCTTTTTTTAATTAGAAATTTTCTTTATTTACATTTCAAATGTTATCCCCTTCCTTGGTCCCCCCTAGTCCCCCTATCCCATTCCCTTCCCCCTGCTTCTATGAGGGTGTTCCCCCACCCACCCACCCTCCCTCTCACCCACCCTCCCTCCCACTCCTGCCTCCCTGCCTGGCGTTCCCCTACACTGGGGCATTGAGCCTTCACAAGACCAGGGGCCTCTCCTCCCATTGATGCCCAACAATGTCATCCTCTGCTACATGTGCAGCTGGAGCCATGGGTCCTCCCATGTGTACTCTTTGGTTGATGGAGTCCTTGGAAGCTCTGGAGAGGTCTGGTTGGTTGATATTGTTGTTCTTCCTATGGGGTTGCAAACCCCTTCAGCTCCTTCAGTCCTTTCCTTAACTCCTCCATTGGGGAATCTGTGCTCAGTCCAATGGTTGGCTGTGAGCACCCATATCTGTATTTGTCAGGCACTGGAAGAGCCTCTCAGGAGATAGCTATATCAGGCTCCTGTTAGCAAGTACTTCTTGGCATCCACAATAGTGTCTGGGTTTGGAGACTATATATGGGAATGAAGGAAAGATGGCCTTTCCTTCAGTCTCTGCTCCATACTTTGTCTCCATATTTCCTCCAGTGAGTATTTTGTTTCCCCTTCTAAGGACTGAGGCACCCACACTTTGGTCTTCCTTCTTCTTGAGCTTCATGTGGTCTATGAATTATATCTTGAGTATTCCTAGCCTTTGGGCTAATAACCACTTATCAGTGAGTGCATACCATGTATGTTCTTTTGTGACTGGGTTACGTCACTCAGGATGATATTTTCTAGTTCCATCCATTTGCCTAAGAATTTCATGAAGTCATTGTTTTCAGTAGCTGAGTAGTACTCCTTGTGTAAATGTACCACATTTTCTGTCCAGGGAGGTGCGAAAACCTTTGTGGAGAAGCCTGACTGGTAGGTAAGCTTACAAAGAAGTCAGGAGACTGGCCTGTGAAAGAACAAATCTGAAAGAAGGCAGGAAACACTGCCCCGTGCAATGGAGTAGACAGAACACAGGGCATCTTGAGTGGAGTAGAGTGAACACAGGGCATCTATAAAGACATCAGAGAAAAGGGGAGCCGATGAATGTGACTAGGGCATTGTATGTATGTGACATAGGGCACTGCACTGCTCTGAATCTGTTTTCAGGTTTATCACTTGGTTTTTTTTTTTTTTTTTCTCTGTCTACCAAGTAAGAAGACATTTGTCTGTTAGATTTAGGGAGCTAAAAAGTGATATGCTCTTACAAAAATCACCCTGGATGCTGGATTTAAAACCTACTCTCTGGCAAGGATGAGAACACAGACCAGCTAGAAAACAGGACAATGATCTCCTCTGAGAATGAGTGTGTCTTGGGCTCAGTGGCCACACTGAACATGAAGAAAAGTGGTCAGCACTTGCTTAGGCAACATGGCTAAGACAAGGAACCAAGACCAATCACAAGGCGTTGTGCCTAAATATCAGACAAACGGGGCCAGTTGTGATTCTCTGTTAATTGTCAGCTATGGGATTCCTCTGAGATCCTTAGAGATAGGATGTCAGGAATGGTGTACCACATCTCTCACAACCTCCTGAAATCCTCTCTTCTGACCCCTCAGAATTCTTACCATTTTGTCTGTCAGCAGGAACACAAGCCTGACTTTTCTAAGCATGTCACATCTCCAGTAAGATTTTTGTCCCACATTTTGTGACTTGTGCACCACATGGTCCTAAGCAGATTGAAAGGGTTGCCTCCTTCTATTAACCTTCCAGAAGCAGTTGGCAATCTCTTGAGTTGGCAAGTTTGGAGAACATTGGCAGACATGTCACATGGCCTGAGAAAGAATGTAGAATAATTTGAAAGTTTTTGTTTGTTTGTTTAATCCACCACAATGCTAAATGATGAAGACCAGGGTAAATGTTCCTTAAAAACTAAAAATAGATCCACTATGGGTAGATAGTTTATGCCTTTCCTGGTTGCCTTCCAGAAGAACTCCAGGTCAACATATCATAAAGGTGCTTGCATATAAATATTTATTGCTTCACCATTCACAACAGCTAAGTTAAAGAACCAACCTAGCTCTCCATCAACAGAGGAATGTATAAGAGAATATATTGACTATATAAGCACTGGAAGTGTCCCATGCAAAATTATATCATGTTTAAGAAAATGGATTTAACTCGAGATAACCAAGTAAAACAAATTAAGTGAACCTTAGAAAGATGAGTGTTGCTATCGCTTGTTGGGTGGACCTCAGATTTTATAGGGAGAAATAAAGACCTGCGTGTTTATAGGGTGAGACAGGGAAGGTGCAGGATGTGATGGGGATTGTGCTCAAGGAAATTATTATTTTTATTATTAATCATTCCATTCATTTACATCTCAAATGATATCTCCCTCCCAGTTACCCCTCTAAAACCTCCCCATCCCACATCCGTCCTCTTCTCCCTCTTTGCCTCTCTGAGGGTTTCCCTACCCACCCACCCTCCCATTCCTGCCCCACCACTCCAGCATCCCCCTACACTGGGGCATCAATCCTCCACAGGACCAAGGGCCTCCCCTCCCATTGTTGTCAGGCCATCTTCTGCTACATTTGTATCTGGAGCCATGGATCCCACACTGTACACTCCTTGGCTGGTGGGCTCAGGGACATTATATGCTTGAATGGAATGTCCTTACAAAGCCTAGTGCCACATATAATCAATGCCTGGCAACTCAAAGGATAATGAAATGTATATTTCCCCACCACAGTTCTATAAATTCCATATGTGGAAAACAGGGTGAGAATCTGACCCTGTGTCATTCTTCCTTTGTCTACATTTTTGCTCAGTTCTCCCCAGTGTTCATTCTTCCTACAACCAATAAGCTCAGGAAAATCGGTACAGAAGGATCTCAGGCAAGCCGGTGAACACTGGTCATTATAATAATCCCTGGGGAAGATTCTAGTGAACCTTTAATCAGTGGTTAGAAAAACCATGATCTGCTTTTCTTCCGTGTGATCTCAGATTATTAAACCTTGGTCTAATTTGTCTAACCAATGATTCATATGGAGGCAAAGATATGAACAAGAACATCTTATTGTACATATGGGCTAAGTGAAACCCCAGAGACTATGTAGTTACTGCTGGAGTCCTCAGCAGTGAGGGGGAACAGCAATGTCACACTTACTGGCCTTCCTTTTATACCCGCTTGTCCTGGTTAAATACAGCAGCACCTCACTGTGGGTAGCCATCCCAGCTTCTACACTGATACAGCCAGGATATGTTCAGTGAACAGTGACTATGCCCAAGGGCTGTTAAAAACACCAGACATTCCACAATGAAGAAGTCTGACAGAGTTTATTTCCTGTGGCCTTTCATCTGGGTGGGATAGAACTATAATAAAAAGTTATTAACTACTAGGTCAATGCAAGAGTAATTGTGGTTTTGATATTGTTGAAATCTGATGTCTGATGTTGGAACACATTTTCAAAAAAATATGGTTTGCATTGTTTGAACGTGAAATTTTCACTCTATGGTTTTTATCTAATGTGGTCTCACTTGCTGATCATTTCACAGTTATTTTATGATATAGAGTCAAGGTTAGGCAAAAAGGAAATTTCAAGTGACTATTTTTTTTTTAATGTTTTGAGTACATTTGTGATTTTGTGTTGGACTGCATCTATTGTGGGCCTTGATCACGTGACTGACAGGCCCAGGCCTCTGTTGGAAGTGCCCGAAGAGCCAATCTTATTGTATGTATTTCACATAATAGGTAATGTTTATAGAAACAAACATTTAAAACTTCTAAAATGTAGTAAAGTTATCAGATAAAGTTTCCGACAGTTAAAAAAAAAAAAAGACAACTAAAATGGTGGTTAGAGGTCGAGTCAGAATAACACCTCATATCTTTCCTGTGAGAGGAAATGATCAAAGTATGGCCCTTTCTCAAGTCACATTAAAACTCTGCCATCTTCGTGGTGGCTAGTAATTGTAACAGGCTGATGCAGCACAGCCTTGTGCATTCAAATGTCTCCTCGTTTGCAAATGGATATGGGCTTGCTACTGTCTGCTGCTGTGAGTGAGCAGATAAACCTTGAGTCTTTCTTCACCCTGGGCAGGGACTTAACATCTTCCATGTCCAGCGATTGCCTTATCAAATCCGAAATGGGTTGTTACACGGTAGAGACAACACCCACAAGAAATTTTGCTTGGGCACTGCTAGTAAACCTGCGGTGCAGCTGGAGTAAGACACTGCAAAGGAGAAGCCAGGCAGATGACTCAGGGAGGGCAATCGGAGTTAAATGGCCAGAACGCAAGCAGAAAGTCAGCCATGGAAGTAAACCGTCATAGTGGCTGTGCTCCTGTGTTGAAACAGGCAGAGACAGAAGAGGCCTCCGCAAGCCCCACAAGCCAGCTCTCCGGCATGAGGAAGGGGGGAGGGAGGGCACCACCACCTCCTGAAGCTGCCCTTTGACCTCTACACAGTGGCAATCGCACATCCACACTCACGCAAACACGGAATAAATAAATGAACTGTTCAACTAAAAATTAAAATGGAAGAAGTTTTGTGAAGAAGACAAGAACCTCAAGGAGACAGCAGAGCATACGGGCGGGCTGTTGGAAGTGACAGCAGCAACCAATGAAAAGCAATCACGGAAACCCATAGCCTTACTACTACCTGAGAACTAACTCACTAAAGAACGTAGTAGGGACCTCATTTGGTATTTTCATCAAGTTGTAGAGGTGAAAAAAACCTAAGTAAGCAAGAGCCTTGCGAGATGACTAAAAATGAAAAATGAAAAAAAAAAAACCCATAATTTAGGACTGTCATCTCGTCCTACTCAACAAGGATAAACCATTTCACCGTGAGATCTCAACTTGAAGAAATGAAATGTAGAAAACAGCGTAAGGACCACCTACACTGTCAGCTGTTGAACAGGGGAGGAACCCCCAACACACATCGTAAAGCCAAACTTGCACCAAAAAACAAATGTTATGGTTACTGTTTGGTGTTCAGTCTACACCACCATGGCTTCTGAATTCTGGCAACGCTATTACATCTGAGATGCATGATCAGAAAATTAACCAGCTGTTCCAGAGACTGCATTGTCTGCAGCTAGGACCAATCAACAAAAAAGGGCCCAGGTCTCCATGACAACAACGCCCACCAACATCCTCAGTACAGAAAGCCTCAAAAGTCAGTCCGCTGTATTCCTCAGCAGGTGAAGTTTTCTATCACCTCTGGGAAAGGAGCACTGGTTCACCAAGCAGAGAAAGTATTTCATAGAGGAAGTGCTCCTACATTTCTGGAAGTGCCTTGAATTCCCCAGCATGGAGGTGTATGCTATGGGATAAAACTAATTTATACAGTGGATCGGCTCCTAAACATGGCAAAGAAGCCAAAATGTTCGGGAAGTGGTGGTGCACGCCTTTAATCCTAGCACTTGGGAGGCAGAGGCAGGCAGAATTTCTGAGTTCCAGGCCAGCCTGGTCTACAAAGCGAGTTCCAGGACAGCCAGGGCTTTACAGAGAAACCCTGTCTCGGAAAACAAAACAAACAAACAAAACAAACAAAAAACAACAACAGAAACAAAACCAAAACAAAACACCCCCCCCCAAAGCGAAAATGTGAGAGATGAAAAGTCAGCTATTATTTCCTTGTTGTTTTTAACAGAGTAGTCTCGGAATACAGGAATTCATAATGCTGACAGCCAATGCTGAATCTGAGCAAAGATTTAGGATGCCTTAGCAATCTCATATCAATTTGTTTAGTTTAGGAGTCCGCATCTCGGAGAAGCCACACGAGATTTGTATGAAGCTATTTTATTGATTTAAAAAGGGGCAGTTTGGTTTTCGTTTTGTTTTAAATCAGATAGCTTAATTTGTGAAAGAAAAAACTTGATATTATGGAGTGAAGAATATATTTTACTCTTGGATGTAGAAACAACTGCTAACCTCTTTTGAAAGACTCCAAAACTCCCAAAGGGAGGCACTTACTCAAGCCTCGGGTCAGCCGCGCACCCAAGAAGACACTGAGACCGGTACTTAAGATGTATAGGGAGTAAGATTTAATACAGCAACGACAAGAAAGCAAACAAAACAAACAAAAAGCACATATACCAGATATCTGGGGTCGGACCTCATGCAGCCTGCAAGGTGCAGAGGAGATCCGGCCCCTAGCCCAAATTTTCACAAGCTTTTATAGGAGGCAAGGGGGGGAGCAGGGCAGGGAAAATACAGGTTTTACGTCACTAAGTGATTCAGCCAAGGGTTTTTTCAAAGTGCTTTTGCAACCGCGTCCCACACTTTGGCCATGTACTTGATTCATTGGGACTGAGGTTTTTACTCACACCCTTATCTCAAAAATGTCCCTGGCACAGTCCTTAGTTGGGAGGGGTAGGACTGGGTTCGTTCCAGGAAACCCTTATCTCAGAAATGTCCCCGGAACAGTTTTCATTTGAGAGGGGGTCTGACTCTGGTGTGAGAGTTCAGAATGTACTCTGGGGTGAGAGTTCTGGTGGTCAGTAATTTTCCTCTTTCATTCCCCCCTTCTTTTAGTAAATAATTCTAATCTTAGAATTTCAGATACTGCATAATGCACCAAATGAAAGACTCTATTTTAACATGGGAACAAAAACAGAACAAGAAGCATTAGTAAACAGAACTAGGCAGGGGCCCTTTTAGCGAGGCTTGAGGGTCTGGGCATGATGTAGGTGCACGTAGATCAGATCTCTGGCTGGAACTGGTGAGATGTCCTTGGGATACCCAGCTCGTTCACTGTCTCAGCTGTTGGGATCCCTGGAGCAATGTCGTCCATGTACTCAGTCCGATTTTTCCCAGTTGTGACCAGACCACCTGCAAGCCTTTTAACTTAGCATACAGATCATTATTATAACAACATAGGTTTAAACACATCATTTAAGACTATAATGGGCATAGGAGTCTCATAAAGGATAAAACTGAATCAAGAGGAAGTGTTTCTAGTACGTTTAAGTAGGGCATAGGGAAGGAACACCAAGTCTGTGCCAGTCTCTACGATTAATTTTGTCAAGGTCTGTCATAGAGTTTTAAACTAATTTCTTTATCTGTCCTGAGCTCTGAGGTCTATACACACAATGTAATTTTTATTTGACCTCTAAATGCTTGGCCACACCCTGACTTACCTGGGCAACAAAGCAGGGCTATTATCTGACACTATTGCTTTTGGCACCTTGGAAAAATTTTCTTCAATAATCTTCTTGATGACTATGTGAGCAGTCTCATTTATCCAATTTGAGAACGTTTTTTCTCAGTAAAGTTTATTTCTCAGTTGATGTCAGGTCTGTCTTTTCAAGGGAGGACTAGTTTTCTTTCTTTCAGTTTTTACCATTTTATACAGGGTTTCTTTTACCAGTCTTAATTTGTCTATAACTTGATAGTCTTCAGACTGCCAGGATCATTGCTCTTTGGGATGCCTGTTTTTGGCGGTTAGATCTGCCATCTGATTTCTTTTGTTCACAGCATCTTAGGTCTTTTTCTGTAGATGTCAACAGCTCTCTTTGTCTGTATATTGTTCCATACAGTGGCAAAAGCATACCTGCTGTCAGTGTAGACTTTTATAAAGCTTGTATCAAAGCCACAAATTTAGCTTTTTGGGCTGAAGTCCCTTTAGGGAGGCTGCTGGCCTAGATCACTTGCTTTTTGTCCACCACTGCACTGCTGTCCCCGCCTTCCGCTTACCTTCAATCGCGAGGCTACTGCCGTCCGTGTACCAGCTCAAACTCTCAGGCCAAGGCTGATCTGATCTTTACTTGCCGAGGTAAGTAGCCCCCTCTGTTGGTAGATGGCCCCATGGATATGAGCTGCCTTCCATCTACTACTGTTGCTCCTGTGACAAAGCTGCTGCCATCTGTGTACCAGGCAGGCACACCTGGCCAAGGCTGATCAGTCAGATCTCTCCTTGTTCCAGTTTCCTCAGCCAGGACATCAGCACATTGATGTACAGGAGTGGAGTCATCGCCAAGGAGCAGTAAACTCTGGTAGTGGGTATAGGGTCAAGAGTAAGCTTGTCAGCGTCTTTAACAAGCAGGGCTGCCTTTATGCTGTCAAAGGCTTTTTGGTGTTCCTCAGTCCAGGTGAATGGGACTTTTTCTCTCTGCAAAAGCCCGCCGTCCCCAGAAACTCACGTACTTGGCGCGGGGTGGTGGGGGTTGGGATCAGCATCACAGTCTTTTTTCTGGCCTCGGTGAGCCACCGCTTTTCGTCGTCTCGGCACCTCGGTCTCTGCCTTTAGCCAACCGCAGGGCTTGGGTTAGTGCCAGGAGTTCATGTTTTCCAGAGCATTAGTCAGCCATCGGTCAGGGGGCTGAACCACACTTTTAGGGCATGTGCCAAGTTTTGTCTCAGAGTCAGTTTATCTGCGTCCTTGACCAGAAGCCACTTATGTGCAGACAAGCAGGTCATCTTACAGTCACCAGGTCTAATTTTCACAAGTATGCCACCGGTCTTTTTCAGGGTCCCAATCTCTGAGTAAGAACCTCTTTGGCAATACTTTTATTCTCAGTCACATCTAGGAGTCCCAAAGTTAGGGACAACATTAGGGCAGTCTCAATAGCATCTAAGGCCATCCAAGGTTGTTCTTTTTATTTTTTATACGAAGGGCTGTTTATCTTTTTAATTCAGCAAAACCTGGAATCCACAGTCTGCAAAGGCCTGCAGTGTCCAGGAACCTTTTAAACTTGCTTTGCACTGGTCAGTGGAGGAATATGAAACACAGTCTCTTTTTAGCTGCTTTTAACAGGTAGACCACCGGTCTCTTTTAAGGACTCAGCTTCTGTGTTAGCACCCTTTCTGCTATTTTCTTACTTTTAGCCACGAGCAGGTGAAGGGTTTGGTCATGAGGGGGGCTCTTCTTCTTTTTGTTAGGACAGTCTCTCACCCAGTGCTCTTCTTTTTCAACAGCAAACACTCTGATCTTTAGCCAAAAGCTTTCTTTTTTCTGTTGCCAGGTACTAAGTTTTCTAGCTTCCCTGACTTTTGTGACCAGCATTCCATTTCTCTTATCCTTTTTTGAAAATTTTCTGGCTCCCTATTTCTTACAGATCATCTCTAAGTGCTAGTATTATTAGCAAGTGTCACTTTGCTAGGTTCTAGTCTTTGTCATTTATCTCTCTTTGCTCCTATTTCTTAACTGCAATGGAGATCTCATATAATGTTTCTCTTTCTATCTATATATATATCTCTTTCTTGTCTTTGCTTACTTTGAATGTTATCTAATTATTACATCTATATTCTGTCACTTAACTTTTTTCATAGTTTACCTCTTTTCACTGTTAGGTCAGATTGTCGGGGCACTTTCAGTCCCACAGAGACGAGACCTCATCAGAGCCTGGCAGTTAGACCCATAGGTGCTCCTTACCTTGTATGTCTCCCCCACCGGAGCTTAAAACAGACTTACTGCCAACAACTCAGGGCAGTGCCTGAGAAGAGAAAACACATGGGGCAGAGAAGGGAGTGCAGTTCTCACATCAGACCACTGATATTTCAAAATGAACACAATTTTTTCTGTTTACAAGAGACAGGATACAGGGGACAGGAGAATGAGCCTTTCTCCCACCCAGGAGGCAGGCAAAGGCTGAAAACAAACCCTTTGATGCGAAGAGCCCAGAGCGGAGTCTCCGCTGCGCGCCGGAATGCGGCGTAAACTCCTGGGAGTGGCAAACAAACGCTGGCAGGCAGGCAGAGGCAGCAATCTAACTATTTAACTACCTGATAGACGCCTGGTGCTCTCTGCACTGTCTTTGGGGAGGGAGCACGCAGCCGGCCGGCACAAGGGAGTGCGGGTAGACTCTGGGGGGGGGGACCAAAAGAGGGACGCTGTAGTCGGCCCCTCCCCAGCTGTGGCAGGCTTCACGGCCACTCCGGGACTGGCAGGCGGGGGCTGGCAGGCCGCTGCACTCACTATCAGCATTTTACAACTCATTCGCAGGGCACAGACAGCCTCCGTTGCTGCTGTGTCTGCAGAAGCCAGAACCTCAGCGCCACTGCTGCTATCAAAGCCCTACCCGCGCTGCCAAAGCCGGAAATTCTTAGCCCAGCTCTGCAATCTCAGAGCTCTTTTGAGCAGTCTGGGACTCACCAGCACTGAGTTTTTTTTCCTTTTAAAACCATTTCTGACAAATTCTGTCCTGACGTCAGTCCAAGTCTACAGTCGACAAAGGGTTAACACACACACACACACACAGTCTTGTCACGTGACACAAACACAACCAGCCAAACGCCACTTTTTGACGGGGTCGGATTTCACATTGACTCTTTTTCCTGATAGGGGTGGGATTCCACATCCACTCCCGCTCTGGCAGAGAGAACACTCTCTCTCTCTCTCACTCTGCCAGGCAACAGCCAGGTATTTTTAACTGTTCTGTACCCTGGGCACTCCTTCCAGGGTCTCCCTTGGAACATTTTTTTTTGGGGTGCAGATTGTGAGGCCATAGACAGCCGTCCTCTCACAGCCACTGCCAGAATAAACCCACAATCTCAGAATACACAAATGCAGCAGTTCCACACCTACACACCCAGCAGATTGTCCCATTTCTAGAATAATAGCAGACACGACAAAAGCAGACACGAGACTGAGATAAAAAGAAAAAAACCAAAGCACGAGGTGGGACTCGAACCCACGATCTCGCACAGAGGCACGAGGTGGGACTCGAACCCACGATCTCGCAACCAGAAGCACGAGGTGGGACTCGAACCCACGATCTCGCACAGAGGGGTCCACTAAGCGTCCTTAGTCCTCCCCTTGTCCTCCTGGGACGTCTCCCAGGGCGCACAGACGGTGGACACCTGGACACGTCTGTCTTTTGTCCACACCCTACGCTCCTACCCGGAGCGCGGTCTCACTGTGCACATTGCACACTGAGCGTCTGCAAAACCGAAACTGCGATCGCACCAGATACAGAACAGCCTATCTGGCCTCTCAGAGACAAACAAAACACAGACACCAGACCAAAACAGAACAGCAGAATAGTAAATCCTACTTCTGAGTGGGTCCAGGACTTCTGGGTAGTCGCGCTGATTCCCGGCCAACGCACCAAATGAAAGACTCCAAAACTCCCAAAGGGAGGCACTTACTCAAGCCTCGGGTCAGCCGCGCACCCAAGAAGACACTGAGACCGGTACTTAAGATGTATAGGGAGTAAGATTTAATACAGCAACGACAAGAAAGCAAACAAAACAAACAAAAAGCACATATACCAGATATCTGGGGTCGGACCTCATGCAGCCTGCAAGGTGCAGAGGAGATCCGGCCCCTAGCCCAAATTTTCACAAGCTTTTATAGGAGGCAAGGGGGGGAGCAGGGCAGGGAAAATACAGGTTTTACGTCACTAAGTGATTCAGCCAAGGGTTTTTTCAAAGTGCTTTTGCAACCGCGTCCCACACTTTGGCCATGTACTTGATTCATTGGGACTGAGGTTTTTACTCACACCCTTATCTCAAAAATGTCCCTGGCACAGTCCTTAGTTGGGAGGGGTAGGACTGGGTTCGTTCCAGGAAACCCTTATCTCAGAAATGTCCCCGGAACAGTTTTCATTTGAGAGGGGGTCTGACTCTGGTGTGAGAGTTCAGAATGTACTCTGGGGTGAGAGTTCTGGTGGTCAGTAATTTTCCTCTTTCACTTTCATGCTGAAAGTTTAGCCTTTGAATCGCTCATTTTTATGTTTCTAATTCAAAGGAAAGGCGACTTCATGAATAAGCCTCCTTGCTTGTGCTGCCACCTAGTGGCCCAGATGGAAAATGTTAGCTAGTAATGCGGTTCTCTTAGGTAGGCAAATGTTTTGTCTTGAGACAGAAAAGCTCATTTCATAATTAACTGAACGTTAAGATCGATGTCTTTAAATGCAAGTACTATTGTATAAAACTAGTTAAAGGTGAAATTTGTCAGAATCAAGACTTTAATATCACCGTGATATGTAAGAGGTAAGAGTTTGTTCCCCCCCACACACACACACACACTTTGTACTATGTAAGATTTTTTTTCTTTGCACAAAGCTTCGTATGCTCAATTTTAAGATTAAGCTCATTGTTCTATAACCATCCTTGCGACCTCTTGCTGTACTTAGGCAAATCTTGCCTCCCAGTCCTTGAGGAGTTACTCTCCACATTTGTTAATATGCACAAGGGTAAGTTTCATGGTTCAATGCGTCACAACTTTCTCAGTTTAGCTGTAACCTGACCAGCCAGGTGATTAGGAACAGGATTCCTGTGGGGAAGCCGCCTGAAGAGGAGCACCAATCTGTCCTTACGAGGAGCCCTGTTATCCGGAGAGTCAAAAATGTGACTTCCACCAGGGCAGGACTATTTTAACTTATTTTTCTTTTTTTTTTTTTCTTTTTTGAGGCATTCAGTAATACAGCAGAACTTTTACTTAAAACAGTGTGAATTTTATTTTATTTTTTATTTTTTTAATTTATTTTTTAATATTTTTATTACATATTTTCCTCAATTACGTTTCCAATGCTATCCCAAAAGTCCCCCATAGCGCCCCCCACTTCCCTACCCACCCATTCCCATTCTTTTGGCCCTGGCATTCCCCTATATTGGGGCATATAAAGTTTGCAGGTCCAATGGGCCTCTCTTTCCATTGATGGCTGACTAGGCCATCTTTCGATACATATGCAGCTAGAGACAAGAGCTCCGGGGTTCTAGTTAGTACATCATGTTGTTCCAACAATAGGGTTGCAGATCCCTTTAGCTCCTTGGGTACTTTCTCTAGCTTCTCCATTGGGAGCCCTGTGATACATCCAATAGCTGACTGTGAACATCCACTCCTGTGTTTGCTAGGCCCCAGCATCGTCTCACAAGAGACAGCTATATTTGGGTCCTTTCAGCAAAATCTTGCTAGTGTATGCAATGGTGTCAGCATTTAGAAGTTGATTATGGGATGGATCCCTGGATACGGCAGTCTCTAGATGGTCCATCCTTTCATCACCGCTACGAACTTTGTCTCTGTAACTCCTTCCCTGGGTGTTTTGTTCCCAATTCTAAGAAGGTGCACAGTGTCCACACTTTGGTCTTCATTCTTCTTGAGTTTCATGCGTTTAGCAAATTGTATCTTAAATCTTGGGTATCCTAAGTTTTGGGCTAATATCCACTTATCAGTGAATACATATTGTGTGAGTTCTTTTGTGATTGTGTTACTTCACTCAAGATGATGCCCTCCAGGTCCATCCATTTGGCTAGGAATTTCATAAATTCATTCTTTTTAATAGCTGAGTAGTACTCCATTGTGTAAATGTACCATAATTTCTGTATCCATTCCTCTGTTGAGGGACATCTGGGTTCTTTCCAGCTTCTGGCTATTATAAATAGGGCTGCTATGAACATAGTGGAACATGTGTCCTTTTTACCGGTTGGGACATCTTCTGGATATATGCCCAGGAGAGGTATTGCTGGATCCTCCGGTAGTACTATGTCCAATTTTCTGAGGAACCGCCAGACTGATTTCCAGAGTGGTTGTACAAGCTTGCAATCCCACCAACAATGGAGGAGTGTTCCTCTTTCTCCACATCCTCGCCAGCAACTGCTGTCACCTGAATTTTTGATCTTAGCCATTCTGACTGGTGTGAGGTGGAATCTCAGGGTTGTTTTGATTTGCATTTCCCTGATGATTAAGGATGTTGAACATTTTTTCAGGTGTTTCTCTGCCATTCGGTATTCCTCAGGTGAGAATTCTTTGTTCAGTTCTGAGCCCCATTTTTTAATGGGGTTATTTGACTTTCTGGAGTCCACCTTCTTGAGTTCTTTATATATATTGGATATTAGTCCCTTATCTGATTTAGGATAGGTGAAGATCCTTTCCCAATCTGTTGGTGGTTTTTTTGTCTTATTGATGGTGTCTTTTGCCTTGCAGAAGCTTTGTAGTTTCATGAGGTCCCACTTGTCAATTCTCGATCTTACAGCACAAGCCATTACTGTTCTATTCAGGAATTTTTCCCCTGTGCCCATATCTTCAAGGCTTTTCCCCACTTTCTCCTCTATAAGTTTCAGTGTCTCTGGTTTTATGTGAAGTTCCTTGATCCACTTAGACTTGACCTTAGTACAAGGAGATAGGAATGGATCGATTCGCATTCTTCTACATGTTAACAACCAGTTGTGCCAGCACCATTTGTTGAAAATGCTGTCTTTCTTCCACTGGATGTTTTTAGCTCCCTTGTCGAAGATCAAGTGACCGTAGGTGTGTGGGTTCATTTCTGGGTCTTCAATTCTATTCCATTGGTCTATTTGTCTGTCACTATACCAGTACCATGCAGTTTTTATCACAATTGCTCTGTAGTAGAGCTTTAGGTCCGGCATGGTGATTCCACCAGAGGTTCTTTTATCCTTGAGAAGAGTTTTTGCTATCCTAGGTTTTTTGTTATTCCAGATGAATTTGCAGATTGCACTTTCTAATTCGTTGAAGAATTGATTTGGAATTTTGATGGGGATTGCATTGAATCTGTAGATTGCTTTTGGCAAGATAGCCATTTTTACAATGTTGATCCTGCCAATCCATGAGCATGGGAGATCTTTCCATCTTCTGAGATCTTCTATAATTTCTTTCTTCAGAGACTTGAAGTTTTTATTATACAGATCTTTCACTTCCTTAGTTAGAGTCACGCCAAGATATTTTATATTATTTGTGACTATTGAGAAGGGTGTTGTTTCCCTAATTTCTTTCTCAGCCTGTTTATTCTTTGTGTAGAGAAAGGCCATTGATTTGTTTGAGTTAATTTTATATCCAGATACTTCACCGAAGCTGTTTATCAGGCTTAGGAGTTCTCTGGTGGAATTTTTAGGGTCACTTATATATACTATCATATCATCTGCAAAAAGTGATATTTTGACTTCATCTTTTCCAATTTGTATCCCTTTGATCTCCTTTTGTTGTCGAATTGCTCTGGCTAGGACTTCAAGTACAATGTTGAATAGGTATGGAGAAAGTGGACAGCCTTGTCTAGTCCCTGATTTTAGAGGGATTGCTTCAAGCTTCTCACCATTTACTTTGATGTTGGCTACTGGTTTACTGTAGATTGCTTTTATCATGTTTAGGTATGGGCCTTGAATTCCTGATCTTTCCAAGACTTTTATCATGAATGGGTGTTGGATCTTGTCAAATGCTTTTTCCGCATCTAACGAGATGACCATGTGGTTTTTGTCTTTGAGTTTGTTTATATACTGGATTACGTTGATGGATTTCCGAATATTGAACCATCCCTGCATCCCTGGGATGAAACCTACTTGGTCAGGATGGATGATTGTTTTGATGTGTTCTTGGATTCGGTTAGCAAGAATTTTATTGAGGATTTTTGCATCAATATTCATAAGGGATATTGGTCTGAAGTTTTCTATCTTTGTTGGGTCTTTTTGTGGTTTAGGTATCAGAGTAATTGTGGCTTCATAGAATGAGTTGGGTAGAGTACCTTCTGTTTCTATTTTGTGGAATAGTTTGTGAAGAACTGGGATTAGATCTTCTTTGAAGGTCTGATAGAACTCTGCACTAAACCCATCTGGTCCTGGGCTTTTTTTGGTTGGGAGACTATTAATGACTGCTTCTATTTCTTTGGGGGATATAGGGCTGTTTAGATCATTAACCTGATCTTGATTCAACTTTGGTACCTGGTATCTGTCTAGGAACTTCTCCATTTCATCCAGGTTCTCCAGTTTTGTTGAGTATAGCCTTTGGTAGAAGGATCTGATGGTGTTTTGGATGTCTTCAGGATCTGTTGTTATGTCTCCTTTTTCATTTCTGATTTTGTTAATTAGGATGCTTTCCCTGTGCCCTCTAGTGAGTCTGGCTAAGGGTTTATCTATCTTGTTGATTTTCTCAAAGAACCAGCTCCTTGATTGGTTGATTCTTTGAATAGTTTTTCTTGTTTCCACTTGGTTGATTTCACCCCTGAGTTTGATTATTTCCTGCCGTCTACTCCTCTTGGGTGAATTTGCTTCCTTTTGTTCTAGTGCTTTTAGGTGTGTTGTCAAGCTGCTAATGTGTGCTCTTTCTAGTTTCCTTTTGGAGGCACTCAGAGCTATGAGTTTTCCTCTTAGAAATGCTTTCATTGCGTCCCATAAGTTTGGGTATGTTGTGGCTTCATTTTCATTGAACTCTAAAAAGTCCTTAATTTCTTTCTTTATTCCTTCCTTGACCAAGGTATCATTGAGAAGAGTGTTGTTCAGTTTCCACGTGAAGGTTGGCTTTCTATTATTTATTTTGTTATTGAAGATCAGCTTTAGTCCATGGTGATCTGATAGGATGCATGGGACAATTTCAATGTTTTTGTATCTGTTGAGTCCTGTTTTGTGCCCAATTACGTGGTCAATTTTGGAGAAGGTACCATGAGGTGCTGAGAAGAAGGTGTATCCTTTTGTTTTAGGGTAAAATGTTCTGTAGATATCTGCCATATCCATTTGATCCATAACTTCTGTTAGTTTCACTGTGTCCCTGTTTAGTTTCTGTTTCCATGATCTGTCCATTGGTGAAAGTGGTGTGTTGAAGTCTCCCACTATTATTGTATGAGGTGCAATGTGTGCTTTGAGATTTACTAAAGTTTCTTTAATGAATGAGGCTGCCTTTGTATTTGGAGCATAGATATTCAGGATTGATAGTTCCTCTTGGAGGATTTTACCTTTGATGAGTATGAAGTGCCCCTCCCTGTCTTTTTTGATGACTTTGGGTTGGAAGTCAATCTTATCTGATATTAGAATGGCTACTCCAGCTTGTTTCTTCAGACCATTTGCTTGGAAAATTGTTTTCCAGCCTTTCATTCTGAGGTAGTGTCTATCTTTTTCTCTGAGATGAGTTTCTTGTAAGCAGCAAAATGTTGGGTCTTGTTTGTGTAGCCAGTTTGTTAGTCTATGTCTTTTTATCGGGGAGTTGAGTCCATTGATATTAAGAGATATTAAGGAAAAGTAATTGTTGTTTCCTGTTATTTTTGTTGTTAAAGTTGGCATTCTGTTCTTGTGGCTGTCTTCTTTTAGGTTTGTTGAGGGATTACCTTCTTGTTGTTTCTAGGGCGTGGTTCCTGTCCTTGTATTGGTTTTTATCTGTTATTATCCTTTGAAGGGCTGGATTCGTGGAGAGATAATGTGTGAATTTGGTTTTGTCGTGGAATACTTTGGTTTCTTAATCTATGTTAATTGAGAGTTTGGCTGGGTATAGTAGCCTGGGCTGGAATTTGTGTTCTTTTAGTGTCTGTATAACATCTGTCCAGGATCTTCTGGCTTTCATAGTCTCTGGTGAAAAATCTGGTGTAATTCTGATAGGCTTGCCTTTATATGTTACTTGGCCTTTTTCTCTTACTGCTTTTAGTATTCTATCTTTATTTAGTGCATTTGTTGTTCTGATTATTATGTGTCGGGAGGTATTTCTTTTCTGGTCCAGCCTATTTGGAGTTCTGTAGGCTTCTTGTATGTTCATGGGCATCTCTTTCTTTAGATTTGGGAAGTTTTCTTCTATAATTTTGTTGAAGATGTTTGCTGGTCCTTTGAGTTGAAAATCTTCATTCTCATCCACTCCTATTATCCGTAGGTTTGGTCTTCTCATTGTGTCCTGTATTTCCTGGATGTTTTGAGTTAGGATCTTTTTGCATTTTCCATTTTCCTTGATTGTTGTGCCCATGTTCTCTATGGAATCTTCTGCACCTGAGATTCTCTCTTCCATCTCTTGTATTCTGTTGCTGATGCTTGCATCTATGGTTCCAGATTTCTTTCCTAGGGTTTCTATCTCCAGTGTTGCCTCATTTTGGGTTTTCTTTATTGTGTCTACTTCCCTTTTTAGGTCTAGTATGGTTTTGTTCATTTCCATCATCTGATTGGATGTGTTTTCCTGTTTCTCTTTAAGGACTTCTACCAGTTTGGTTGTGTTTTCCTGTTTTTCTTTAAGGACTTGTAACTCTTTAGCCATGTTCTCCTGTAGTTCTTTAAAGTCCTTCTTGATGTCCTCTACCATCATCATGAGATATGCTTTTAAATCCAGGTCTAGTTTTTCAGGTGTGTTGGGGTGCCCTGGACTGGGCGAAGTGGGAGTGCTGGGTCCTGATGATGGTGAGTGGTCTTGGTTTCTGTTAGTAAGATTCTTACCTTTACCTCTCGCCATCTGGTAATCTCTGGAGTTGTTATAGTTGTCTCTGTTCAGAGGTTGTTCTTCTGGGGATTCTGAGTATCCTCTGTCAGCAGACCTGGGAGACAGGCTCTCTCCTCTGAGTTTCAGTGGTTAGAGCACTCCCTGCTGACAAGCTTTCCTCTTAAAGGGAAGGTGTACAGATATCTGGGGTTTGGACCTCCTCCTGGCCGAAGAAGAAGGCGGAAAACAGGACCTTTCCCAGATGCTGTGTTGCTTTGGCAGGTCACAGAAGCTGTAGGCTTCTGTGGTACACACTCTCAGCTGTGCAGACTAAGTTCCTAAGTTCAGTGGAGTCCTGGATCCAAGATGTGCTCCCTGCTCCTGAGGCAGAGGGCTCCTGTGCAGGGCAGACCACTGTCTTCCAGCTAGGAGGGTGCCGGATGTCTGTGGCCCCAAAAGGGTGCTGCCTCAGCGGCTCTGTGGCTCCCGCCTGTCCCAGAAGCTGTCTGCCTCTGTGGTCCTCAGTCTTACCTGTACAGACTAAGTTCGGCGGAGTCCCGGAGCCAAGATGGCGCTCCCTGCAGGGCAGGTCACTGTTCTCCGGCTGGGAGGGTGTCGGATGTCTGCGGCCCCAAAAGGGTGCTGCCTCAGCGGCTCTGTGGCTCCTGCCTGTCCCAGAAGCTGTCTGCCTCTGTGGTCCTCACTCTGACCTGTACAGACTAAGTTCGGCGGAGTCCCGGAGCCAAGATGGCGCTCCCTGCAGGGCAGGTCACTGTCCTCCGACTCTTTAACTTATTTTTCTTGAGAACATGTGTAAAGGATCATGCTATTGAGTAACCAAATAGTTAATTTTTTGCCATCTGAAAGAAGCCTATGATGTTGAGAATGTGTGAGTCTCCATGGTCTCATGAGTGTCCTGCAAAGACAGTCCTTCCAACTCACAACAGCTTACCCTTGTGCAACACAGAGAATACCCACAGCCTCCTTCTCCCACACCAGCTCAGGACTCAACACGTCCACATGACTTGCCACTATTTTTAGATATTTCTATAATGTCAGAATGCATTATGTTTTCCCTTGACTCTAAACAGTAACTCCCCAGCTGTAGACCCTTGACGCTGTGTCTTAACGGGCTCACTGTTTATGATGGAGATATTTAGTGGTTATGTGGTATCCACTAAGAGAAAAAAAAGTCCTTACTAATTGTCTGACAGCCAGAATGAACAGTGACTTCCCGGACTTACGGTACAGTCAATGACAAAATTCTAACCAGCAAAACTAAGCAAGATGCTGAGATATTCCTTCCAGAGACATTTTAGAAAAGACACGGGGTATCTGACACTTTACCGTTCAGTATTCAATTTCAACAGGCAGTGTACACCTTCAAAGGACTCCAGATGGATCAACTAGATAAGATGCTTTTAAAAAGTCAAGGGAGTGCGACATCAGTTATGAAGTCTAATAATAGAGTACGTGAAGATATCTCCTCCAGTGTTAAAGATAGACGATCGCTCTATCCTGAGTGAGATTTCTCTAAGGAACCATAGGGGCTCACGTGGATCACCCAAGGCTCTGTGGCAATGGCTGCTCCACCTCTGCTCAGTGCTGCTCTCCACAGTTTCTCACGGATGCAAGTGGAAACAAAACTGCACTCCTCTCTCCACCCACCCTGCACCCACAAAGCTCTTGCACATGCGTTTCTGTTTCCTGGGAGTTTTCTTTTCAGGGAACTCAGACACATTACAGTGTCTACTTCATCTCCATCCCATCCCTCTGACCAGTCCTTCTTCCGGTGCACACAAGGAATGACATCAGCTGGGCCTAGTGTGCTGTTCTAACCGGCTCCTCTCCATGTAAGTGTCGCTACAAGTGACGCTGTGCACACGCGTGTAAATGTTTTAAACATTTAAAAGGTTCACAAAGTGTATGCAGAATTGCCTCAAGACTGGGGAGATCTTTTGACTGCTTTCTACTTTTTTGATCTTTTTCTGAAGGGAAAAGTTATTGCTCTGATAACCAGAAAAGCAATGTTAGACAAAGCAAATAAAACTACCACGTCTAAATAATAATGATACCATTAACAGCCGACCACAAATACCCAGGATGGATTTGTAGTACAGACACCATTTGAAGGAACTGAGAAACACACAAATCGCCCCAAGGTATTCCCAGAAGAGAAGTATGGTTAACTGTGCAGCCATGGAGATAGAGGGAAGGTTGGAGGGGGGAGGCAGGGAGAGGAAGGAAAGACAGAGCGGGAAATGGAAAGCAGCCTTTTCTTGCAAAATCTGTCCAAGGTATTTGTATCGCAGTCTGCGTTTGATCAAGCAAAAGAAAATCACCATAAAAGATCAACAAAATGTAGAGTGGAAATCTGATTGTAACATTGTCTCTTCAGTTTTGTTTAAAGTTAGTCAGCGTGGATGGTGACCTTTGGGGACTTAGCGTGAGGGAACTTCTCATGGCTTAGTTGATATAGTTGCTGAGTAGTCCAGAAGAACTACTAGCTCACATGTTGCTATCTTTGAGACCCTGAATCTAAGCACTAGCTTTCCTGGAGTTCTTTTAACAGTGATTCTCTCCCGCACTCTTACTTTGGTACACGCCGCCTTTTATTTTCTGTTGCATTTTAGGCAGTGAAAGAAATCTCACAGTTCTTTACAGATTTGTGCTAATTCTTATTTAGAAATGATTCCACCATATGGAGTTGGACCAGTTGTTTCACAGGGTGTAGAGGTTGACTCTCCCATTTATTTTTGAGGACTGCTGTTTTTCCATACCGGGATAAGCATCAGCCAAACCCATACTGGGTTCAGGTCTTCTCTGGTGTGTATGTATAATGGAGAAGTCTCTCAGCCTTCACATGACGAGGACAAACGTGACTTTATGAAAGCAGGGGATGATCCCTTCAGATCTACACATCCACCAATGCCATAGATAACAGCTAACTTTCCTCCTCGAATTTTACACAATCATCATGTTAGGAAATCCCATAATCAGCTTCCAAACGATGACACCACTGCACACACTAGCAAGATTTTGCTGAAAGGACCCTGATATAGCTGTCTCTTGTGAGACTATGCTGGGGCCTAGCAAACACAGAAGTGGAGGCTCACAGTCAGCTATTGGATGGATCACAGGGCCCCCAATGGAGGAGCTAGAGAAAGTACCCAAGGAGCTAAAGGGATCTGCAACCCTATAGGTGGAACAACATTATGAACTAACCAGTACCCTGGAGCTCTTGACTCTAGCTGCATATGCATCAAAAGATGGCCTAGTAGGCCATCACTGGAAAGAGAGGCCCATTGGACTTGCAAACTTTATATGCCCTAGTACAGGGGAATGCCAGGGCCAAAAAGTGGGAGTGGGTGGGAGGGTATGGGGGACTTTTGGGATAGCATTGGAAATGTAAATGGGGAAAATGCCTAATAAAAATATTTAAAAAACCATAATAACAAGTACTAAATAATATCACCATTGATTGGTGCCTTGCAATATAAGCAGTGAGTCTGTAACTTTATTTTTCTTTAATTTCTTTTTAGTGATGGTTTTGAAGTGCTTTAACATCCTTTGTAACCCACCAGAGGTAGTGGAAAAGAAAGGGTGTGGGGAGGGCGTGGGAGTGAACCTGTGTAGAAAGTTTCTTTGGAGCAACTCCTGTCTGTGTGATCTGGAAACCAGCAGTTCAGTTCACAGGTTAGCAGGCAGCAGCAGCTCGATCCACTTGCAAACGCTTCACAGATAACACCAGCAGTTCAGTTCACAGGTTAGCAGGCAGCAGCAGCTCGATCCACTTGCAAACGCTTCACAGATAACACCAGCAGTTCAGTTCACAGGTTAGCAGGCAGCAGCAGCTCGATCCACTTGCAAACGCTTCACAGATAACACCAGCAGTTCAGTTCACAGGTTAGCAGGCAGCAGCAGCTCGATCCACTTGCAAACGCTTCACAGATAACACCAGCAGTTCAGTTGGTAGAGTCGGGTTAGCAATAGCGGTGACATGACCTAGTAGAGACAGCCAGATCTCAGCCTTGGGTGGAGTTAGCAGGAGGGACCAACAGGAACACCAGGAGAAGTTCTCAGCTGTGCCTCTCTCAGGGAAGCGAAGATTTGAGACCCACAAGCATTGCACAGCTAGCTGTACCAGCAAGCCAAGCTCTGTCTCCATCACTCCGTGGAATCCTATTTACACCCTCCAACATCAACTGCCCTCCAGGTGCCTTGCCTCAGCATGGGTCCTGCCCCAGCACGAGTATCGCCTTAGTATGTGCATCCAATCAGTCCGAGTCTGAGGAAGCAGCAAGAAACTGTAACACCCCAGTAGAGGTTCTTTGGTGTGTTTCTCTCTATGGAGTCCTGACAAATGCAGCTCAACTATGCAAAGTCAGGCAGATCAATACAAGCTTGTTGTTAGCCAAGAATCCTTTATCACGTGTCCTTTCACGTGCTTGCTTTAGTAGAACATCCTTTCGCCTGTTTCTGTTTCAGCCAAACATTCCTTCACGAGTCTGCCTTAGCCTTTCACACCTGTGTCCACTTTAAGAAACGTTCCTTCTCATGATTGCCCCAGCAAAACACCATCCAACCAACTTTCCGAAGAACCCTTAAGTTTCCACTTCAGAGTCACATAAAATGCTAAGTGTATGTATTGATTTACATGGATTTGACTTTTCTTTTATTTAAAACATTTTTTAAGCAATATATCCAGATTACAGTTCCTTTCCAGCAACTCCTCTGAAATGCTCCTCACCTCTCCTTTCATCTGAGTCCATACCTTTTCCATCTCTAAAACAGGCATTTAAAGAATAATAAAATAAAATAAAGCAAAGTGAAAACAACTGAACACAAGAAAGAGAGCTCCATGCTTTGGTGGGGATTCTGGAGTGTGTAAAATATGGGGTCTCTGTTTCTCTTGGGCTTTTTTTTTTTTTTTACTTCTCTTTGTTTTATCCAATACCAGTGTATTCTATTCTATTCTCATTATTCCATAGAATCCTGTTTGTTTTCTTTTTTTTTTTTTTTTTTTTTTTTTTTTAAAGATTTATTTATTTATTATATGTAAGTACACTGTAGCTGTCCTCAGATACTCCAGAAGAGGGCGCCAGATCTCGTTGCGGATGGTTGTGAGCCACCATGTGGTTGCTGGGATTTGAACTCTGGACCTTCGGAAGAGCAGTCGGGTGCTCTTACCCACTGAGCCATCTCACCAGCCCCTCCTGTTTGTTTTCTAATGAGAGTCAGAAAGGGATTGGATTCAGATAGGAGTGGAAGTGGGGAGAAACTGGGAGAAGTAGAGGAAGGGAAGTCATAATGAATATATACAAATACATATACATACATTTATATATATATATATATATATATATATATATATATATATATATTTGTGTGTGTGTGTGTTTGTGTAGGGGTGTAATCTATTTTCCATACAAAAAAATGTATCTTTGAAAGAAAGAAAAAAGACAAGAAACACATATAGATACGGTCTTAGTCAGGGTTTCGATTCCTTCACAAAACAGCATGACAAAGAAGCAGTTGGGGAGGAAAGGGTTTATTCAGCTTACATTTCCATGCTGCTGTTCATCACCAAAGGAGGTCAGGACAGGAACTACCACAGGGTAGGAACTTGGAGGCAGGAATGGATGCAGAGGCCATGGAGGGAAGCTGCTTACTGGCTTGCTTCCCCTGGCTTGCTCAGCTTGCTTTCTTATAGAACCCAAGACCACCAGCCCAGGGATGGCACCACCCACAATGGGCTGCCCCCCCTCTTAATCACTAATTGAGAAAATGCCTTATAGCTGTATCTCATGAAGGCATTTTCTCAAGGGAGTCTCCTTTCTCTGTGATAACTCCAGATCATGTCACACAAAACCAGCCAGTACAGATGCCAAGATACACAGTTGTGTACACATATGAATCCCACAAAAAATGCAAAACAAGAAGCCACAATATATACTCTAAGGAGCTGTAAGGTTTTTGTTTTTCTGTGGTTTTTTTTTAAATGCCCAGTCCCCCCCCCCCAAAAAAAAATTAGGAGACAAAGAACATTGAAAGATTCCATTGAGTTCATTTTGTGTTGACCATTTTCTGCTGGGTGTGGGATCTGCTCTTAACTGTGGTTTGTATTCCCAGTGAGATGCCATCAGAGAAAAGTAAATTTTCATCTGTGAGTGACTGCCAATTGGAGATGGCTTCTGGGTTAGGGATTCAGGTTTGCTCCATGTCTTCCCTCAGCACTGTCCTGGGATGCTGCCACTGTCTAGGTTCATATGCCTATTGTGTCTCAAAGATCACTTTTCCTTGGTGTCTTCCATGCCCGCTGGCTCTTATATTCTTTCTGCCTCCTCTTGCACAAGGTTCCCTGAGGGTTTGGATGAAGACAACCCATCTAGGACTGAGTGTTGCAAGATTTCTCACTCTCTGCATATTGTCTGGCTGTGAGTCTCTGCATTTGCCCCATTGACTGACAGGGAACATGGTCATCATAAACCAAAGTGTTATTAATCACAACTATAGGACCTGTAATAATAAAGGGACTTATTTGACAGATATGTGGACCACAACCTACCAAGAAGGATTAGACATGGTGTTTCTTGTTGCTCCACATAATGCTGTGTCTGGCCACCATGGTTTGTGTGTACAGGAAAATATGCGTAGGTATTGAGAGAGTGTATATTTATGCACCTGGAAGGTCATTAATGATGGGAAATTAAATCAAGTCACTCGATTCTTCTTTTTCTAGTGTCCCTCGACGTCACAACATGAGAACTGTGATATCATCAGCTTTTAAAATGTATGTTCTTCCTTCCTCCTTTCCAATCACCATCTCCCTGCTGTCACTGTGTACTCATAACTGTTACCTCTTAAGGCCCCTGTGTCCCTAGATACTCAGTTTGTCTCCTTACTTCCCTTCTGTTGTTAGCTTCCTCCCCCTGTGGTTCCCTCCTTCCCTTGGCTATTATGAAACACAGAATATATTAGATTATTTGCAACTATCCCAAATCATTATCCATTCCGAGAAGAACAATCCCCAACAACCGAATTCATTTACATAAAATAGCTGGTGGATAGTAATGCTTAGAGCATGCAGCATGTGTTTCCTATTCCAAAGCTGTAAGATCTTGTAGCAACCGCACAACTCTTTCCCTGAAGTTGCTGTTCTTAGCAAGTGTTTCAAAATATCAACCAGAGCAACATGACAAAAAGAAGTGTCTTTTCAACCTGTTTAAAAAGAAAAGCCCCACCCCTAAAACTAAACATTACATTACTGCCATAGGCTTTCACTCAGGCTTTGGTGACTCCCCAACTATTTTCATATGGCACTAGCTTGTGCTCTGCACCCCCATGATTGATGGAGTTTGAAAGCTAGAGTTACAGTTCCCTTGTCATCCAGAGTGATTTCCCAAGACTGTCTGTTTCCTTTCAAACCTCAGACATTTTATCACACCCTGTAACAAGAGCCAAGGCAGTTCTATGAAGATCAAATTAAGTAACCATCAAGGGTATGCAAAAAGGTTTCTTTTTTCTTTTTATTTCGCTTTTGTTTCTTTTGGGGGTTTTGTTTTTTGTTTGTTTGTTTGTTTTGTTTTTAGCTTAGGCAATGTTTCTGGATGTTCTGGGTTTGATTGAGGATCTTAGACTTAACTATGGCCATTAGGAAAACAACTTCTCTGTCCTTAAAGTTAAAAGAAATTAATTTTTAAGCAACCATTTGGCTCTGTGAAATCCTTTTAGCTGCGTCAGGACTGCATGCATCAAACAAAGGAAGGATTGGAGGATAGTCCCCAAACAATAGAAAATGTCTTTCTCTTTTGAGTCTTTTATTACTGAAATCCTTCAAGAGGCCATGCTCCCTGGGAGCCCTTCATGATCCACTCACTGGTATGGGTGACTCTCAGGCAGCACATATGCATGTATCTCAGATTCTTCCTGCCAGAGTTTACCTACATGCAAAGTTAAGGACCAACCAAGCTTTGTGTAAAAACAACCAGAGATGAGGAAATACCTAGAAATTAGATAGAAATGTGTAAAATGGTTAGCAATGTTGGCCTCTATTATCTCCCCCATCTCCCGCTAAGCACACCCACCAAGCACATACTTTCATTAACTCCCTAATGCTTGAAGCATATACCAGGACAAAGGATGGACTCCAGTGTCTAATTCTATCTCCATCATCAACAACAGTCTCTTGACTTTATCTCTTGAACTATTTATACAAGACATCTATTTATTAACACCCCAATTAGCTGTGCTTTTGTTGGAAGTCCTGCTGTCTGTAGCTACCATCTCTAGCTATATCCCTTAACAGTTGTAACTAATATTGCCTTCAAACCTTATCATTACACACATACACACACACACACATGTACACGAATGTGATGACTTTGATTCTTGGAATTTGTACACCTCACATCTTCCTCTTGGACTATTCTGTACTCACCAGACAGACTCATTGCCTTCTATGTATCCTTCTTGGCTGACCTCAGCAGTCAGCTTCCCAACCCTTCCCACTACCAGAGATCTGACAGATGCCGCTCCCCTGCGTAGGTTTAGCCAAGAGAGGATTTAAGACGAAGCACAATCAAGTGTAGATGCTCAGACATCAGAGTTCTCTGACACTGCTTTGTTACTTTTGTTCCTGATGCCAGAGATTCTGGGATGATCTCAGAGCAGCAATGCAGCCTTGCAGTATTTACTGATGCATTGCACAAGGAGGTGGACACATCTTAGGGCAGGCTTTGTTTGGGATTGAAATTCCTTCATTGCAGGCCTGTTTGTAAGGATCGTATCTTCACAGTGTGGTATCCTTTCCTTCTGAGCTTTACAATTCACAGTTTAGACAGTGGAACTTCTTAGAATTTAAGCACCCAGGCCTTCATGTAAAAGACTTACCCCTGCTCTTGCTCTTTTCTTAATCAGAAAGCCACAGAGTTTATGTCAAAGCCACAGAAGCTTTGACAGCTTTCGTGCAGACGGCTTTTACTGCAAACCTGTCTCATTGGAGGGTTTCGATCATTGCCCCAGACTATAATTATTCAAAAGTATCTCGAACTAAAACTGGAGCAATTGAATTTTAGAAATCTGAATTATTTCACCAAAAGAGGCCATTTGTTTTCAAAAGACCTCGCCTAAGAGGACAATAAATAAGGCCAGAGGTAGTCAGCATTGCTGCGGCTCCTGTTCCCACACTCTGCCATCTTTGTGTATTTGACACTCAGGATCATCTATTTCTCAATTCTCTTTGCCAGACCTTAGGAAAAACATATTATAAGCACATTCAGATTCATCCAAAGCAGTGCTTCTCGGTCTTCCTAGTGCTTCACACCTTTAATACAGCTCCTCATGGTGTGGTGACCCCCCACCATACAATTGCTTTTGTTGCTACTTCATAACCGTAGTTTTGCTCCTGTACTGTATAACGTACATAGCTGTGTTTTCCACTGGTCTTAGGTGACACCTATGAAAGGTTCCTTTGATACCCAAAGGGGTCATAAGCATGTTGAGCACTGCTGATGTGAAGGATTAACCCAACTTTAGGCAGGAATACTTCTTGAATTTGTCTTTGTGGAATGAGAGATCGCAGTCAGCAGGACTAAGCCTTTAAGAGCACGTTTGAGAGTATGAAGGCCTTCATCTTCTACTTCAGGTCTTCTTAAAATGCATGTGGTGTCCTAGATAGTGAAAGAGTTCCCTTAGAAACTGTCTAAACAATGCTACATGACATGAATTAACATCCAACATTAAGCAGATACTTAAATCAGTAATGCTGATACAAGGTAATCAGATAGAATTTAAACATGTATAATATACACGATATAAATCACCACTGAATATTTTAATCTTATAATATTTTTTAAATAAATGGATAAACATGCTTTATTATAATCCCCAGATATGGTCCTCTGGCCTAGGATTCTAGTAATAGTTTGATTTACAGATTTTTGTGTTAGGGCGTGTGTGCAATCAGTAGAGACTGGCTTTAAGGGATGAATTTAACTGAGACTTCAAAAGGTGATGATGGCTAAAGAAGTAATGAAAATATAGTCTCAATAGATAGAGATTGTGAAAAGGAAAAGGAAAATTGTGGAGTCAAGAAATCCTGTGAAATGAGAAAGCCTTTGTAAGGTATTCAGTCAGTCCCACCCTGTTCTTCCTCAAATCCCCTATCCTTGGGTCTTATCAAAGGACTTCAGAAGAGACACACAGAGCAAAGTATAGAAGGCAGGGTGGAGTTAATTACAGAATCATGTGACATACTCTCAAGGGTAATGGCGGACACTGCTTGGACCATTGCAGTGGAAACACTGGCACTCCACACATTTAGGGCTACATTCATTCTTCTAAATTCTCTGAACTGCATGGCTTTCCTGATAGACATCTGATTCACATGCTCATTTGGATTAAATCCTGTTCTCATTTCCACATTAGACATTTGCAAGCACAAGGTGAAGAGGCAGTGGTTTGAACCAAAGATGTCTCAAGGCTTGCTACAAGATTTGGCCTGTCTCAAAAAAATGTTTTTTATATCAGAAACTGGACATTTGGCTAGCATACAAATCTAACACTTGTTTCTCCTGAGCCCACCCTAGGCATTGCTATTATTTGCTTGTTTGTTTATCAACTATCTGGACACGTGTGGTGATGCTTACTCACTATCCCCAAGACTGCGTGTAAAGGGAAAAGTTTGAGTGCACACACAGTGCACACACAGGGCACACAGCCACCCTGGTTTGTCATAGGACCTCTTTTGACCCCTTCCCTTTTCTTTGATTGTTCTGCCGACCTCCCCAGTGTTCTGAAACACATAGTTGCCCAGAAGCCCAGGTGATTAAAAGCTATGTTTTGTCGTCATAGTTCTCATGCAAGTATTCAGATCTCCTGGTCCTTAAATAGATTCCTTAATTAACTAACTTATAATGCAACGAGATTAAACCTAAGGCCTCACACAAGCTGAGCAAGTACCATACCATTGAAATATGCAGCCTTTCCTGCATTTTCCTTTTTTTCTTTTCTTTCTTTTCCCTTCTCACCCTTTCATTTCTTTATCTAGTCACCTACTCACTGATTTTTCTGGCTGGGCCCAATGAGCCAGCGTACCTCTTCTTGATTGGTTTCCACTGTAAAGACAACCTTTGTACCTGAGCTTCAGCTTCTCTGCCTCCTTTGCAAATGAAGCCAGTTCCTTCGGGAAGCGTTTCAATTGTTCTGTTTTGTGGCCCATCTCCCTCTGAGGCTCCAGTCAGGGAAATCTATATACTTTTTTTTTTCTGGATGCCAATTCCACTAACTGATGTGAGCATTCAGCAGAGAAAAGGGAGTGGTGGTGGAGGGTTTTGATGCCAGCTTACCACTCTCAGCTCGGAACCACAGCTTCACAAGTTAAGGGAGAACTCTACCCTTCCGTGGAGCCAGTTAGAAGAAGGAAACCCCCACCTCTCTGTTGCACTGGCCTGTAAATAAGCTTCTGTGACTTGTAGCAAGGTCAGGAAGAGAAATGTTTCCACTGTCTGATAAGAAGATACACTGACCTTTACTGAGAGCCTTGGAAGCCTCCATCCGGGGTGCAATATTAGGATGTCGAAGTGAGATGAGGAAAAAGAGCAGCCTGTTACTCATCACGCTTATTTCATTTGTTAAATGCTAGGACCATTTCCAGAGAATTCAAATAATGAAGGGGTTGAAGAAATTCCCACTCGTTTTTTCTACCCAGAACCCACCACTTAGCACAGAAGTAGAATTTCATGTGTGAATAAGCAAATGTAGCCCGGATTATTGTACTCAAATCACCAGCAAATCAGAATTTGGGAATTAGAAAGCCAAGAATCTATGACATGTATAAGAACAGACAGATGCCAAAACACATGAGGAATTTCGATGAGGTGGAAGACTCTTTACCTTCTAGTGAGTCCTAAACCAAATGCAGAAATTCATAGCACCAAACAGAACAAACAAAACAAATGCAGCCAGATAATTATCAAGAACGTGCTACATCAGAAACATACGTGGACATGTGTCTGTCTTTCTATAACTTCAGACTTTATTGAATAACAATCAATGCACAAGCTTTGTTAGTGCAATTGGCAGTAATTTACCAAGCAATTGTGATTTATCTTGATAGCTGACTAACGTAAACCAAGATTTTTTTTTATTCCAGTCTTAACTTCTAACGTTGGCTCTCAGGTTATGGGTTACACATCACACAGTAAATCCATCTCTATCAACATATGTATATTTGTAAGTTACTATACTCCATAAAAGGGCTATAGAGGCTGTAGAAGACTACAAGGAGCTCCAAAGAGGCCTTGGAACAGCAGAGGCAGATAGCATAGAGATATTCAAAGACCATCTCTGTGTGAAACCGTGAGTCTGACTGGAAGTCTGCTAGGAGAGTTGCTGTGGACAGGAGCTGCAGGGTCAGAGTTGAGCTGAGCCTTGGGATTGAGTGGAGTCTCTGAACTACAGAAGCAAGAAATGGGATGGTGGTGGCTGAAGAAGCAAAGGGCATAACTGAATTGGGATGGATGAATGGATGAAAAGTGATTTGAGTAGCCCTCATCACCAAGCCCCTGGATCAGTCAAGCATTCTCTGCCTGTGGGATAGATGACAGGTTGCTGAGGGCTATCATCATCTCAGTCAGGGGTTCTCGTCTTTATGGGGTCCTCTTTTCCAGTTTCCTCAGTCTTGTGTGTTGGTTAAGTTCTCCAGAAAGTTTTCCTGATAAAATTTTGATATGCCCATGAGTTCATATGGTTCCTATTTATATTGATACATTTATAGATCAGCACCCATTTTGCTTTTAGAGTTAATGATTTATCAGCCTGTGCCTCGTGTTTAGTGACAGGACAGATAGTGTCACTTACATGTTTGCACTCAAATTGGTGTCAAAACTACTTGTAAAATGGAATCTTTCAGGGCAAGGCATAGCCTGAGAAACCCTGTTTTATAGAGAGCCCGGTCTTGTCAATAATTACTACCAAAAAAAAAAAAAAAAAAAAAGCCAACCAGAAGAAAATTTACAACTGGGGGACCACATTTCTGTATGGGTATCAGTTCAGCACTTGGGAGGTTTAGCTTTATATCATTCCCCAAAGTATCCTCTGTCTGCTATAGAAGCCACAAGTTTAATTCTCATTGTCCTTTTGGTTATTCATCCCAGGAAGACATTGGAGAAAAATAAAAGCTTGAATGTTCCAATGGTAAGATAATTAGGAAATGCATATACAGGCTAAAATGTGTTTCAAATAACAGAAAACTTTCTGACCCAGAACCTCTAGAGATGCTATAAATAGTACATCAAATACCTTGTATTTTCGTTTTAGCTTACTAACAAATATATAACATAAAACTAGCTGCTATTTCTTCCTCCCTCCTTCCCTCCCTTCCTTCTTTCCTTTGTCCTGGTAATCAAGACCTGGAGTGCTCTACCATTGAGTCCCATTCCAGTCCTAATTTTAATATTTTTAAGTGCACAGTCTCATGCTGTTAAATATATTCATATCATTACAAACTGTCAATACAATATCTAGCTCCAGAACTTATTTATTTATTATAGTATAGAATCGAGTTTATTCAGAGCATCGGGAGGGGAGTTGAGAAGGTAATGGAGACAGAGAAAGGGAGGGAGGGAAAGAGAGAGAGAGAGAGAGAGAGAGAGAGAGAGAGAGAAGAGGAGAGGAGAGGAGAGGAGAGGAGAGGAGAGGAGAGGAGAGGAGAGGAGAGGAGAGGAGAGGAGAGGAGAGGAGAGGAGAGGAGAGGAGAGGAGAGGAGAGGAGAGGAGAGGAGAGGAGAGGAGAAGAGGAGAGAAGAGAAGAGAAGAAGCTGGCCATGAGCATGTGTAAAGAGAGGGGGGAGGGGAATGGGGAGAGAGGGGGAAGGGACAAGAGGACAGAGTGAGATCAGGAAGGCAAGAGTAAAAGGAGGGTATTTTATTTTATCGTGCAGAGAAGAGGGTCCACATTTATCAAGGGCTACCTCACTCATCTCTTATCATCCGGGTAACCAGCCTTATGTCAGCCTTCTCTATAAGAGATGTCTCCCGGCATTTCAGATGCATGAAAGCATTCAATACTTGTTTATTTTTATACATGGCTATTGAATTACCACGACTCCCTTACCAGTCATCCATCCATTCCTAACAATCAGAATCTCTTTTCTTTTCCAGAGTGAGTAAATTTCATCATATGTGCACGCCTCATTCTTTAACCCCTCCTCTGTAGACATAGAGGAGTTGCTGCCACCTCTTGTCAATACTGCTGCTATCAACACTGATATACAGACACTTGTTCAAGTGCCTGTTGTGAATGAATGTCAACTCCAAATGCATCAAAGAGTTCAGTATGAAGCTTGAAACAGTGAATCTACTAGGAGACTACACGGGCAGCATCCTGCAGGATGTACGTGTAGGGAAAAAAACCTTCTGAAAAGGTAAAATATTGTGAAGCGAGTCCTCATAAAACTTGAAAGCTTCTGCACAGCTAGGGAAACAATCAGTCAAGCAAACAGGAAGCCTACAGAGTGGCAGAGACTCTTTGCCAGAGAATTCTCAAAAGATGAAATAGAAGTAAGTGGCCAAGAAATGTTTTATAAATGTCCAACCTCCTTAACAATGAGGGAAATACAAAGTAAAACAGCTTTGAGATTTTCATCTTACCCCAGTCAGAATCAAGACAACAACTGACAACAAATGCTGGAGGGGAGGTGGGGGAAGGTATCACAACTGTGAACTCAATGTGGAGAATTCACAGACAGCTAAAGGTAGATGTACCCCTATGGCACAACTGTATTCCCCTTAGCATCCACACAAAGGACATCCCACTCCACAGGTGCTGCCAGTTGTGCCCACCATCACTCTTCACAACAACCAGGAAACAACCTAAAAGAACACATCTTTGAAAGCAAAGAGAAAGAAGTGCCTCCAAGAAGTAAATATTAGACTTATGCCAGCAGCGACAGAACCAAGCACCCCCCCCCCACCAAAATTACAAGGGCTTAAAAACTTGAGCTATACTTAAAGAAACAGTGGAAACAATTTCTTTAACTATTTAAAAAAGTTCAGTGTGTGTGTGTGTGTGTGTGTGTGTGTGTGTGTGCCAGCCATAATGTGTATGTAGTTGTCAGAGAACAGCTTTCTGGAACTGGTCCTCTCCTTTCACTATGTGTTCTCAGGAGTCAACTTAGGTCCTCACGCCTATGGGGCAAGTGCTGTAGAATCCAAAATAAGTTCAAAACCGCATAGCAGTCAAAATGACTAAGTCTGCAGCTGCCAAAACAAAATGAGCTGTTCTCAGAAAAATAACCATAACAAGATAGCAGCTCCCAGAGAAACCCCCCTACCCTGCCCCACACTGAATTCTGAGAAAAACCACAAACTGCCCTGACCTTGCTAGAATTCCCTGTGATATTAATAGCTGTGACGTTAATAGCTGACCCATAAGTTCAAAATGTACTACTGCTTTGCTGACCAAATCATAATAACCCACCATGGGGGCAGGCAAAGTAAGTCACTAGGCCAAAGGGTTACTTAGTTACTATGCAAACCAACCAATGTCTGAAAGGGTTACTTGCTACACCAATGAGAATAAGCCAGCTACCCTGTTGCCCAAATCTTCCCCTTACAAGGTATAAAAAGTGTGTTCTTTCTTTGTTCTGGGTCTCTCCTCTAGCCTGCGTGCTCAGAGGGGGGGTCCCCAACATGTTGGAACAATAAAAAACCTCTTGCAGTTTGCAGTGATGGTGGTCTCTGTGATCTTTGTGAGTGAGGGTCTTTTGACAAACTCCAATAGTGCCTTTACTCACATGAGCCATTACAGCATCCCCAGTATAAGTTTTCACCCAAACACCTGAAAAACTATATGTCTCTCATAAAGGAAAAGCCTGGGAACCATCAGCAGCAAGGATGGCAAAAGTCAATGGTAGACTTTTGATACTTATACAAACTTTAATTGTATACGGAATTTGTGAAAAATAATAAATAAACTGATTAAGAATGAACTCAGTAGAGACGCTCTTCAAACTGAAAGTGGACAACAAAGTAAAGTGGCTCAAAAAGGGTGAAGTTATGAATTAGACTTTAATTTCTTAGCCATGTATATCCAAATTAAAACTTTAATAAGAAGTATATAACTGGAAAATAAGTATATAGCTTCTAATCCAACAAAGGATAATAAAATCTAAGAGAACCATGGTCAGTTGGAATAACGGTTTAAGAAAGAGGAAGAGGAGAGGGACAGGGGAAGGGAGAGGGAAGACATTTGTACAGCAGGGAAAACATTAAATGTATTTAAACTGAGTCAAGCTCTGTCTACAGAGGAAGAAGACACAGCCCAACATCACTGAAGAGTGAAGACCCACAACCCAGCCAGCCAAGGCAGTAGAGATTTACTAACTCAAACAAACTATTTGTACTATTTTTGGTAGGGGAGGTACCTTTTACACTTTTTGACATGGCAAAAATCGTGTCTAACAATTACAAACACTATAATGAAGTAGCTCAGTACAGTCTTGGACATCTAGAATGACCCTGGTAGCAGTTATATGATGAAGATTTTGGTTTGTAGGACAGAACGTGCAACTGGTGCTTTGTGCAATGAAGTGGTACTATATATAATGCGGCTGAGAACAGAGTTAAGGATCATGATGATAATGGAATGTGCCCTGAAACCTATCCACTGGAAATCAAGAGTCAGGAACAACTAAGCACCATGCTTCTTGGCACTCCAGTCCTGACTTCTCTGCAACAAAGATCAAATTGCCAAGTTTTCCCTTATCTGTTTGAGTAACTGTGAAGAAACATAGGAAGCAATCATAGTCTTTCTTGACACTTGCAACAACTCACTGACTTTGGGAAGTTTTTTGTTTTTTTTTAATGTCATTACAGAAATGATAGAAAATACTATCACACACACACACACATTTCCCAACACCTCCCTGCACTGTTATGCTGTTCCCTGTAAATACTGAGAGACTGTAGGATAAAGAAAGGGCTGATTCATGGCAAATCGGTTTCACCAAAAGGAAAACTCTAGCTTTTCCATCAGAGAGTGAAAGAGAGAGACAGAGGAAGGGAAGGAGTTGGAGGCAGAGAAAATGGAAGAGAGAAGGAGAGGAAGGAAAAAAGGAAGAGGGGTGCCAAGAGAGGAGAAGCGAGGGTCAGGGGCAATAAGATCCAAATGCCCATCTCTCTTGGAAGCCCGTGTAAGGTTGCTGGTATACAACCATTTGCAACAGAATTGCTCTATCTTTGTAAAGAAACAGTAGCAACCTAATCGGGAAGCTGCTAAAGCCTCACAAACCCACACAAACGCAGATGTCCATCGTCTTGCTTCTGTCTTCACTGTGTCCATCACCAAGTCTTCTCTAGGGAACAACCTTACATTGTCCACACTGACTTCTCTTTATAAGTCAGTAGTAACACAGTGACATCATCATTAGCTGAGTGAGAGAGAAGCACATGTCACAGCAAGGGGGACTCATTCTGAGAAACGCCATCAGGCAGTTTCCCCCTCTTCACTAACTTACAGAAGATCCTTACATGAACCAAGATAATCGAGTTCTTCCATGTTCCTTGTTGTGTTCTAATCTCACACCGACCAAATGTCATTACATACCAGTCAGCTCATTGGACCCCTCTCTGAACAAACAGATGCCGTGTACATTTAACATGATGTATGCCTATATGTATGTCTTTCATCTGAATTTTGTGTAAAGGTTTCTAAAGTGAGGGACTTTAATGACTTTGCTGAAGCCACTTAATGAATAATAAAGTGAACAGTATTTTGGCTCTTAAGCATTCTGGATAAAGACCACGTCTCTGTGTTTGTTTGTTTGCTTGTTTGTTTATTTGTTTTAATTACCATCAAGTATTTTTAAAGATGTATTTCATTTTTAATTATTCATATAAGTGTGTCTATATTTAGGGGTGTGAGTAAAGGTGCCTGTGGAGTCCAGCAGAGGGGAGTTGGAGGTGGTTGTGAGCCACCTGATGTGAGCGCTGGCAACTGAACTCAGGTCCTCTGCAAACTCAGCACCTGCTCTCAACCACTGAGCCATTGCCCCAGCCCTCAAAGCTCATCTCTTAATCTGGATGAATCTAGACTCACAATGGCAAATATCAGAGCCCACTTAAGATATGCATGGAATCAGCAGGCTGGTATCAGGCTGGTACTACCATGATCATTCCTCATTGGCCTAGCTGCCTCCAGTGTACTTTACAAGTCAAGAGTCACAGGTACAACAGACAGGAAGAGAGGGCTGCATACGCTCTCCACCGCAGTAACTGTTGCATGGTAATGGAGCACAGAACGGAAGGACACCAGGTTTGAACCTCTGCCCACCCCAACAACACAGAAAATGGACCTTGCAAAATATAGGCTTCTTCCCACACACATCCCCTCAAAACCCCAGGCCAAGGTCCTTTCTCCTTTTATGGAGTAGTAAGCTAAACTGCAAAGAAGTTTAGTAACTAAGTAAAATATTCTCTTCTGGAACTCTTATTCCTGTTCTGTGTGATTCCATGTTCCATTCTGATCTACCTCAACTCACAAAGTCCCTGTCTCTTTGTGGGTCTGAAAGTCCCCTACTAAGTCACACCCATTGGCATGGGCAGCCTCTGAAGAGCCAGTTTTCAGGGTGTCAGACACAGGTATATCAGAGCCAGTCCAGTAACACATCCAAGACCCCTGCAGGCTGAGGACAGTCGGAGCTATTTTCTTGTCAGGAGGGGTGCAGGGTTCAGCGCTGAGCATGCACCGTGGTAGTTAGCAAATATTAAACATTTATACTTGACTTAGGAGACTCTCTGGGTAATTTTGCTGGAGTTCTCTCTTAGCTGTTTTTCTTAGATTAAAACTTTTGCCAACATTCCAAGGGCATTCATTCACAAGTGCACAGGGGCCCCATCATGAGAGGGTGCGCCACTTTGGAGTCAAACCCTGCCAAGTTTAATACTAAAAGTAGGTGAATGAGACTTGACTGCCTCCTAAATTAAATGTCTGTGGAACTTTTTTGGACCTGAAACTGAGCCCAGAACAAGGTCTGTACAGTAACACTCACTAGGTGTCAGTGTTTGACAAACCGTCTTGCCAGCATCATTAGGGAAATGTTCATTTTGGCACAAATTGTCTATGGAAAATGCAATTAGGAAAAAGCTGTGCAAGTAGCCATTCGAAACTGAATAACCTGTGTTATTCCTTTTATCCAGATCACACTTGGCTCCTAAGCTGACTTAAAGCTCTGTTGGCAATAGCTTGTAGACGGTCACAGTAGCCTCTGGCGTACATGGATTGCTAAGAGAGTGGCAAAAGCAGGCGACAGCTGGCTTCTATGTTGCTTAGCCGCTTTCTCTCCCTGCAACTTTTTATCACTTTCTGGACCTCGCTGTGTAGCCACCAAGATTGCTGAATCCAGGTCTACCTCCTCAAACACAGGCAAGACAATCTGCCCCTGAATGAGCTGTGCTTTAATATGGATTCTTGACTTGAGCCATTTGGCAACTGGACTGTAAGAAATCCTGACTTGCCTGGAACGATGGTGCACTTCCTATACTCAGGAAGCAGAGACAGGCAGATCTCTGAGAATTCCAGGACATGATCCACACAGCAAGTTCCCTGGCCAATCGGGTCTATCCAGGGAAGCTCTGTCTCAATCCTGGTTCTGAGATTCAGTCCATTTTCATCAAGGCAGGAAGCTTGACAACACCCAGGTAGGTGTGGCGCTGAAGGAGCTGAGAGTTCTACATCTTGTTCTGAAGGCAAACGGGAAGATTGGCTTCTATGTGGCTTGGAGGAGGGTCTCAAAGCCCACTCCCACAGTGACAAACAAGGCCACACCCACTCCAACAAGGCCATACCTCCTAATATATGCATTGGTAAAGTATCAAAGAAATTAGCTTGTTCTACTTACCATCCACTTCCTTCAAGGACCAGATAGTACCACAGAAACAAAATGAAGACATTTTGACCTGCATGGCATGATGGAGCATGCTTTCATTAAGGTCCCCAAGGGAAGTTTAGGCTGGGCATGAAAATTTGGGAGTTGTGAATGTCGACATAGACTCTAATCTCCTTAGGTTGAATAGAATCACAAAGACAAGTTATATAGATAACAGAGTGGGGAGGAAATGACTAAGTCTTCAGATACTAGGGCATTTAGGGGATGGACCATAGGAAAGAGGTAACAAAGGATACGAAGAATAAATGGCCAAAACAAGAACAAGGTCTAGACTGCATGGTACCCTGTGAATCAAGGAAAGGGATGGCATGATTGGCAGCAAATCAGGAAGTGGGAAGGAACCAACCAGGATGGTGAGTCAAGCAAAGCATAGTCCAGGCTCAGGGGACAAGCACGAGGGCCAGGGTTCAAATCCTGGGACCCCATGCAAAACTCAGGCATGTGTGGCTGCCAACTGGAATCCAAGCCAAGATTCATGGGACAAGCTGGCTAGTTAGATTAGCTAGAACTGTCAAGAGAACTTTCCTTAATAAACAAAATAGAGACTGATAGAGGAAGACATCCATTGCCAAATTCAGGCCTCCAAAATACCCACACAGATGCACAAACACAAACAGACACACACACACACTATAATCATGAAGAAAGGGGTTTCCAAGTTTTTAGACCCCTTCTAGTACAGTTGTTGGTTTACTTTTATGGCTAGCATTTGTTGGCTACATGAGGCATGTATTGCTAATTATTAGAAGTAAATTATGGTGCTTATTTTATTTAGTATAGTCATATAGGTATAATATACATATAAGCATATACTTCTGAGCTTTGTCTTAGCTACTCTTAGGTGGTTGCCTGTCCATTTTTATCTCGTGTAGCCATACCCAAATTATTTCTGGGACTCCAGGAGTTGGTTACATGTACTAGTGAGTGACTAGGGCATTTCTCTTCTGTTTTCAAGTGTTTGTTACTATTGCACTCAACTCCAGAGATGAGCTTTTAATATGTTAGGAGGCCTTAAGTTTTCAGAGATGTGTGTGTGTGTGTGCATGCGTGTGTGTGTGTGTGTGTGTGTGTGTTACATGCATTCTTTCTGGGTGTGTTTCTCTGTGTTTGTTGCTAGATATCAATCCAGAAACTAACATGAGAATACTAGGCAAATACTCTACCATGCAGCCACATCACCCACCCTTAGAGAATAATCATATCTCGGAGTAAGCATCCTGTTGCGATTGATTATTATGCCATGAACCACTTCCCCAAAACAGAATCACAAGACTAACCCAAAAGACGCCCCCTCTCTTATCACCCTGTTCTTTCTTTCCTTCTTTTGTTCATCCTCCTTCTTGTGATATGACTGTGTTGGTCTCTCTTGACCGCCAATTCAATGGCATCTGGAATCACCTAGGAGATATAGCTCAGTGTATATCCATGAGGGAGCTTCTACAGAAGATTAACTTACAGAAAGCATCTTTCCTCAGGGTGCCTTCCAGTGGGTCCTCGAATATGTGGAGACCCAGGAAGTGTCTCCGGCATGACTTTACTTCTCCATGAATAACTATAGTCTATTACGATTGTTGCTGCTGCATCTGCTGTCTGCCTTTCAATGTGCACAGACCCCTGGCAGATCTCTGTGAATAATCTTCCAGGCCTCCAGCACCTGATTAAGTCTCCTGAGGCACCCAACTTCCAGACTGAGAAGTGACAGGGTCTCAGCATCTTCAGTAGGCAGATAGCCTACGGAATACATCCATCTTTATAATATGTGCACTCTATCAGCTCTGTTCTTTGAGAGAACCCTGCCTGCAACCAAATTTTCTAGCAACTTAAAAAAAATAAGATTATGGTAAATACATACACAATGTAATTTAATTGGACATGCATGAGTGTTTAGCATGTTTTCTATGTTCTTTTATCTGCTGGTGGGAATTGTTTGATTCTGTGTCATAGCTGTTGGAAACAATGTTGTAATAAAGGTAGGACACAGCTACTTTTCCCCGTGCTGTTCTGATTCTCTGAGGTCTGTGCACATCATCTGGATTCCTGGATTGGATGGTAGTTTTGTTATTCATATTCTCAGGGATGTTTATGTAGCATGAATGATGAAGGAATGCAAGTGCTCATATCTTTTTTTTTTTTTTTTTTTTTTTTTTTGGTTTTTTCGAGACAGGGTTTCTCTGTGTAGCCTTGGCTGTCCTGGAACTCACTCTGTAGACCAGGCTGGCCTCGAACTCAGAAATCCTCCTGCCTCTGCCTCCCCAGTGCTGGGATTAAAGGCGTGCGCCACCACGCCCGGCAAGTGCTCATATCTTAAAAAAAAAAAAAAGAAAAAGAAATAAGCACCACATGTTGAGTAGTTATTTGGGAGTAGTCTACAAGGTCAACCCCCAAATAAATAAAAATAGAGACACTTTATGAATGCAGTGAACTTAGTTGGGAATGAGTCCTGTTAATACTTTCTTCCAGTTAAAGGACATTTATTTTTCCTTACAATAGAGAATCTGGAAAAGGCATCATGACAAATATTTAACCAGAATGTAGGTAAGTTAATTTTCTAGTACCAGTGACCTGGCAATCAGCAATACCTTCCTATGGGTGCTGACGTGGAAAGAGCAGAATAGGAAGGGAGTAACTTGTGTTAAAATGCGTGGTATAACCTGGCAGATTCCCAGTGTATGATTGCGTATGTAAGACTGATCATCTTCATCACGTTGCCAGCTTCCTGCCGACAAGGCTTTAAGGTTTCCTTTCAACCCACCCCTGCTTTTATACTTCTTATTGGTGGCTTACCCCCATGCCATACCAACAAACGCTTACCCAAAGGTATGACCCACCCCCCGATGGCACCTGCATAATCAACTCAGTGTCTCACTCAATCTTAGTTCAATATCACATTTATAATCACTTCATTCAAGGCTGTATTTAGTATCCATTAAGTCACAGCACTTAATGGTCTCCTTAATCTAATCTTCTGGCTTTCAGCTGGAAAATGACAAGGCTTTGGCAATGCTTTCAATCCCTCCTCTGAGCTGATGGATTATTTTCTATTTTAGGCAGTCAATTTAGAAACATTTCTTAGACAATTTGGCTCCTTTTAAAAGGCATCATCAAGAAACTCCCTGGTCTGTTTTTAGTCATTCTTTTGTTCTTGTTGATTGGACCCTGTGCTGTTGCCACAAAAACAACTCTTGAAATGTTGAAATCTAAACAATAAACATTGACCGTGATTAGATTTGGCTTCACCTATCTTTAATGCTAGAAATTGACTTAAACATTTTGGCTACAGGAAAGCAATCCGCACATTGCACATTTGGCTGCTGATGTGGAAACTGGAAGGTGTATTCGCCAGGTATAGTGATGCAAATGGGACCAGAGAATGACGTGATTGCAAGATTGGCTTGAGAACTCTGAAGCGCCAACAACAGCATCGCTCATGCAGAACGGACCTGGCCTGTGAGCTGTCTCTTCAAGCCAGTGGCTTGGCTGCCAAGAGATGCTGCACACAAGAGGCATTAGTGCTCATTTAACCCCACCTTTTGTGGTCAGCAAACTAGCATTTAACTAACTAGTTTGGGGTTAGAAAACAAGAGCACAATGTACAAAGAGCCTGGATTCTTATTCCTCAAGAACTGGAAATGTTGCAGCATGTGTGTTTAAAAAGCCAGGAATTGTTACAAGAGAGTAGACGGAAAATTACATGTTGAGTTAGAAAGGGATGTAAAAGGCCTATGTGTACATCCAGGAAACAGAAAGATTGGGGATGGGGGGGGGTGAGGGAAGGATAGGGGATGGGGGAGAATTGGGTCTTATTTTAAGCAATTACCTCACATGATCATAGGATCTGGAAGGCCCAAATTTTGCAAAGCAAATTGTAACACTAAAGGCCTTGGTTAGCAGCTTTGAGTCTAGAGTCTAGGGGCAGAATTTCTTCTTTATGGACTGCTTCATTTTTTTTTCCTCTGAGGTTTACAGCTGACCAGGTGATACCTACTCAATTATAGTTGGTAATTTACCTACTCTATTTAATGATTTAAATGTTAGTCACATCTAAAAAAGACCTCCACAGTCAAATCTAGACTGGCGTTTACCAAACATCTGGGACCATAGTCCATGTTGACAAATAAAAAGAATAATGTTTTTTTTTATTCCAGTTCTTTCATTTATTCATTTAAAACTATTTAATGAGTTCATGCCCTGTGCAGCTTTCCTTTCTATATATTCATAATGCAGAGGAGGAAAGATGCTGAGGAGGCTCCAGCTCTCCTGAAGCTCAGAGTCTAGCCAGATACACGAGTAAGGAAAACCAAACAACAACAACAAAACAAACAAACAAACAAACAAACATCCCTTAAGCAAGACTTTGCTTATTGATGAGAAATTTGGGTAAAAATTTGAGAGTTAAGGAGATAATGATCATGATATTCTAAAAGCAAGTGTACTCTTTCTCATGTATGAATGCATATAAATAACATATGCAATATAATACAACATATGCAACGTACAATCATTTATCTCAATGTTATTAAATATCTAAATGTCTCAGAATGTACTAAATGAGACAATTCCTTTATAAACTCTTTTCTTTGAGGTTTATTTTGTCCATGTACATGTCTGGCGTGTGTACCACATGCTGCCTGGTGCCATCAGAGGGGAGAAGAGAGTATCAGGTTCAGATAGTTGTGAGTCACCATGGGGGTGCTGGAACTCAAACCCATGTCCCCCCACAAGAAAAACAAGTACTTTTAACTGCTGAACTATCTCTTTAGCTCTTAGCCCTTTAGCTCCAATTTTTCAAGGCCACATGGATTTTGAATGGTATGATTTTCATCACAGAGGTATGAGCAAAACGTGTGAAAATTTGGAATGATTGAAAAAGCAAGCCAAAGATGATCACTTGTACCATAAAAAGATCTGTACCATGGAAAGATTGATGGTGAATTGTTTTGAATAGCAATGTCCTTAGAGATCCTGCAATACAATTCTACTTGAAAGGTTATGATTGTCAGCCAATTTTAAAGGCTTTATCCGTTACACTCAGAAGGCTCCATGTGCCCAGCTCTCCCTGTGTCATGGAAGGATTGTTTGTCTTTCCAAAGGCAGATCAGTTCTAAGCTGTTTTTATCATTTGAATGCTAACTAAGTTCCCAAATAACTTGAATCTTTATAATGCAATATTAACTTACATGATTTCAAGGATAAAGCATTTTTGCTTAATCTTGAAAACAACAATAGGGACATGCATTCCATAGGGCTGTGTCTTGTAATCACATCATCTCTCTCTATTCCAGCTTCATCAGAATCCAGATGAATAGACTGTGTTGTGGTATGAGAAGTTGGGGGGAAACGTGGGCTCTATTATCAGTAAGAACTGAAGGGACTCCCCCAATTTGCGGCACATCTGTACATTCAGGCTTCCAGGAGGCAAAGCTGATGAATGCATCCTTATCTGACTGACGTAACAAGTGAATTTAAATCTGGAGAAAGTTGGGATATGGGAGTAGGTAGTGAGCAATGCAAGATGGTTTAGAAACGTTCACGCTCTGGAAGAAGTTATCAAGGGACAGGAGGGGAGACCCAAGGAGTTTATGGACATTGACCTCAATTCTGGCTACTTCCTGCTAAAACTGGAGCACCATGGGAGTTAAGGTCAAGCCCCACTTGCTCTTCCTCTGGTGCCAGGTGGTGAACCCGGAATGAAGGAGCAAAGTGGCAGAGAGAATTTATGCCTTCTCCAGCACAGGCAGCTTCCCTGGCCTGAACCATTTCTCCTCTGCTTCTCTTCTCTCCAGCACCAGGGAGCCTGGTGCCCTCCTGGAGGTGCTAGTCTCAAATTGTTTGATGCTTTGCTGTTTGCTCTGGCATCTTGCTCAACACCATCACAGCCACCCTTGGCTTCTTCATCGTCTTGAGCAGCACACAATCGGGACTCTTGACCTGAGGGCAGAAACCCTCTGAGATGTCATCTATGTCTTTGTATGGGTCACTGACAGGATTTAGTTCATATTTGTTGAACGATCTTATTGGTAACCCGGGATTTTTGTTTTACTCTGACAGAGCAAACTTCTAAACAAGAAGTTTTGCGAGTCCTTACGAGGCAGTGCTAAGGTAATTCGAATGAATGCCTACCACAGTGAACTCACCCATCTATGCACATGACTCTCAGAGGTCTTTCATCATAACTCCCAGTAAAGATTCAGTGAGAGCATTTTAAGCTCTGCGTTTGTCTTGGCAGCACGCATATTTGTACACAAGATCTGGCATTTCCTATTCTGATCTTCTGAACCATGTTCTGTCTCACTTGAAAGTAAAATTGCAAGCCACTAAATTAACTTTAGTGCCATGTAGTAGATTGGTGACTTGATTGGGAAGATTGTCTTAGGTAACAGACACACGTTCCACTTACACAGGGTCCCATGTAACACAGAACAGTGACCTAGGCTAGCCTTAAAGTCATTTCCTCTAGCAAATAAAATGCTGGTAGCCACTGAACTTTCAGTTGCCTGTGTTAAAGATTAAGTGTCTGTTACTAAGGATAACACTAATTACAGTTACATTCTCTTTTAAAGATGCAATGATTTAAACCATTAGCAAATATACTTGAATATATATGAGTTTATATATATACATATATATATATAATATGAATATATGTGAATATATTCATACATATGAATTTTGAGTCTTACTGTCAGGCTAAGCTATGATAAATAGAGAATGGGAAAACCACTGAGAATCTGAAAGAGACTAGAAATATTTCATGATTTGGACATGAATAGACATAAAAAGTAAACTTTAAACTTCATACAACTACTTAATAGCAGCTCTTGTACTGAATATCTTACTTATGATCTTATTGACAAGGAGACACATACCTCTCCAAAGAGAGACACACTTCAGGAAGTATATATATATATATATATATATATATATGTATATATATATACACACACACACACACATATGACTTGTCTTATCTGCTTGTGTATCATCTGCCTACTTAGCTGTGATAGGTAAGATAGATAGACTTATTTTGAGGAATTGGCCTCTTGTGAATTTGGGGATTTGGCTAGTCTCAAAATCTGCAGCCTAGACTGGAAGGTTGGTACTCAGCACTACTGCATGTGTTAGTGTTGGTTGTCCATTTTCAGGCTATAGAATCGCCTTGAAGGCAAGCCTTCAGGCACACCTGAGGGATTATCTTGATTAAGTTAATTGCAGTGGGAAGACCCACCTTAATTGCAGGTGGTGCCATTCCAGAAGCTGACAGCCTGGACTGAATAAAAAGGTGAAAGCTGATAGAAGATTAGGAGTCATCGATCTTCATTTCTTGCCTGTGGATGCAACATGACCCGCTGACTGTCACCCCTGCTCCCCCATTTCCACAACAGATTGGACTCTGCAACTGTGTACAACCCTTCCCTTAAAAAATAGATTTTTTATTTTATTCATGAATTATATCATGTTAAAAATTTGGAAGTCCTCACATTCCTGGCTGTATGCTACATGAAATAGGCTTCAAAAAGATAAAAACAAAATACAAAAACACAAACAAAAACAAAAAAAACATGGCTTTATTGCTCAAATATTTTAGGCTAGGCTTCTTAGAGGATTCCCTTCATTAGACTAGGGGTCAGGAAGCTGTGATTTATCACTCTTTTCTAGTATCTTGGTATTATTTTCAAAATATTTGTGTGGACATACAGAACAATCTTTCCAGTGTTAGTAACAAAAGAGCACACTAGGCCACCTATGACCGAATCCCATTTCAATGAATAACCATAGATCAGGGTCAGTCCACACAATGGGTGGCTCAGGGTCTGAATCCACGTCCTTAGCAGGAAGGTGGTGTCTTCAAACCAGAAGAAACTTTCGGTTTTATTTTTATTTTTCTGCTGCAGCTTCTAGAGAATGCCGATTCAGAAGTGGAAACGGAAAGTGTGGCTGTGATTCATTCCTTTGTGTCGTTTGCAAGCGTGGGATAGGTCCCTGCATTGAGCTATTGCTCGGTATTGATAAACGACCTTATTAAACAAACAGTGAACAAATAGAGCAACTTGGACTATATTAGACAAAATGTAATTCTAGGAAAACCAGAGGGTTTAGCCCCTAGTCTGCATGTGTAAATCCCCTGTATTTCCCAGGAGTCTATTAGAAGGAAGCAGAGTAGAAAGAAACAAACAATGACAAGGAGAGAGAGAGAGAGAGAGAGAGAGAGAGAGAGAGAGAGAGAGAGAGAACAGACAGACAGATAATATAGATAGATGATAGGTAGGTATGTAGATAGATGGATAGATAGATACATAGATAGATACATAGATAGATACATAGATAGATAGATAGATAGATAGATAGATAGATAGATGATAGATAATAGATACACAATAGATAGATACATGATAGACAGATACATAGATAGATACATAGATACATATATCATAGATAATAGATACAAAATAGATACATAGATACATGATAGATACATTGATAGATAGTTGATAGCTAATAGATACATAATAGATACATAGGTAGATAGATAGTTGATAGCTAATAGATACATAATAGATACATAGGTAGATAGATAGATAAATAGATAGATAGATAGATAGATAGATAGATAGATAGATAGATAGATAGATAGATAATAGATACACAATGATACATAGGCACATGATAGATACATAGATAGAAAGATAGTAGATATATAGGTAGATGGTAGCTAGGTAGATAGATGGTAGATAGATACATAGATAGATACATAGATTAGATAGATAAGACAAGTACACACTGGAACATGGACTGACATGACCTGCCTTTCTGGAGTTCAAAGCTTACTAAAGATAAATGTAATTAGATTTCAGAACAGACCCTGCTCAGAGCTTAGGCTTCCTGCTGAGGATTAGTTTTTCCTTAAAAGGACTGCCAGCACAGGTTGAATCGTACCCCTTGAATTGCTAAGCCTCAAAGTCCTAAGCCTAATTACCCGATGGTTAATGTACCATGAGTTCCTACTGAGACTGGTATTCCAAAGATGGGCAGTGCGGCTGGGGCAGTGGGAGAACTAGGAGCGGATGTGGAGAGTGAAGAAAATATGAAGAACAGAGAGAATGCAGCCACCTATAGGTCCACAGCGGACGGTAATACTCAGGAGACACTAACCTCTACCAATGGCTCTTATACCATCTCCCGGAGCTCTGCAAAAGGAGATGCTACAGAGCCACCTCACCTCATAAACCTGATTAGGGAGCAGATTTTCATTCCTTTCCTAAATGTCTAGATGTGCTAACAACCTGGGTACACTAAGACAGAGACAGTAGAGTCTTAGGCACTACCGCCGGGAGCTCATGCCGCTGTCTCACTCTGAAAGTGAGCAGAAGGCCAGAGAGATGACTCAGGGTAAAGGTTCCTGCAACCAGCCTGATTATCTGAGTTTGATCCCTCAGACCCACCAGATGGAAAGAACAGACTTAAATCAGTCGTCCTTGCTATGGACACATACACCCGTCTCTGTCTGACGCACACAGTAAATAAATAAGTGAATAAATAAATGCAATGTTTGTTTTGAAAAATTACCCAATCTGAGGAGAAAGCTAGAGGTGAACCGGCACTGCCATGCCTGTAAAGAGGGAGGAAAAGAAGGCATGGGTAACTCAGCGGGATGCTGAGCACCGCACAGAACCTTCTCTGTGAACCAACTACTTCCTCTGGAGTTTAAAGTTCAGGAAAGATGGGAGCCACAGCCTCTGCTGTAGGTAGGGTTGTTGGCAGGGTGGCGGCTCACACAGTGTAGGAACGCTCTAACGCCCACACATTGGTCGACCTTGGCCATTCACAATCTTCTTCCTTCTGTAGGTGCGTTGCACGCTCTTCCTACTATGGCTGCTGCATCCCTGTGGTAGGTTTTGTGCCACATACCGTCATGCAGAAAAGGAGAACAGAGTGAACCAGGATACCATGAGGTTGTAGACTGCGTTAGAATCTCCATCCAATGTGTCTGAGGTGAAAAGAAATAATTTTCCCCATTCGCTTCTAGGTGTGAGGAACTATCAGCAGTTCAGCAGTGTTGTAAATTGCACTGGCTGACCTGAGTAGACGACCTAGAGTTTTAAGACTGGCTTGTTGCTGTTGTTGTTTTAATTTTAAAATAGGCTTCGAAGGAAGTCACATGCAAAATTCATAATCAGAAGATGAAGACAAGGTAAAGGAATTTATTTTGAAGAATGTTCAGTCTGAATATTTATATTATGGCACATACTTACAACAACAACAACAACAACAACAAACAACAACAACCCTACACCTAAGCTGAACATACTTAACAATGAGAGTTCTTTCTACAGATACAGCAAAAACTCACTTTTCCACTAGGGGGCAGTATTTCACAAATTTTCAGTCCCTCTTTTTTTTTTTTTTTTTTTTTTGAGTAGCCATTTCAAATGACCAGTATCTGACAAGCAATGATGGTTGGGCATATGTTGGGGAAGGAATGAGGGACAGAGGACTTTGAGACAACTCTCATTGCTCCGAGAAATGTTTATTTGGAATTGTGAAGAGAATATCCATGAAGTCTTTATTTAGGAAGCCCATTTCTGGAACATGTTGGGTAAATTTGTTCATGTACATGGCACTTGGGTGGGTATCACACATGTAGGTATGTGTAGCGTCAGACTGTCATTGACAAGGATAAGATGGAATGTTAAAGACCCATAGTATTTACAGGCCCTCAACTCTCAGCGCTCAACCTGACTGTATTATTCTGTGAACTTTCTCCATATTCTGAGGGTTGAGGGCGGGGATGAATGAGTGAGCTGATTACGACTCTTTAATATTAGCAAAACAAAGAAATTTGATGTACAGCGAAAATCCTTGAGGAAAATACTCTGGTTTGCAGTTGTTATCTTTGGACAGGAAACAAATCTGAGGAAAACTTAAGTGATATTATTATTATTATTATTATTAACTGTATTTTTATATGGTTAGATTTTTGATATATAAAAATGATAATATAAGTTATGTGTTTAATAAAATTGTGTGCTGTGAGTCATTTTCCATTTCAAAAAGTTTATTGTGTTGAACTTTAGAGTTCTTTGCATTTCACAGAATTTGATGCAAAGGGTCTGGAGGAAGCATTTTGCTTAGTCACCAATACGAGTTTTCAAAGCAGGGAGCAGAAAATAAAGTTTCAGCCTTTTATTCTATTTGTTTAGTGAGAGAAGATTCAGGATTTTATTACTCATCTATTGTGTAGATAATTTACTACCCACTTGTTCTACACACACAAAAACATTTTAAATCTAGAATGAAGTGAATGGCCAAAGCAGAAATTTATTGAGAATGAAAGAAAAGCATTCGTGAGATACAAATGCGAAGGGCAGCTCAAGCTTGGTTTGTCTTTACTCTTGGGAGATGTTCCAGTGCCGACAGGCACTGAGCCCTCACTCTGCACTGTCTGTTAAAAAGGAATGTCACATGGGAAGATGGTTACTGTCCCCAAGCCACCAATCTCCACTATCTGAAGTCAAAGCACTACCCAACTCTATGACCCCATTTTCCAAGACTTTCTATTGTCTTACCAATGCCCTTGACCTCCTTAGCTTTCTGTAGACCTTAGGAGGCTAGTCATCTGAGATTGTCTATCTCCCAACGGAACGAGTGTGCATGAACTTCCAAGACACAGTCTGTGTGTTGAAGACTGGGAACTGAAGTAGGGCTGACTGACCTTATCCTTTCTAATAAGTTTCCTTTCAAACTCAGTTAGTTAATGTCTGGGAGAACTCTAAAAAGTCATGATCCCAAAGTATATGTTTTCTGTAGCCAAAACCCTTAGCTATTTGGAATAGCTACAAATGGTGGCCTGAGTTACCTCTAAAGGATGAATAAAGAGAATATGATTGTTTCCAATATTTTCACAGTTACCCAATATTAACTTTTCTCTCAATCCTTACATCTTGGAACTGTGAGTAACATGCACTTCGTTTGCTGGGACAGAACGGGGTGAGTGAAAATGGCCAAAAGAGAAATCTGTGGCTTGGGAAGTTTTGTGAGCTGGGTGGCTTAATAGCAGTGTGAGATAACAAGTCTAGACTATACAAATTGAAATGCTATTATATGCTTTAGGAGAATGGGATGCTATGCAGAGGCATTTACCTCATCCATTTCAGCCCATGCTAATGCCAGAGAGTATCTACAGGGTCCTAAGGCATGTGCATGGATTCTGTCACTATTCTGACACATGAGTCTTCAAGTTAATGAGCCCACCCCTTTGGCTTATCTGTTGAAGCCCACAAATGATGTTCTTCATTTGTCCTTAACTGGATCATCTGAGCTAAATGAAGCCAAACGAGGAAAGGCAACCTGAGCTGGAGATTAAAACCATGCCAGAGTTGAAGCATGAAGCAAAGAGCCCAAACTCAGTGCCAGGCCTCAGGGCTGGGCATAAAGACCGTACCAATCAACATACTGCATCTTTGAAAACATGCACATGCCCAAGAACTGAGTGAGAGGGAAGCTGAGTTCATTCTAGGTTGACAGGCACCCAGGCTTCTTCCAGTGTTCCCATTCTCATGTACCTTCTCCTAGATTTGCCAACTCTCACTCATCAAACATGGCTTTCACTCTTGCTACACTGTGAGCAGTTTCGTGGGTGTGAGCCCCCACATGTTACTATGTGTCTATAAATGTAACCTTATCCTTGCTGACTGATATCCTTCTTAAAAGGAAAGTGACATCCTCCCTTTGTTTAGTTGCTTACAATGTGATTTTTACCCCCTCAAGCCTCTGAACTTGTATATTAACTACAAAGTAATAGTTTTCACTGTGATACTTGTATAAACACATATAATGTGCCTTGATCATGTCTGCCCAACTCTCCTCTCTTCTCCCTCCCCCTCTCCCTCTGGTCTCCTTCCTCTTTTGCAAGACCAAAACCCTTTTATTTTCACACCTTTTTGAAAACCTAAATTCAGAATGCGATTTTTAAATCTTTTCTCAGCTCATAAAATAATCTCCTTGAAATCTCCCTTTAACAACTAGAATCATACTCTCTTATAATGGAATCATACCAAAAACAAAACAAACAAACAAAAAAACAAAAAAACAAAAAACAAACCAAAACTTCTCTTCAGAAAAAAAAAATAAAACTTCCTCTTTGGTGATCCATATCTTCAGGATGGATTAGCATGTCCATAGTCACCCATGTCCTCAGGGTACCATTAGCATGTACATTTCTTCTTTTTCTTCTTCTTCTTCTTCTTCTTCTTCTTCTTCTTCTTCTTCTTCTTCTTCTTCTTCTTCTTCTTCTTCTTCTTCTTCTTCTTCTTCTTCTCCTTCTCCTTCTCCTCCTCCTCCTCCTCCTCCTCCTCCTCCTCCTCCTCCTCCTCCTTCTCCTCCTTCTCCTCCTTCTCCTCCTTCTCCTCCTTCTCCTCCTTCTCCTCCTTCCTCTCCTTCTCCTCCTTCTCCTCCTTCTCCTTCTTTCTTCTCCTCCTTCTCCTCCTTCTCCTCCTTCTCCTCCTTCTCCTCCTTCTCCTCCTTCTTCTCCTCCTTCTCCTTCTTCTTCTCCTCTTTCTCCTCCTTCTCCTCCTTCTTCTCCTTCTTCTGGTTCTTCCTCTTCACAAACTCCCTATGCAGATCTCATTATCATTCTGCTTCTGACTTTTTATTTTTGGCATAAAATTGTCTCCCAGAGTCTCCAATATGTGATGCAATGACCCCTCTAATCTGTTTCACTCCATCTCTGAAATTCTGCAGTGTCTTTGTAGACCTGTGATTCTCTCTATTAAAAGAAAATGGGAAAACACTACAGTGTATCATAGTCTTATTCCCTTGGAGCCTTTTTATAACTTTGCCCCCATCTAGGGTTGTTCTTTTATTCTGTTCAACACAATAAATCCAGACTTTCCTATGCATCAGGATAGGGATCTGCATAGGTTTCTGTATTCTACCCAAAACTCTTTCATTCACCAAGTCTGCAGCAGGGCGTAAGGATTTATATTTCTAAATGCTAACTCTGAGGCCCATATCTTGTGATCAGTACTCCAGTTGGCATGGTATATACTGTTGACCTGTTTTACTATTATTATATATATGTTTTTACGGTAACTCCTTGTGCCTGTACTTCATCTGTTAATTGCTATCAGAGATCTCCTAATCACACCTACACCCTGAGGCTGATTCCTAGCCAAGTCTACCTCATGTGATGGAGCCACCAATACCATACACCCAGTATGATACACCTGAGGTCCCCTTCCAAATGGACCTCCTATGCATTCTCATTCTTGATTATCACAAATATCAGTCCTCCCGAACAAGCAAGAAATTTGCATTCAGCCTTGACTTGCCTCAATTCCCTTTATCCTTGACCCTCATACAATGGCAACATGTAGACTCTCATAAAGTATATTACTCCAAAACATTCGCCCACTCTTGTTTTCCCTGATTTGTCTTGTCTGTTACATAATAGGCACATCTTGACTGGACTCCCCGCCTCAGTTCTCATATACGGAGATCTAAAGTTGATCTTTCTAAAACTCATGTTTGAGCATTTCACTAACTTTTTTTTTTTTTTAAGATTCTGATGGTGCAGTAGTGCCTATGATAACAAGGTATGGTGTCTTCGCCTGACATTTGTGTGATCTTGTTCCTACATGTTAACTTACTACTCCTGTATTTGTTTCTGGTTATAGGGTTAAATGACCACTTGCTGTGTCCTGAAGCTGCCATGTGCAGCTCATTTGTGTCTCTGCTCCTGCTGGTGTCCCTGTTTCTGCTCCCCAACCCTGACTCACCCTCCAACTACTCCCCAGGATCTGGCTGCCTGCAGCACTACTTGCCTTCCCTTTGTCTTGCTATGCTATTTTGTTTCTCTTAGGCCATTTTGTTTGCTACTTTGTAGAGTTCATTCCACCTTGAATTTGAGCCTTTTTATGTAAGATAGACCATCTTGTCAGACTGGACACTCCATGAAGGCTCCAAGTGTTTATCAGTCATATCTAAAACCTTAGTAATTCACAGTCTTCCACACCGTACCAGGAAAAGCTGGAAAGAGAGAGAGAGAGAGAGAGAGAGAGAGAGATTAAAGGAAGTCCTCCAACAAGACGAATTTCATAAGACAGAAGGGCAGATGCCCTCCTTCTCTGTAACTCTGTATCTTCATTTCTCTTTCTCAGCATGGCCAGAGTGGAAGTGCTTGCTTGAAGGATGCCGATATGTCCTCATGAGGATGCTAACGACAGTTCTCAAGTAGTACAGAACACATTCGCTAAAACCCTGAAATCTGTTGAGATCAAACGCCTGCTTTTGCTAGAGCCAGGGACACTATCTCTTGCTTGCCCACAATTCTACATGGGGTCCACCCCAGCCTTTGCATCTACATGGGGTCCACCCCAGCCTTCCATTTATATTTCTCAAGTGACTTCATCTGTCTGTGCTTCAGTCTTTTTTTCTAAAAATTGCTATAATGATTTCTACTTCAGAGGCTTTTGAAATTGTTCCTCAAGTAGACAGCCTGCATTAGTCTCTCCCATTCTTACTTGTAAAAATTCCTACATCTAAAAAATGAATTGCATATTATGTGATCATTAAAGAGGCACTAATTTTAATGATGGCTTCCATGTAAAATGATTTCAGGAAGCTGTAGACTAGAAATCCAGAGATTAAAGTGATTAAAGTGTGTGTGTGTGTGTGTGTGTGTGTGTGTGTGTGTCTGTGTATCTGTGTGTGGTGTGGTGTGTGTCTGTGGTGTGTATTTGTGGTGTGTGTGTGAAATTGCTAGATAAAAGACTATTTTGAATACTTTGACCTGGAATTGCTGAAAAGACTCTTTAGAAGAACCCTCGTCATGTAAACTAACTTCTTATCATATAGAAAAAAGTCTCCTTCCATGGACACATAGAAGATGGCAATCTGTCCTGATCAAATTCTTAAAAATGGACACAAGAGTAAATATGTAACTGCTAAAATTTATGTTGGCTGGACCCAGTTTTTCTCCTTGTTAATAAAATCTCTTTCTCCGTATGTCTACAAAAAATATTAAAAATAAAATATTAAATTGCAGCTAGAAAAGAAAAAAATATTAACTTGACACCAAAATCTAAGGTTGCTCAAACTCCTTGATCCACCCACACACACACAGTTGATATTCAAAATACTTTTGTATTAAAATTTATTTTTTACTCTGCATCTTGAAATTATTCATTCATTCTTTCAACATTCCTGGATTTTAAGAAAGATAATTCTAAAATCCTATCCTCACTTTACCCCCCCCCCTGAAATTTGAGCTTCTAAAGGGAATGTGAGCCACCAAGAGGTTAAATGGCTTTCTCAGGACCACACACCAAGTTAGGGTCAGAGCTGGGGTTAGACATGGCAAATTTCTCCAGTTCCTCTCCAAGTGCTCCCATCTATTTATTTAGGTGTAGTGACTGTGCCAGTCAGCCCTGAGTGAGGTCTTGTGGTGTGAGAGTAAGAACTTAAAGGACGACCTTTTAAGAAAGCACTTTGTGCCCTTTGTTTAAATGGACACAGATAGTCTCAACAAAAATCTTGGCCTCCATTTGCCTGGCTTTGGACATCTGTATTTTTTCAACATCATGGGTAACAGCCTTGGGACATACTCGCATTCCCATGGGCATGTTGATTAACAGTTTGGTAGGAAAGCTACAGTCTGTATTCCACATCAAACCCTGGAAAATAAGAAGGTCATTTTGAGTCACAGTTACATGAGACCTCATTTGTAAAGACAGGTAACTAAACAACAGTCTCCACCAGTTCCGGGAACAAACTACTGACTGAGCAGGTCACCTGTGACCAGTGAAACTTCATTATGAATGTCATCTGTGGGAATGGGCTTCCACAGAGCCCCACATCATAGACCTGCTGACACAGCAGAACACTGTGTTCATGTACAGAGTGCTTTATCCTTTTGTCTGCTAAGAAGATAGTTTAAAAGACTGAATATAATATATGGATAGGATTAAAATTTACATTTAAAGATTTTTTTTTTATTTTGATGCCTTCATCTTTTATTTATGAGTTTTAGGAATCCATTTCGTCTCTTTTATTATCCACTATTCAGGCATTGTTACATTATCAATTAGGTTTTATGATATTTTATTATTTGATTTTTTTGCTCCCCCCCTAAATTAGGAAGGGGTTAACATGATTACATAACATTGTAGTTCAAATAATGACTGTGAGAGGCACTATGTTAAATATGTTAAAAACTGTTCATCTATTTTCTACTTAATAAAAACTCATTTCTTCTTGTGCCATAAATGCATGGAGCTGTCACATGTAAATTCTAACTAGAATAGGTGTTCTTGAATGAGTCCCTTTAACCCTCTCCTCTTCTTCTCTGTCACTTAATTGATAATTTGCCATCCATTTGATAAGAATAGGAAGCATTTGACAGGACATCTTGCCTGTCACAGCAGTGGCTCTACATTCCTTATCCTGTATTTATCAGTCTCTGTTTCCTGCTGCCTCCTCCAAAGATTCAAAGGGAGAAAAAAGTTTTAAAGATTTATGCATCCATGAATGCTTCTATTTTTGTTTACAGCATCAATTCATAGCACAATATTTGTGGTTTGAGAAGTGTTAAAACTTAAGACACACACACTCACACATATATATTATCAAAGCTAAGCCTAAGTACTATATATATATGTATATATATGCATATATACATATATATGATACATATTACTATTTGATTTTTTCTTTTACATTTTCATCCAAATTAAGAGGGGATTTTTAACATGACTACATAATGTGGTTCAAATAATAATCGTGAGAGGTAATATGTTAAATATGCTAAGAAGCTGTTAGTCTATTTTCTATTTAATAAAAACCTCATATTTTCCTTGTGCCATAAACGCATGAAGCTTTCACATCTCTCTCTCTCTCTCTCTCTCTCTCTCTCTCTCTCTCTCTCTCTCTCTCTCTCTCTCTCTCTCTCACGCACACACACACACACACATATGTAAAACCTTAGGCTTAGTCTTAAAATTAGGAGACCCAACAATAATCCCAACAGACAGGGAGAAAGCTGGAAAAGTGTGTCAGAGGTAGTAAATAGCAAGACGACTCATACTTTCTATCATTATTACTTTTGAAGTAGTATTTCTGCCTTCTTAGCTATAAAATATTGCCATGAACCTGAGTTCCTAACCCGTACGGTGAAGATGCTGTGCAGCCTGTGGAGCCTCTGGAGGCTGACATGAAGATAGTGCCCAGGGCAGCTTCTGACACAGAGGGAACAGTTGCTATGTGTTGATAGAACTTTAGTAGTTTTGCCAGCTCATGGTGAAAAGCACTAATGTGTAGGTCAAAGTTTTATTTGGAAGGACTAAGGTCTAAAATATTAGCTTTAATGGAAGGGTGACATCACCGTAGTTGTAAATAAGAGAATGATTTAATTGACTCATTAGTAGGCAGTTAATCCAAAGACCTTTGAGACACTGCCGGGAATCCTTCTTGGTCTGAGTAATGTCTGAACTCTGTGGTGGCTATTCACAGAGACATTGTGAAGGCAGATAGCAATATTTAAAATCAAATGTTCAGCTTACTAGCTCTCCACGAGCAGATGTGTTGGGCAGATCCCTACACATATTGAGGCCAATGCGCTTTGAGGCAACCATGTTGTCGAGTCCTCTGAGAATCTGTGAGACAGACAAGCCCTGCTCACAGGAGCTCAACAGGAAGCCCAGCAGAGCAAGAGGCCACTAAAATGTCAGCTTGACACTGGTGGGCAGAGGCTATGAGTCTCCAGAGACTTTTCCTAGAGAAGTTGATTCCTTTTTTTTTTTTTTTTTTTTTTGAGACAATGAAGTCCACACACACCACACACCACACACCTTTAGAACGTAACGTGTCTGGCCTTGTTCTGGAATAATATGGAGCATGGTGATCCTTGCTGTTTCTGTTAACTCCGACTAAAGATGTGGCGCAGCATTTAACCAAAAACAGCATTCACTTGAAAGATCGGTAGAGCAATCCAGGACAGCTGGCCTCCTCCAAATCAAGGAACCAAGAAGTTTCCCAGCCTTGGCTTGCGTTCCTCAGGATCAACGAGGGAGAGTTGGCCATCCAAGAAACATGCTGTGTCTCACAACAGCAAAGCAAAGTGGTTTTAGTTAGATTGAGGTAAGCAAGTGTGTGGATCTTCAAATCCACACGAAGGAAGTGTTTATGTTAGTGTGAGACAGTCTGACTAATACAAATGGATTTGTAGAGCTCTGTGTTTGTAGGGAAACTAATTTTTCTTCCGGACCAATGACATCATTTGCCTAAGATGGTGCTTGGCTTTCGTTCCTCACCCCCACTCCCATCTTATCCATCTTTCACACCTGTTTGGAACATTGACGGGGCAAGGAGGGGGGAAACAGTAAGAGTTGATGGTGGAGGTTTCTCTAGTGTAAAAAGAGGTAAGAATTACAGAAAATAGTAACATGTACCAGTCCCAAATGATCAGCTCATGCTGCTCTGTAAACGCCTGGGGCCCCTTAGGACATACTATTTACTTTTAGTCCCCTACATACTTAACTGAAGGAAAGACAAATTCCTATGCACATGGATATAGCATTTATTAAGGTGAACATCAAGGGCTAAGTTTCCAATCAACTGTAGTCAGAAGATGTAGGGACAATGCTGCCATTTTAAAAAGCTACTTCTGAGGCTGGCAAGGTAGCTGAGTGGTGGGTTGCTAACACAGGATGTAGGTGACCCTGGGTTCAATCCTCAGCTCAAGAGGACAGCCAGATCTTCCTAGGATACGCAGAGACAGTGTTGTGCAGACTACCAGATATGGTGTTCTGTTTTGCTTTCCAGATTTAGAGGCTAGCTTTCCTTCTGGAACCTTCAGAGTAGAGCAGTTTTGCTTTAATGATAATTTATTGGCAGCCTGGAGCTGATGTCACAATGTCGTTAACTAAGAAAATATGAAAAGGAGCCACTGTGGCAGCTGTTCCCAAGATGTTGCCAAATAGTAAAAGCTGGTGTCGTGTTCATCCAAAAATGTACTTTTAAAAGAAAATGCTGCCATTTTTAAACACCCCGCACAGTAGTGACTAGACTATTGAATGATGACGCCTTTAAGCATTAGGAATGACTCAACACTTGTAGGGCTGTGGATGGTAGATTTCACAGATCTCCTGGGACTGCTTTCCATGACGTCACTGTTCTTCATGATGTCTATACCTCAGCAAGCTCGTTCAATGCGATAGAAGTTCCTAAAGTTGTAGATGATATCTATCTACATGGAAGCCTGTTTGCCTTTCTCCTTGCCATAATATGCTAAACCAGCCAAGAACAGAGGAATCACTCACATATAACCACCGTGTGAAAGGACAAGCTATCCCTCCACGACTGGGAGCCTGAATTGTTCTGGCAAGTTCAGTTGGCAGTACTCATGGCAGGAGGCTCGCAACTGCTCATCAATCCAGTTCTAGAGGGAGCCCATATCTCTGAAATTCACGAGCACCTGTGGCCATGGGCACATGCAGTGTGCATGTATCATCATCATCTTCTTCTTCTTCTTCTTCTTCTTCTTCATCACCGTCATCATCAGTCTTAAAGAAAACCTATCGAAGGTGGTTTACAGCTTGTGTGCTGGCTCCTATCTCTCTGATACCCCTAGTGGTTCCTCAGCACCCAACAGAATCCCCTCAGCTCTAGCACTGATTTTTTTTTCCCTCTGGAAGACAAAATCATTTCAATTTCATATTAAGATGTTTGCTGCCAGGAAAGTTGGTGGATCTGACTCCGTAGTGTGAAGAGCTATTGCTTGCCTTTGAAGGAAATGTTAAGTGTGGTTCTCTACTGAACATAAAATAATGTATAAGCATTTTCACATAGAAATCAATATAAATCAAAAAACATTTTAGATATCTCCGTGATTTAGATATCTCACCTTGACAGGCTCCAAAAATCTCCTTGAGAATGCTTTAAAGATTTTTTTTTCAAGGGCCTGAAGTGGTAGCTCAGCGGTTAAGGGCCCTGACTGCTCTTCCAGAGATCATGAGTTCAAATCCCAGCCACTACTAAAAAATTTTCAGGAACTCCTGAGTGGGCTTATAATCCAAGTACTGGGAAAGTAGAGCTAAGACATTACCTGGGGCTTGCTAGCTAGTCAATCTGGCCAAATTAGTAAGACTCAATGAGAGGCCCTGTCTCAAAAAAATAATGTGGAGAGTGATGGAAGATGTCTCTGCCTACACCCATGCCCTCTCTTTCCCTCCCTCCTTCTGTCCCTCCCCCCTCTCGCTGTGTGTATGTGTATGTGTCTGTCTGTCTGTCTCTGTCTCTTTCACAGCACACACACACACACACACACACACACACACACACACACATCACGGTGGGAAAGGGAGATAGAGAGACAGAGACAGAAACAAACAGAAGCACCTTTTGACCAGCTCACCAAAATGCCCCCCCCCATTTAACTGCCCCCACGACTTTCTATAGCTCTCTAAAAAAAGTACTCCCTGACCCCCTTTTAATCAGCCCCTCTCCCCTTCCTCACTAAGACAACCTTACAAACAGAGATCTATTTTTTTATTACTTCCCCTGCACCAGGAGCAATGTGCTTTACAAGTATCGTCGCTGAACAAACATGCACATAGACAGATATTTATGGAGAACATGAAGAATCCTCTTGAAGCTAAACAGTCAGTGACTGAAATGTGACCTTGAATTCTGCTAGGCCACCAGTGGTCTGTGCTCTCAAATGACAACACGGGATTCCTTTTATGGACTCTGCCTTGGGGAGACTTCCTAGACATGTGTTAAGGAACATTGTGCAAGCAGCCCTGCAAAAGCGATCGCAATGCTCATAACAAGAATGAGACTGAATAGAGGATTTTTTTTTCTATAGAAAAATTTCTTATAGCTATCTGTACCCACAAAAAGAACTTCTCCAAAGCTGTTGCTTTGTCCTTCCCAATATTGAAACTCACATAAGTAATCCTGCTTCTGTTTTTTACTTGTTTGCAAGGACATTCAGAGACAAACGATAGCCACACCACACTGAGTACACAATACATTCAGTGTGGTAAGGCTATAAAGGTTTTGTCTGTTCTCCAACCTTCATTTTACGCTGAGTCTCCAGTCCATTGCCTGCCCTTTTTCTCTCTCAATTCTTATTTATTTGCTTTCTTCTGCTATATGATTCTTTGTAATCATATTGTTTGGAGCAGGCAAAGTGGAAATATATCTTAAAATTATATCCCCATAGGCACTATGTTATTTTTGGATCTTATATTTAGACTATGTAGGTGGAGCCCTGAGTGACACAGAGCCTTTGGGACACAAACAGGTGTGCTGTAAAGATAAATTGGAAAATGTCCCCTTTCAGTGACTTGCTTTTTTGGCTCAAGCATTTAAGATGCACCATATGCTTGGACAAAAATCATCTTCCTAAGAAAAACATTAAAGTTACTTTCTGGACATTGAAGCAAGCGAAAGCAAAACTCAGACTGCTTTGAAGGACGGGCCTGTGGTGCAGGGGCATAAACACAGGCCCAGATGTCAGATGTTTCTGCACAGCAATGGGAAGAAATACTCATCTTTCTTTATTTACACTTCGCAGCAAATATTTTGCAAAGAGAAAGCAAAGAATGTTGATGTTCCACCAGTGAAGCTTCAAGCATAAGAAGGTCCCAGGTTCCAAAACGTCAGAATTTGCAGCAGCATGCTTCTGTGAACCATGCAGCAATGGACATCTGGCAGTGTTCAAAATTACAGTTCAGAGTTACAGTTCCTGGGACCATCAAGGAAGGAGGAAGGCCCCGAAATGCACATTCACTTCTGGAATTTTCTCTATACTGTAAATTTCTACAATAAGTTGTCATCATGCTATCTTTTAAACTGGAGAAAAAGAATTATGTAAACTTACACATACATAATACATACACACACACATACACACGGACACACACACATGCACATACATACAATGTGCATCCACCTTTACACATCCCACTCCCATCCTTCACATGAACAACACACACCTTACACAATCCCCCAATACAAATACACACATACCTCTATGTACCCATTTACCCAGCCTACACACACACACACTCACAAATATTCACATACATACTCTTTCTCACACACATATACACATACACACTCAAACACACATAAATACATACACTCATACATACAAACACCCACACGCACCCTTAACATCCCCATATCCCCATACAACCCCCATACCTCACTACACATGCTCTCATACATACAAATACTCACAAATACATACACATATGTATAAACACACACATAGAAACAGACACACACATATACACACAAACGTACACATGCACACACATGTACACACATGCACGTGCACCCACACTCTCAGGGGCACCAGACTTTCTGCCAATAAGTGTTTACATTTTCTTCATTCTATTTTTAGGTCATAGAGCTCCTACTCTGGACATTTATTTGGTAGTGGGAAGTGTTCTTAGGAGAGAGAACACTATTTTGAAAGTAGAGAGCCATCATCTGGATGTTGTTGCTAATCTAAGCTTCTTACTTCTGGGGTTTTTTTCCCTCTATAAATCAAAGGAAGTGACAGCAAACCATATGCTTAATAAAACATCAAAGGCAGACTTGGCTTGGTGTGGCCACTGGTACAAGCTCCAGCCTACCTGCCAGAAGGTGACTGATGTTTAATATAGTAAACATGAATAGGCTTAGGGAGACCAAGGGAGGGTCACATCCTCCGGCATGCACTTGGCCACTGAGGGAAGACAGCCTGATGGTGTGCTCCATACAGCTCACAACAGGGGTAGGTATATTATTTCATCCTTCAGACTGGATGAGCCTTCTATGTTGCATTTCACGGATGCTGCCGCTTTCCCTCTTTTCCTCCTTGAAAGCTTGTTTCCATCTTCTAGATCTAAAACTTGGGGAATTTAGCAAATGTCCAAAGAAAAAGTGAGGGACAAGGCAGTCAAAAGCCAACATGTCAAACTGGGGCCTTAGGGTATGAGATCAAAGAAGCTGAATGCTAAGGAGAATGGAGTTTACTCCAGGCATGTGGGCAGATTAGAAAAGATTTTGCCTTACACCAAAACTTGATCACCGCTTCCTGGTGAGAAGGTATTCTCGGTCTCAGGCGTAAGGACACTGGCCTCTTGAAAGTATTACAGAAATATGAAGCAGGCCCAGTAGAAGCCTTAACGGAGAGGCTTGGGCTATTGAAAACAACTGGAAGAGAAAGTATGTTGGAATGCGGTTGTGCAATTATTGGAATACTTAGCTTCCTTGGTGGAGAGTTTACGAGTAGAATATGACCACAGAGAAATTAAGCTTTTCCTAATTTTTTTTTTTTTTACATTTCCTATATGTGATTCAGAACAGTTTTTCTTTTTAGAAAAACATGCTGCCCTAAACTTTCTTCTATGAGGGTATCAGTCATGATGGCAATAACATGCCTTCATATCTATCACCTATTATCTTAGTTGATAATAAGTTGATAATAAGTTGATAATTAGTTGATAATAAGTTGCTCTTCCTGAAATTATGCCTTTGCAAATAGACAATGAGCCAGGCTAATGCGGAGTCCACCGATTCCCATGGGGTCAAATGCAGCAGCTCCTTCACTTCATATCAACTCACTCTAGGGAACTCAGGCAGGAGCCAGGGGAAGCAGGGCGGCACAGATGCTTGACACCATCCAGCACTGTGACTTCCTATTTGGTTTCAGTGTTAGAGGTTACACAGGTTTTGTTTAAATACCATTAAATATAGGGTGACGTTATAGTCACAACTAAAATTAGCAGGCTTTTAAATAGAGACGAAGTTATACATACGCCAAATTTGAATATCAAGTGCTGTTGATTTTGTCTAGGACAGTACCCCCCCCCCCCATCATAGGAAGCAGGAGGGAAGACAGCAGGAATCTAATCCAAGTCTTAGTCTTTGTCTCATACTTCATCTGATGCCTCATCGGACATCATGTAGGACATGATGCCTTGGAATATTAATGTGTTGTGAGATGGGACTCGTTCCTTACAGCTGTTTCCTACGGAACCCCTGGTTTATTCTAAGAAATTTGGAAACCTAGTGGTAGTGAGGATTACAGCCATTATGCCATTTATACTGAGAGTAAGTGCTACTTGGGTGTACATTGTTGCTATTATATGGTTGGAGCTCTGTAACAATGTAACAATGCATTATTTATTTTAAAAACCAGACACCCTTTATCAATGGTGCCAGGAAGAACAAGGTTCAACTTTCTTTTTTAAAACCTACATTCTTGATTTCCTTTCATAAAAGTTACTAATTCTACAGCAAGCTAACTTTATATTGGGTGACCAGTACTTTCTTAACACAATTGGAAGTTTGAGATTCGTCTGGTATTGCCTCCTATCTTCTTGGCCTCATGCAAGGCAACTGCAGCTTCTGTTATTGCAATTCTTCTGCACTGAGAAGGCTACCCTAGTGCTTGCTCAACCTAAAAGGCCATTGTTTAGAAATGGCCATAGCAGAGGAGGAAGCACACAGCCAGGAGCAATGCTGACATACTTGGGCCCTGGCCAAAACTCTTCCCTCCACCCCCCTTCATCCACAGCATCTTTGTGATCAGAATGTTAACTGGGAGAGGCAGACCCATTGGAACTCAGGAATAGATTTGGCAGTTGAAGCCACAAGGAATTTTCTGCTTTTTATAGAATTGTTTTAATGCTTTAATAGAAAAGAAGCACTCTGTTTATATTGGGAGAGTTTCAAACACTTTTGTTTCATGGGCTTTTTATTGTGTTTGGAAAGCAATAACCCTCTCCCTGGGGTCACTTTTATGGGCGACAGAACTTCAGCTGATTCTACGCAGAGATTGCTAACACTGTCTTTATTTGAAAAGGTGAAGCATTTCACCAAAGTTTAATTTTGTTTCTATGATTAGAATTTCAGAATTTTAAAAACCGACGGTAATGCTGACTCGTTTTACATTTATGTAACAAGGATCCAATGCAGAGCCCTACAGAACTAGAGTGCCAGAAGCAGTTCTCCGGAACGCTGATCGCGCTGTTAGCCCATCTCACCCCCTGCTCACCATCTGGCGTATCTCGTGCCCCCTCCAGCAAAAGCCATGAGACACTAAGTGGGGGTCACACACATTACCTGCCCCTATCCTTCAGTGATATCCCAGACTGATTTGACTGTTTTTCCACCACCACACTTATAATTCTTCTATGCACTTTTTTTTTTTTTTAACAAAGTTTTGGCAAAGTACTAAGTCCTCATGCAGAAGTCCGGTGTCTAGATTCTTCTCTCCAAGGACATTTCTGCTTTCCTATTTCTCTGGAGACCTGTATTTCCAGTCAAGCCTTTGCTGGTTCCCTGAGTTAAATAACTTTCTACCACAAATCCCCCTTCTGACACCCTCCTTCCTCGTGTCCCCTTCTCTAGAGCCTCTGACATTTTCTCTTCTCTCCAAAGATGCAAGTTTACAGCATGCCAAATTTCTTCAAGGCAAACCTTAGTTCATTACATTTGTATTCTCAGGGCACGGTGTGTAGGTTTCTGGACCAAAGTGAGCAATATTAACTCTGCTTTTAAGACTGAGCGATCATATAGCTTATCAAATAAGAGGGTAGACTCTAGGCTAAGGCATAACTCTGTTCCTTTAGTGTCCTGTTTTTGTCGAAGGTACTTGGGTTTTCTGTCACTACGGTTTTTTATGCATTAAACAGAAATCCTCATAATGCCCACTTCTTAGGCTGTGTTGAAGTTAACATAACATAACATCATAAACATCACCATTGTCATCGTCACCTCTGCACACAAAGCAACAAGTCTTTCCTACATAATTTATTGAGCTGTAAATAGCTGCTAAAAAAAACAGGCATTTCCAAACAGCACCTGGACATGGAAGCAAGTTAAATTCCAGAGAAATCTAGTCAACAAATATTTTCAATATGAAAAAGTGCAGTAGGTTATACTCAGAAAAGGAAAACATGGGATAAATAAAGAGCTGTGTCTTCAGGCTCCCAACATAATGGAAAATACAGACACAAGCACTCAGAAGAATAACACTTTGGAAACCAAATGGAGACCACCCAGATGAAAAAGAAGAAAGGGTATTTATTTAGAGCGTGCTATAGCAAGGGAGTCAGCCCCATCACTTCTGCTTAGCAAACATACAGAGGCAGGCAAAGAGTGGGAAAGCTTTGCTGTGAGAAGAGGAATGACTGAAGTGTTCCTCAACAAAGACTGAAGGTGTGGAAAGCCACAAATAAGTTATGAAGAAGCAGTATACACCATGTGGATGTTGGTGCATGTGTGTGTGTGTGTGCGTGCATGTGCATGTGTTCTCTGGTGGAACCCAAGTTGGAAGTAGGAGTAAGGCAGCCGCCAGTTCTTAGGCTAGTCTAGTTGTATTTGGGGTTGTTACCGTGACAACCTGTAATGTTGTATGACATTCAGCACCATAACCAGAGATAGCTGTCTGAATTCTTACAAGTCAGTCTTAGAGACCATGTACTGACTATTTACATCTAGATAATAGGTTGGTTTCTTGCTGCTTGCTACAGGTGATGGCTCACAGTCCTATTTTTATCTTCTAACCTTTGTAGTTTCTTTCTTTGTAGTTTCTTTTCAGTTTCTTCCCTAACAGGGATGATTGTAAGCCTGAAAATCAAGGTAAATTCAACTTGGATACAGTATCTCCTGATCTTTATGAATGTAGTTTTCAAGAAGAACTCACAATTCCAGAAGCCTATATTTCTGCCAGTTTGTACTGCATGTTCCCAGCCCCCAGCTCCACTCTGCATCAGGCACGCGGCCCAGAGAAGGAATGATCAGAAAGAACCCCTGTTACTTTGTTCCAGATTCAAGTTCAGTTATAATTATTACAAACCCAGGCAAGTTACTGAAACCCCAGTGTCCCTATCTCCTCATTGCTGAAGGAATACAAAGCCATGCCATCTTGTAGTGTGCGTTGGACTGCAAAGATTGACAGATGATACTACTTAAAGATAATAAGTGTCCAGTATCCGTTAATGTCTGTAATTGTTCTGTCTTTATATCACAAAACACCTCCACACAGGAAAGGATCCTTCTAAAATTCCCTCTCATCTTCTGCAGCCCTCCTCTTGTTCTCCAGAAGATGTGGCCATATGCAAAAGACTTTTTGTGTGTCCTGCAGAGCAGGTCACTTGGAATGTGTGGTTCCTTAACACATCTATACTTAAAGAACTCTTCAGCTGCTTGTGGTACCTCAGGTTGTGTCCCAGGGCCTCTCTCCTTCCTCTACCTCTAACCTCAGGTCTGCATATGCACGCACTTCTTTTCCAGAATAATAGGTCCCTTTCTTTTGTCAGGTGAGCTATTGTTATGCACCAAACTAAAGACAATTGTTTCACAAAGAGGAAACATATCATAAAAAAACTAGGATAGCTTTTAAAGAGCGATAGTAAGATCATATTTTCTGAATGTAAAACACTAACAAGAGGAATTGTTGACAACACAATTAATTAATGTGAAACTCGAAATCTCACCATTTAAACTCCTGATGCTCCATGTTCTGGAACCTGGCACACACACACACACACACCACACAACACACACACACACACACACACACACACACACACACACACACACGTAACCAGCACATGAGAGGCCAAAGTAAAGACAATGTTAGTTCCAGGCAGTCCTGACTAAACAGGTAGCTCTTGACTCAAAACAACAGCAACAGCAACAGCAGCAGCAGCAGCAGCAGCAGCAACAGCAACAACAACAACAACAACAACTACAACAACACTTCTTATCTACCCAGGGAAACTGTGATAGACATCACTGAAGTCTCATGAAATATTAATTAATAAGGCATTGATTATCAGACCTAGAATTTGGATAAATCATTTCTCTAAAGGAAAGGAATATTGTTAAATATTTGTACAGAATTTAAAGAAAAGCATGTATAAGAGAGGATGGGAAGAGGAAGAGAGTAACACAGAGTGTGAAATATACAGGAATAGATAGAAGAGAGGAATAGAAATTTTAAACAAATTCAAGAGAACCTTATTTCCTTTCTTATTTATTGATGTGTGTGATCTATGCATTGGGGGAGGGGTGGACATATGTATACATGACACATATGTGATCTATGCATTGGGGGAGGGGTGGACATATGTATACATGACACATATGTGGAATCCAGAGGACAACTTTGTTGAATTGGTTCTTCTTCCACATGGAGATAAAACTCAGTTTGTCAAGCTTGTGTGGTCACTGTTTTTACCTATTAAGCCATCTTGCCAGCCCCCAAGAGAAACTTTTAAAGCAAACAAAATCAAAGTAAAACAAGAAATGCAAAGTAGTTTGCAGAGACTAGAAAAAAAGAAAAAAAAAAAAAAGAAAAATTGAGACTAGAGAGATGGCTCAGCACCAACTTACATGTACCAGCTACTCTTCTAGAGGTCCAGAGTTCAATTCCCAGCACCCACGTGGTGACTTACAACAATCCTAATGAGATCTAATACCCTCTTTTGATGTACATGCAGACGAAGCACTTAAAACCATAAAATACATAAACAAACAAACCTAAAAAAATAAAGTATAAAATATAAATATTAGAAAAAAATAGAAAGTATCTACAAAAATAGTAATTGTCAGCTAATTACACAAATCTATTAGAATCCTATTACAAAGTATACACTTCTAAAAAGACCTCATGTGAAAATAGAAAACTATATCTTAAATTATCAAAAAGGGAATAGAGAACACTAAAATAGAAATCTCAAGACAAGCCAGTGGTAAGAATTCAATCTTCAAAGGTACATTTGAGACATTTTCAGACACCAAGGAGGCAAACAACTTGGTGCCATTTAAACCACAAAAGAGAAAAATGTTATTTTATTAAGTCAATATAGCAGAGCCCAATAGGAAACTGGACAAGCAAGTGAAGGACAACAGGGTACCTTGTTATCAATATCCATACAAAAAGCCTCCTGTGTGTTCGCAAAAGAAATCAATTAATAAGGACAGAATGCAAATGCTGAGTCTACCTGCATTGATCAATAAAACTCAAGTGTGAACACACAAGAAAGATTGGAGGAGTAATGATGGCTGCTGTCACTGTCCTGTGTGTGTGTGTTCTAGTAATTACCATTTCAGCCATACTGGCTGCCCAGTAAGCTCCATGGGTCCACCTGTCTTCTCTCCATCACTAGGGTTGCAGTACTTTCTGCAGTTTCTAATGTGAGGGCTGAGGATCCAAGCTCAAGACCATGCTTGCACAGTGGACAGGGATGTCCTGCCCCAACTCAGTCATCTTCCTAGTCCTCTATTGAAGTTTTTAAGAATTAATCAACATTAAGCAAAAAATCTTCTTTTTAATAAACAATTGTTATTTTCAAACATATAAAATGGACAAAAGTTCTTCTGAGTAATCTTGAACTTCTTAAGATTTATTATTTGATATTACATACAATTTTTTAAAATTTTAAATAAAAAATAAAACAGGGGAAGAGATCCACCAACAAAGACTTTGCTGAAAAATGATGACAAAGAAATGTAAGACTTGGTTGAAAAATTATTTTTAAAAGCTTGTAGATAGAAAACATCTCCTAAGTCAGGAAAACAGTCAAGTGTCTATTTTTATTGAATGTAAAATCACTGTGCAATCCTCACGCTTTAGGGAACGTATGTCACTGTTTATGTGTGGCCTTAGGGTTCCCATTGCTATAAAGAAACACCGTGATCAAGAGAACTCTTATAATGGCAAACATTTAATTGAGTACGACTTACAGTTTCAGAGGATCATTCCATCATCATGGAAGGAACATGGTGCGTGCAGGCAGACATGGTGCTGGAGAAGGAGCTGAGAGTTATGCATCTTGATCTAAACTCATCCAAAAGAGACTGGCATCTAAAGGCAGCTAGCAGGAAGCTTTCTTCTCCAAAGGGTGGAGCCTGAGCATAGGTTCCTGAGATCTCTAAAGCCCGCCCTCACAGTGATGCACTTCCTCCAACAAGGCCACACCTCCTAACAGTACCATTCCCTGTGGGCCAAGCATATTCAAACCACCACATGTGGTGTCTTTTATTTTTCCTATTTTAAATTGGGACATGTTTGGTCTGAAGTTCTATCTATCTATGTATCTATTTGTGTGAGTGTGTGTGTGTGTGTGTGTGTGTGTGTGTAATATGCTATGGAAATAGTGAAGCTGGGTTTATATTTCAACATAAATTTCAGATAGGTCAGAGGTTTTTTTTGCACAATATTTTTTATTAGATATTTTCTTTATTTACATTTCAAATGTTCTCCCCTTTCCTAGTTTCCCCTCTGAGAATCCTCTCCCCCTTCTCCCTGCTCTCCAACCCACCCACTCCCACTTCCCGGCCCAGGCATTCCCCCATACTGGGTCATAGAAACTTCACAGGACCAAGGGCCTCTCCTCCCATTGATGACCGACTAGGCTATCCTCTGCTACGTATGTAGCTAGAGTCCCTGAGTGTGTTTTCTTTGATTGGTGGTTTAGTACCAGGGAGCTCTGGGGTACTGATTAGTTCATATTGTTGTTTCTCCTATGGGGCTACAAATCCCTTCAGCTCCTTGGGTACTTTCTCTAGCTCCTTCACCCTGTGTTCCATCTAATGGATGACTGTGAGCATCCACTTCTGTATTAGTCAGGCACTGGCAGAGCCTCTCAGGAGACAGCTGTATCAGGCTCCTGTCAGCAAGCTCATGTTGGCATCTGCAATAGTGTCTGGGTTTGGTGTTTGTTTATGGGATGAATCCCCAGGTGGGGAAGTTTCTGGATGGTCATGCCTTCAGTCTCTGCTCCAAACTTTGTCTCTGTAACTCCTTCCATGGGTATTTTGTTCCCCCTTTTAAGAAGGATTGAAGTGTCCACACTTTGGTCTTTCTTCTTCTTGAGTTTCATGTGTTTTGCAAATTGTATCTTGGGTATTCTGAGCTTCTGACTAATATCCACTTATCAGTGAGTGCATATCATGTGTGTTCTTTTGTGATTAGGTTACCTCACTCAGGATGATATCCTCCAGATCCATCCATTTGTCTAAGAATTCCATGAATTCATTGTTTTTAATAGCTGAGCAGTACTCCATTGTGTCAATGCACCACATTTTCTGTATCCATTCCTCTGTTGAGAGTCATCTGGGTTCTTTCTAGCTTCTTGCTATTATAAATAAGGCTACTATGAACATAGTGGAGCATGTGTCCTTATTACAAGTTGGAACATCTTCTGGGTATATCCCAGGAGTGGTATTGCTGGATCTTCCAGTAGAACTATGTCCAATTTTCTGATGAATTGCCAAACTGATTTCCAGAGTGGTTGTACCAGCTTACAATCTCACCAGCAGTGGAGGAGTGTTCCTCTTCATGAAGATACAATTTCAGAAATTCTAGAAGATGAAGCAAGATCATCAAGGCCCAGAAAGACTAGTCTCACTTAGTTCCTCCCATTTGCTGAGTCTAAACTTGTGCTTGAAGCAAGGACCTGAAAAAAAACAAAAAAACAAAAAACAAAACAACCACAGGGCTGTTTGACAAGACATGGGGGTGGGGGGTAGAAAAGGAGTAGGGAAGTGGGAGGGTAGTAAATGAGATTAACTCACAAGATCCACTCATGCAGGGGAACACTATGATAAAACTCTATATTTTGTGCAATGAATATATGCTAATAAAAACTGACATGATAGCTGCACAATTATAATATTTATATATATATTATATAATATTAAATTAGTAGGGCAAAAGACTTAGAGTTCACATCAAGCAATATTTTATTCTGATTATAAATAAAAGTACTACCTTGCCTACAAATCAATAAGGAAAAGCAGTGACTCCCAACTGTAACTCCATTCTCGGGGAATCTGACACCTTCTGGCTTCCACAGGATTCCAGCATGCACAAAGAACACAGACACACAAATCTCTACAAAAGTAGATAATATGAAAAGGTTAGAGGCTTATAATCACATGGAAAAAAACTCTTTAAATGTAGCTACTTCTCACTCTGCAAAATTTTTTTTACAGCTTTGTTGAAATATAATTCATAGGATACCCATTTTGCCTATGTAAATTGTGTGATTGTTGGCTTTTAGTATGCTGAACTTATAACATGGTCATATAATTTCAAAACTTTTACTTCCTCCTCAAAGACACCCTGTGTTCATTAACATCATGGCCCCCCATTTCCTTACTCCCATGTAGACTGGCTCTAGACAGCCATCACTGGGATTTCTGATATATTTTCTATTGTGTCTGTTTCTTAGGAATGGGGTTACATTTAAATAAATAATCACAAAGTAACCCTTTGAGTCTAGCTCCTTTTACTTAGCAGCATGCTTGTGAAGTTTATTCACTGTATACAAAACAATATTTTATACCCAATAATGCCTCATGTATTACTTATGTCTGTTGTTTCTTCTTTTTTGATGCTATGAACATTCATAAACAGAGTTCTAGGGGCACAGGCACAAAAGTGGAACTATGAGCACATGTGTTTTTTAAGGACTTGCTAAACAAGTTCCAAACAGCCATTCCTGTTTTCCATTCCCCCTTATGTGCACAGATATTGTCTATGTAGTAGCCAGCACTTACTAATCTTTTGTATTAGAAATCCTATGCAAAGTGAGTATTGAACTGAATTGTTAAAGTCAGTCAAGGAAGCACTTTCCTGCAGTTCCAGGATACTGGAGGGAGAAGACAGCTAGCTCATGACTACACACTACGACTCATCCTCGAGAAACCACACCGAACCAAAGGAAGCCGTTATCAGTTTTTCACTTGGGTTGTCTTTTTATCACTGATTTCAAAAAGTCATTTATATAATCTTCTAAAAAAGTCTCTTGTTGGATACATGATTTGAAAAGCTTACTCTACTCTGTGAGTTGTCTTTGAGTTTTTAAAATAGCTTCTTTTATGCATACAACTTTTAATCTTGGTAAAGTCTACTTTTTTTTTTTTTTACTATTTTTAATTATGTGTCTAAGTTGGAGTTTTCTACCTCAAGCTTTTAAAGAGTTTCATAGTTTTGGCTTTAATCAATTTTTATTTGATTTTTGTGTAAATAATAGCAAGAAACTCAGTTTTCTTCTTTATGTGACAAGCCAGCTGCTCTGGCATCACTGGTGAGAAAACAGTTCTTTATCAGCTGTATTACCATGAATTCCATTTCAAAAACCAGCTGACCCTATGCTTTGGTTCTAAGTCTACATTCCTTAATCATGGATATTTGCCATAAATTTGAAGCGAGAGTTTTAATTTCCAACTTAATATTTTATTTAAGGATTTTTTAAAAAATGTTGTTACTTTGGTTGTATATAGTTCTATACAACAATTTTTTTAGTGAGCCATTGATTATGTAAAAAGAACCCAGTTAGGATTTTGAAAGTTACTGTGGTTAACACATAAATCAGGTTTGAGATCTTCTATATTAAACTGCATTAAACCTTCTGACCAATTATCAATAGATGTTCTTATTTATTTAAGTCATTTATTTCTTTTAGGGGTATTTTGAGCTGTTTAGTTTGCAAATCTTTGCTTAAGTTATTTCTAAGCATTTTATTATTTTGACATAATTGTGTTATAATTATTTCTTTAATTTTATTCCTAGAATTTTATTGCTAGTACATAGAAATTCAATGCTTACATATATTATATATTTTATGTATTACATGTATTAAATATATTATCTATAGTTTGTATCTTATAACTTTTGGAAACCATTTAGTATATAGGGCTGTTAAGAATTTTCTGCATGCAAATTGATCAGAGGCAGGTAGACCACGCTTCACTGCCTTTCCCCCAATCTTGCCATTTGTTTCTTTTTCTTTTCTTATTTCTGTGACCAGAATCCCAATCACAATGTGAAACGGAAGTATCACAAACAGATATATTTGGTTTTAGTCTTTAGTGGGGGACCTTCAGTCCTACTGTGTTGACAGTTAGTCGTGGAGACAGAAATGCAAGCAGCCAGTAAGACATCAGAATTAGCATCCAAAAATAATAATTAGGAGATCTGGGCACAACAATAGCTGCTGGACTCTACATGACCAAGTAAGGATGGTTTTATTTTGACATCTGGGTGTAGATGTAAACGAGTCTAGTGAAATCTAGGAACATGTCAACATCAACAGGAAACAGGAAGGGGGGGCTGTCTTAGCTAGGGTTTTATTGCTGTGAACAGACACCATGACCAAGGCAAGTCTTATAAAAAAAAAAACAAAACAAAACAAAAAACATTTAATTGGGGCTAGCTTACAGGTTCAGAGGTTCAGTCCATTATCATCAAGATGGAAGCATGGCAGCATCCAGGCTGTCATGGTGCAGGCAGAGCTGAGAGTTCTACGTCTTCATCCAAAGGCCGCTAGTGGAAGACTGACTTCCAGGCAACTGGGGTCAGAGTCTTAAGCCCACACCCACAGTGACACACCTACTCCAACCAGGTCACACCTATTCCAACAAGGCCACACCTCCAAATGGTACCACTCCCTGGTCCAAGAATATACAATCCATCGCATTCCACTCCCTGGCCCTCATAGACTTGTTCAAAAGCATGAGTCTATGGGGGCCATACTTAAACATAGCATAATGCAAATGCATTTAGTCCAACTTTCAAAGTCTTCATAGTCTATAGCAGTTGCAACAATGTTAAAAGTCCAAAGTTCAAGGGCTCTTCAGAGATTCATCCAACTAATTAACTGTAATCTCCAAAGCAAGGCAGAAAACCATCTGGGCAAACTCCAAACTCTGCATCTCCATGGCTGATGTCAAAGCAGTCTTCATATCTCCATTCCTTTTTCATCTTTGTTGACTGCAACAAACTGCTTTCTCCTGTGCTAGTTCCACTCCCTGTTAGCCACTTTCCTCAGCATGTATAACATGGCTCTGGCATCTTTAACATCTTTGAGTCTCCAAGGAAATTTCAATGTTATAGCTTCTTGTTTCAGTGTCTGGGATTCCACTTGATCTTTTGTACTCCTCCTAAGGGCTGGCATCACTTCTCCAGCTCTGCCCTCTGTAGCACTCTAAGCTCAGGCTGATCCACTCAACTATGGCTGCTGTTCTTGGTGATCATCCCATGGTACTGACATCTCCAATACACTGGGGTGTTCCACTCCAAATAGGCTTCACCAATAGCCTCTCATAGGCTCTCTTCATGGTGCCAAGCATCAAATCCTTTGCTTGACCCCTTCAGTCCTGGGCCATCAACTACAGCTGAGGCTACACCTTCTTTAATGGCCTTCCATGACCTCTCACAGTGCCAAGCCTCAGCTGTTCTTCATGACACCTTCATGCCTTCAAAACTAGTACCACCTGGGTAACTCTTATACATTACCAAGTCCAGCTGCAGCACGAGGTACAACCTTGGCTATCTCTGGAACACAGCTTCTTTGTGCTCCCAGAAAACAACTCTCAGATTTCAACTCAGTGATGCTGGTCTCTTCTTCATCATTGCTAATGTCTTAGCTCCAGCTAACTAGCATCAATTGTCCCAGTAGTTCCTTCCATTCTTAACTCTAGAGCCAGAGCCACATGGCTGAAGCTGCCAAGTTCTGCTGCTTACAGGAACTAGAACATGATCCCCTTGTACTATTACATTATCACTGGCTTTATGTTTTCTAAATCTTTCTCTTCCTAAGCTTGGCTATCCTGGTTCTTGCTCTGTAGATTGACCTTGAATGCAGAGATCAGCATGCCTGTCTCATGGGATTAAAGGTGTGTACCACCATGCCTGGATCTAAATACAGCTGGGTAGGATCTTGCCCCAAGGTCCCTCTCCCTTAATCTGTTATCTCCTAGAACACAGGATTTTGCTCTATTTCACTTCCTGGTGCTCCTTTAATACTTGAACCATGTATTTTATATTTTGCCTTTCTAAGCTTGCTATGCTTGTTCAAACTTCTCTGTGAGACTTAACCAGAGAACAAAGTCTCTGCTGGGCTTTTTTGAAACTTCCTTTGTCAATGCAATTAATGCAATTAATCCAATTCTCTTCACCTTAGCCTCAGGCAGACTTTTCAGACAAGGGCAAAAAGTAGCCACATTCTTCACCAAAATACCACAAAAACAGTCTTTATGCCACATACTAAAATTCTTCTCCTTTGAAATCTCTTGGGCCAGGTCAACACAGTTCAAATTACTCCCAGCAACAATGTCTTCCATATTCCTACTAAGATGACCCATCAAGCCCCATTTAAAGCATTCCACTGAGTTCCAAATCCAAAGTCCAAAAATCCACATTCTTTCAAATAAAAGCATGGTCAGGCCTATCACAGCAATACCCCACTCCCAGTACCAACTTCTGTCTTAGTTAGGGTTTTACTGCTGTGAACAGACACCATGACCAAGGCAAGTCTTATAAAAAACAACATTTAATTGGGGCTAGCTTACAGATTCAGAGGTGCAGTCCATTATCATCAAGGTGGGAGCATGGCAGCATTCAGGCTGTCATGGTGCAGGCAGCTGAGAGTTCTGTGTTTTCATCCAAAGGCTGCTAGTGGAAGACTGACTTCCAGGCAACTGGGGTTAGAGTCTTAAGCCCACACCCACAGTGACACACCTACTCCAACCAGGTCACACCCATTCCAACAAGGCCACACTTCCAAATGATGCCACTCCCTGGTCCAAGAATATACAAACCATCACAGGGGGAAAGAATCAATAGAAAGATACTGCACAGGAAAAATCACAAAAGGGAAGCTAGGAAAGGCATCAACAAGGGAAAAAATGAATAGCAGACACTGACCAGTAACACTTAGAAGCAGAGAGGAAGTCAGGAAAGACATCACAAAACCATAAAGAAAAGAAGGAACAAGAAGGCCACTCTTTATGATGCCAAATGGGATGTTGCCTGGAAAGAAGCTATGGGGCCAACAGACAGGATGTCAACGGTGGCTTTTCAAGGAATGGCTGGTCCATCAGAAATTCATTATACATGTTTTGCCACATATTACTTGTTTCAAATTTATATTAGATACTAAACTGACTTAGTAGAAATATGTTCCAATACTTGAATATACAAGTCTTTCAAATCCAAATATATCATTTCTATTGCTGTGTTTTTTTGTGCTTAAACAAAATTCAACTTTTTCAGTGGGTAAAGGAAATTGTTTATATATTCCTTGACAAATGTTTACATCTCATTATGTGTATTAGCTAACTGCTAACAAAGCATGTAAGGAAACCAAACAGATGCTTTCAAAACTGAAATAAAATGTCTCCCATCAAAAGGTAATTTATCTTGGAATAAATTCTGTTCTGTGAGGAGAGAGTACTAAAATCAGACTCCTGGTCTCTTGTGAAAATTTTTAAAGGCTACATTATCCCCTAAATAGTAACTGAGTGTCTGACCAGAATGTATTCCATCTGGTCGGTGGTTTAGGCAAGTAGAGACCTAATACAAGTTGTAGCAAATTAGGAACATTAAGCCACATAAAAATGTCATTTTGAAACTGTTAGGACATTCTCAGAAAACTGTGACTCAGTGAAATATGATGTGGAAGCGCTCCACCATGGGGGGGGTGCAGGGGGAGCCCCAGCTTCCTGCTTAGTAAGCTTACACACCAATCACAGCTCTGGTGCCTCTGTGCTCTGTCCCCTTGTGAGAAGATCATCAGTCAAGAAGCCATCTGCTTCTCAGCAGACATGAACACCAGGCTGTGAGACCAAGGCCAGATCCCCATGCAGCCCTTAGCCCTAGAGCAACACTTTCCTGTGTGACTGAAATTCAATTCCATCCACCACTCCACGGGGCTGGAGACCCAGTGACTGGCACCACTCTGTGGTGCAAGATAGGCTCTTGAACGTCTCTGTTGTGAAGTAAGTTGCGTAAATAAGATTGACTTGCGAGCCACCGAAAGTTTAGAACATGTAACAGAAAACGAGTCATTTTATTTTGCTAAAAAGACGAATGGATGCTGTGCTTGGTTACCTCATTTCTTCCATCCTTCTTTTGTCTGAAATTAGCTGACAAGTAAGTAAACGAAAACACCTGGGTGGATTGCAGTCTGCCGCCTGTAAATTTTAAAAATTAAATCTGTAGGGCTGAAGAAGTTTGGTCACTTTTGCTTGTTCCTCCAACCTGAGCAATACTTCTCATTTTTAAAAAAATTTCTTCGAAAAAAAAAATGAGAATGTACATGATAAGCCTTCCCCAAGTGCTCCCGGATTCTCAGAATCAGGATCCAGAGTTCCCATTTCAAAATGGAGGCTGGATTTCCAAGGAAAGCAGAAGGCTATGATCTGCAAACTCCCATCTCTCATTGCCCTTCATCTCTAGGTCTAGGAGCTATCTTTGGATTGTATCAGATACAGAAATAGAGAGAAAGAGATAAGGACTCCCTGAACAGCCTGTCAGGGGAGTTCTGGCAGGAGCCACAACACTCTGTAGGGTGGGTGACATTCTGTAGGCTGACCAGAGACCATTGCATTTGCCGAAGCTGCTGGATTTGATGGTGGAGTTTTATATACTGTGTGAGCCCCGACATCAGATGTAAGAGGGCATCAGCAGGAGCATCCCCTCTCTCTTCAGAGGTGAAGACATCAAGCTCATATCTACTTGAAACTCCTTCAAATTGTACAACCAAAAAAGAATCCGTCAATTACCCGCAACAATGAAGTTCAGACACATTCTGCCCTCTGAGGAAGTGTGGCTCTGTCACACCCTTCAGGAGGAAAAGTAGAGGACATTTAGATAAGGGACGTTCAAAGGCTAACAAAAGTTGAAAGGAAGGAAAGGGCATATGCCTTTGTAGCAATGTGTATATTTTCAAAGAGAGCAGTTTACTACTTAATAACTTCCTACTCACTCCAGTGGTCTTTCTTATATAAAGACATTCTCAGGAATATGACAATCTGGAGACATATATATGCCTAACCTATATACTCCTTTCTTAGAGATCTCTCAGTGATATAGGTCATACAAGATGCAAAATTTAAAAAAAATCTTTAAACTGGACATGACAATATACGTGATGTTAACAATGAGCACTGAAGTTAATTCCACATTAAAATTATGTCAGAGAATTAAACATATTGTCACATACAAAATGGGAATGTCCAAAATAATTCTTGCAAGGCACGATGGAGTATAAATTGACAATAATTTGAACAGAATCTAGAAGTTTGACATCATAAACAAATCGATTAGTAGTGGGTCAGTGAGGGGCGTTAAGCTCCGGAGAACAAATCACCAGGATGCAGAGATGATCTCGAAGCACGAGCTCTGTGAGACAATGGTTGCACACAGGGGAAAGCAGTGATGGGATGTTCCACCGGATTCTCTCATCCTCGTGCTGAAAGAGTTTGCATTATGATACCCATCTTGCTTAGCATCACTTGTCAACCTGAGGAGCCTGGGAAAAGGGACACAGGGATTGTCTTGTGTCTCCATGAGATTGACGTCTGGACATGTCTGTAGGGAATTCTTTCGCTTACTGATTGATGTAGGATGTCCCAGAGAGTGGATGGTACTGCCCCTAGACAGGTGGCCCTGGACTGTGTAAGAGAGGCAGTGGAATCGGAGCCTGGGGGAAAAACAGTAAGAAGCCATGGTCTCTGCTTCAGTTCCTGCCTCTGGGTTTCTGTTTTTGCTTCCAGATGATGGACTGCAAAGTGTAAGATGAAGTAAACCATTTTTCCCTAAGTTGCTTTTGGTCATGCTGTTTATTACAGCCAGAGCAGGGCATATGTCCATCTCCCTCTTGAATTCAGAGTCTCTGAATTCAAGTAGGGAATGGGCATGTGCCCAGTGCTCTGAATCCTGACACCATGAGTCAGTTTCCTTCTCGATGTTTTGTGTATAACCTGCTTTCCGTGCTTTAGATGCTGACTAGATGCTAGATAATTCTTCTTGCTTACTCAGAAGAAAAACAAGTAATTATTTATGGTTGCATTTTACTTGAAAAGATTTTTAAAAAGAGGGAATCTTTAGGAGGCTATCCTAGTGACTTTTAATAATAACTGAGATAATTTTTAGAAATAATTGTCTCTCTGTCTTCCACTAGAGGCTGAATCCACAATTCTGGGTATGGCCCGGGAGTTTGTGTTTTTAAAAACCCTCCAGATGTTTCACTGTTCATTGGAATTCATAGCCAGTGTCTCAGTAAGAATGGGGAAGCGCTGAGCTAGCATAGCTGCTGTAGCTACAGCTGCATGGTTGACATTTTTAGCTTTCCACCCCATTCGCACTCTCATTGAGGGCTGCACTCAACCTAGTATACAAGCAAGCAAGCAAGCAAGCAAGCAAGCAGGCAGGCAGGCAGGCAGGCAGGCAGGCAGGCAGGCAGGCAAGCAAGCAAACAAACAATGACAAAAGCCCATCCCTTGAGAATAAGTAATCACAGATTTACTGTCTTTATCTCACCAACAACAAAAGCTTGCAGTTCACACAGCAAATAGTGCATAAGAGGAAGGAAGGGAAGGGTTCCTGATAGGCCTTCAAAAGCTTTCACCATCCTGATAAGCCCAAGAGGCTTTCCTTATCTGGTATAGAAAGGAGCCTCGCTTACAAGCAAAGTTGTGTCTGTGTTGGAACTAACTATGCTTTCTGTCTGGAATGCTACTTAAGACTTTCCTGTGTCTTTCTGTTGGTTTCTGTCTCTCTGTCTCTCTGTCTCTGCCTGTCTCTCTCTCTGTCTTTTTCTGCCCCTTCTCTCTTTCTACATTTATTTAAAAGATAATCATATCACAATCCCTTCCTTTCCTCCCTCCAGACCCTCCCATTGTCCAAGCTAACCACTGACTTTCTATTTTGAAAATGTGCTGAACTGTTTTCTCTTTAAAACATTTATAACAAGGAATGTATCCATTTTAATCTTTATTGCTTGTTAATAATGGTCAGAGTTGAGTTAAGTACTTCCCGATGAGCAACCCACCAAGTAAATCAACCCCGTCACCTACCTGCTTCATTAAATCCTGACCAACGCACCCTATAACTACAGCCCAGAAGTGCGGGAAGCTTTCAATAGACAATAAGTAAACAAATGTATAATGACTCACCATGCACAAGATTTTCTCAATTACAAGACCCATATTTACTACCCTTTTCAAAGTGTGTAGCTAGTTTCATAGAAAAATCAAAAGCAAAATCTAGACAGAAGATGAAAAAGTATGTTTACACAGGTGCCAAATCTGGGTCAATTGGAGCATAAAAGTAAATATCCACAGTGACTTCTAACCTACAAAATAAAAATGCATAATTCCATAGAAATATAAATATCTAGATAGAAAGATAGCTGGGGAGAAAGAAAGAAAACAGCAGTCTTTTTAAAGACAGAATTCTAATGAACAATATGCAGGGCTAGGGGACCTTTCAGGTTATCATCTTAGACATTACTGATTCAGGCGGTAGTTAATAAATGTTGAAACTACTAGATTAAAAACCTGAGAGTTTCTAAACCTTTTGCTCTCAAATATAGTGCTCCGAATTATTGATCAGATTTATTAACTTATACTAGAAAACTTGGAAGATTCTAGCTCAACGAAATACTCAAATTTAGCATCACCATTAAATGTGAAAATCCACATTCACCATTGGGGTAGTGTTGCACAGAAAATGACACTACTATCATCTCCTTTGAACACATGTTATGAGTATAGTTATGAAGAAATATCATGAAAATTTAATTTTAGTGACCATTATAAGATGAAATTGATTATATTTGTTCAAATATGCAGGTCAGACAACACTAACAGGAAGATGTAAGAGTATGCCAGAGTTAAGGAGACTCGAAGGACATTTAGTGGCAACTGGATGTAATATATGATCTTGGTTTAGATCCTAGGCCTCAAAAGTAACAGATTAAAATATGTTATCAGGACAATCGATTGCATTCTGACAAGTAACCATGTGCTGTTGGAGTATATTTGATCACGTTGTAAACCCCATGATTGTGAACTGGAAATATCTGTTTCTTGTGGTGTGGCTCAGCTCTAGCACATGCCTTTCATCTAAGAGCTAAATAAAGTCAACCCTAGGTCAAGAGAAGGAGCAAGTAACAAGCCAACAGGGAGTGAACATAAATAAACAGAAAGGAAGGACATTGGGTTGAAGCTTTTTAAGACAGCATGGAGAAGGAGAGGAAGATGGAGCTGTATTCTTCCAGGAAGTCTGTGCTTTCTCTGCCTCTCTGAGAGAGCAGGCTTTCACCACAGCATCTCACTCCCAAGTCTTCATTTGGTAATCTAACGGTTGGGATTTAGTTTGTAAAACAATGTGCTTATAGGCTATTGTTTGCCGGTATTCTCTTTCCATTGTGGTTATTTACACAGTGGTTACACACTGCAGTATTTATACATAGAAAATCTTCAACGTGTCCCAATGTTGTGGCTTGTGCCTAAGTTTAGCTGAGATTTAACAGCCCTCTGTGGATATCTTTTAAGGTGGCACTTTGGCTGAGTGTATAAATTCTAGGAAGCAGATCATAAAGAATACTCTAGGGTGAGAAATCAAGGTGAACGGATACCCCATGTTTGTATTTAGATGTTGCTTCACATTTTCCATTTCGAAACAAGAGTCAGATCTGTCACTCTAGTTATCACGTACACGTAAAGTAAAAACTAGTTCCATAAATGAAAATATAGAGAAGAATACAAGAAGGTACAGGAGCCCACACTGAGGAATCTGGTTGAAGCCATGCTATCTAAAATGCGAATCCTACACCCAAGGTTCAGGGAATGTCTCAAGAGGTGATAGAAAAATCATACAAGCCAGAGGTCCAAGAGCCTGCTGCTAGACCTGATAGAGGAAAAGATGAAGAAATGGAATCTCAGCAGCTCCCCTTCAATCCATCAGAAAACGAGGCTCTTGGCAAACTGACCTCCCTAAAACTAGAGAAACAGACAGGCGAATGTGAAGAGTCACACAATCTAGATCAAGTTCATGAGAAAACATCCATGGGAGTCAGAGCTGTGGATGGGAAAGCCTAACTCACTGAGTGACTCCTAGCAACCTGGTGTGAACACACCTGCGAGTTTAAAGCTCCATAGAAAGCTATTCACAAGTGTAAAAGTAACTTTTATTCCTCACTTGATGTAATTGTCTTATTGGAGGTTTACTGCCTCCATCTGCTCACCTAGGCCAAATCCTGGAAGCTTCTGGCCTCTGAACAATCGAATCTAGAATGTTTCCAACCTCTGAGATTTGCTACTGAATAAGCTCACTCCTTCCTAGTTCTTTCTGATCTCTCACTGGCTGGCTTAACTCAGCTGTTTTGGCTCAAACACCTCTCCAAGCTGACTGATTCAATCTGGCTCCTCTCTTGGCCTCTGAAATTTTGTTCTGCCTGGCCTCAAACTAACTCTGGCTCATTCTCATTCTCTGGCTCACCATGTCTTCACCTGTATCTAGCTTGTTCTCTCTCTGCAACCTATCTTTCTATAACTGTCCTGCTGCTCTGGTTAAACTGCCTTCTCTCTCTCTCTCTCTTTCTCTCTCTCTTTTGTTTTCTCTGCACTTCTCCTCAAGCAGCTTCCCTTTCCTCTCAAGAGAGTTGGGTGTATCCTACTCTGGTTCGTCACCTTGTCTGTCACTCAATTAGACATCACATTCAAACATGGGTGCTTCCTTGTGCAAACTAAACTTCCTTGTGCAAACTAAACTTCACTGTTTGGGATTAAGGGTGTGTACTGAGGCTGAGTCACACCACAACTAGAAACAGGTTTTCCCAGTAAATAACACAATCTTGGGGTTCACAGTGTGATCAAATATCCTGCAACACATGAGAAGGCCCAGATGCCCATGGGACTTCCACCTCCAGAAATGCTCCCAGACTCCTCAGGAAATATAACAGAAATTCCCTTTATGCTTCCAGCAGGAAGGAAAATAAAAGAAACTATTTTAAAATGTGCCAGAACATTGTGTTCCTCTTAAGGATGTAGACCCTCAGGAGCCACTTCTTCCACATGGAGAGAGAGAATATTCCCATTCTGCCTCCATCCACCATTTTTTCCCCAGGACAACTAAGAGGTGCCAGGGAACCTCACCACTATGGGCAACCCACAAACAGATCTAACCACAGGGCAAGAGATGCCACCCTCCCCCATCTGACTGTTGCATTACTGGTTTGTTTACTGTGTCTTCTTCTCCTTCTCCTTCTCCTTCTCCTTCTCCTTCTCCTTCTCCTCTCCTTCTCCTCCTCCTCCTCTCTTCTTCTTCCTTTTTTAAAAAATGAATCTCTACTTTGTTTCTTGTCAGAAGAATTATACAATATACTAAAACGGCAACCCCCCACCCCACCCCCACACACTAATACACTTTAAAGAGATTGAACAAGGATCAGAACTAGGTTCAGCAAAGGCTAAAATGTGTTGGGATTATGGACAGGTGGTTTTCACTGTGAGACATACACTGAGGGGGAGTGAATGGAAAAAGGAAACAGCAGGAAAGATCACATAAATAATGTATGCAAAACAGTGTAGGTGCCAGGCAATGAACGGGAAGAAAAGGCAGCTGTCAGTAGGACAGAAATGAAGAGCACTTCAGATGATCAGGTTGGAAACAGGTGAAAACAAATGCTTATAGAACTGAGAAGTATTGAGAAAGAAAGAATTTTGGAAAAGGAGCTCAAAAAACCTGTGAAACGACTACAAATGATACAGCATACACATAACAATATCCCCACAGGAAATGAAGAAACCACTTGAACAGATCATGACTCGGATTCTACCTCATCCCTATCAAATATCACAGATCCAGGGAGAACATGGAATAAAAGCAATGCCATTGGTGTTCCCCCTTGGCCTACACACACACCCTCACTCCCATACTCACATGATCACACACACACTCCCACAGGGACAGAGGTACACAGGTACAAGCACACACACACACACACACACACACACACCCTCACTCCCATACTCCCATGATCACACACACACTCCCACAGGGACAGAGGTACACAGGTACAAGCACACACACACACACACACACACACACCCTCACTCCCATACTCACATGATCACACACACACTCCCACAGGGACAGAGGTACACAGGTACAAGCACACACACACACACACACACACACACCCTCACTCCCATACTCACATGATCACACACACACTCCCACAGGGACAGAGGTACACAGGTACAAGCACACACACACACACACACACTCACATGCACACACACATACACGCATGCACCCGCACCCACATGTGCATGCATACAGGCACACCCACAGAGGCATGCATATTTAAACACCAAGAAATCAAAGATAAAGAAAATAATCCAAAGAAAAGGAGGAGAAAGCACATGACCTACAAGAGAGCAAAGATAGGTACTAACCAAGGCTCTCAACAGAAACCTCCCAAGGGAAAAGGAAGCCCTTAAAGTTTCTGCAGAGAGACTGGGGGAGGGGCTGTTAACTCAGAATTATGTATCCCGTGGAATTATTTCTCAGGTTGAAGGAACTAACCCCTTAATCTCCAGTAGAAATTTCCAACCTTTGGTCCTGCATAAACTTAGTAGGTTACAAAAACCAAACAAAAGACAAGGATGAGAAGGGGTGGGGCAGGGAGACATGGCAGTCGAAGTCTGCGAATGATTTGACTATATTACATATGTGTATGACGTTGCAAAAGAATAAATTTAACTAATAAAGTAGCAAATGAGAAATTAAAATTTCCCCAAATATAAAAGAAGAGAATTGGCTCACTACAAGTGTAGCTTAAAAGAAACAGTGAAAATATTTCTGAAAACCAAGGGACAATGCCATATTTCAGCCACTCAGATCTGTATAAAGAAAGAAAAAGCAACAGAAAATGAATAAAGGTATGATGATTTTCCCTGTTATTACTTTAACAAAGGCATTTTCAAAAATTATAAAACTATATCTGATTACATATGTTTATGTATAGCTATGCATTTAGATACTAATTCATAGTGAAAATAGATGCTAGAAATGTGTGGGAGGAAAGTACTGGGCATATTTTCATTATTAGGTACTTAACACTGCTCATGCATAGCGTTAATTGAAAATAGACTGGAAGTAGATGCAAATGCACACAGCGTCAGTAAAACAGTTTTTACTTTATGGGACTTTGTTTTTCTAATACAGAGTCTCACTCTATAGCCCAGGCTATCCTGGACCTCATGGCCATCTTTCCATCCCTGCCTTCCATAATACCAAGACTATATACATGATCTACCATACACAGAATTTGTTTTTAAAAAAGTATGGTTGTTATACCAAAGGAAAGAATATGGAACTTTACAAAATATTCAGTTAAATCTCCAAAAGATGATGAAAGTTTATAAAATAAAGAATATGAACAACAATATCAACTAACCGTACCCCCCCCCCCCAGAGCTCTCAGGGAATGCACCTGGAGTAACCAAAGAATGCACCTGGAGTGACCCATGGCTCCATTTGCATGTGTAGCAGAGGGTTTCCTTATTTGGCATCAATGGGAAGGGATGCCCTTGGTCCTGTGGAGGATTGGTGCCCCATTGTATGGGGATGCTATAGTGGTAAGTCAGGAGTGGGTGGGGGAGCACCCTCTTAGAGGCAAAGTGTGTGGGGGGGAAATGGGATAGTGGGTTTGTGAAGAGGAGACCAGGAAGGTGGAACATTTGAACTGTAAATAAAATAACCAATAAAAATAAATAAAATTAGGAACAACAACCAAACCAAACCAAAACAACCCCAAAGAACAGGAGTGGCAAATTGAAAACCATAACAACAAATGGTGGAGTTGCCAGTTTACCTGTAACAGTGACCACCTCAAATGCTGGCATAACAGTAGCAATGATCACATGTGTTCTAGTGTATTACAAAGCAACACGAATAGAAAAGGCATAGCGATACTAACACTAATGAATAAATGTGGAGACAGCTATATGGCCATCAAAACAGACTTCAAAGCCAGGGGGATTGTTAGAGATTCAAAAAGGGCAGAGCAAATGATGATGCCGAGTGATACAATGTTTCAAATGTGCACAGCTAACAATGTAGCATCAATATAGGTGAGAAAAAAATGGATAGAACTGCAAAGAGCTCAGCACATAAGTAATTATCTTAGTTCTTGATAAGTAAGCATAATAAATGCTATGGAGCAAGGAGAGCTTTCAATGATAAGAACAGAAATGGGACATATGCTTGCAGGGGTGCGGGGGGGGGGGAGGCAATCAAGACATAAACCTTACAACCAAGATAATCTTTTGTTTAAACTGTGACATCCCTATTTTTGTTTAGAATATCTACATCACTCACATTTAGTGTAGTGAATGTTGCAGTTTTGATTAGGTCTCCTATCTTGGTATACAGTTTCTGTTTAGCTTATTAAATTTTGTTATAATTACGGTACAGAAAGACAGAGGAGACTCATACCTCTTTATGGGTTGAATTAAAAAAAAACGTGCATGTGTAAAAGAGATGCTATGGGAGGAGTTGAAGTAAGGAGGGGGTGGTAGAAGTTATATAAATACAGTATTCATATATAAAATTGTCAAATATAAAACCAAGACCGACATGATAGCTATTCCCTTCCCACTAAAACTCTTTTACTCTTTTGTCTCTACTGGTGTGACTTGTCAATCTAACCTGCAGTTGAGCAAGAAAGACCTTGGCTTTATTACAGCTCCAGATTTAGTTAGCCACTGGCTGCAAGTGCTTACAGAGTGGAACCAGAGATTTCTCTTTGCTGTAGCTTGGGACTGGAGTACTGGACAGACTCCAGACTGACATCTTCTTGGCCTCAACCCCCTCCTATAAATTTCTGCATCTGAACAAGAGGTGGAATTTTCCATCCAGTGTGGTTTTTAAATTACAGAGTTTAGTAAATCAAAATGATACTCTTCCTGTATTTATTGGCCAATCAGATTTTCCATCCCACCCATTGTTTGTTCGTATCTTTACTCTCCATTATTTTGATTGGTTATTTTATTTGATTCTGTTATATGTTCTCTAAGAATCTTATTTGCTATTTTTACCACAATAGTTCTTGCCAGACTGCCTGAAATAGATGCTACCAGAGCTAATTTTAGAATCTGTATGCTCAAGTGTAGCCTATTTTCGCCATACAGCTTCCCCTCCTGTGATCTTTCCTCAGGTATTTCTGCTAACGATACTTGTATGACAGAGCTCAGTATAAGCATCACACAGTCCAAGCATGTTGCGCTGCCCATCTCCTCACATCACAATATGAGACAGCTGCTAGTTCCTTAATGCCCTTGCCTTTTCCTTAATCCCTGTTACTTTCCTCTTTCCTTTCAATTAGAATGGTCACAGGGTTTTCACTGCTAGTCTGTACAAGGCCTGAGTGTCTTGTTTCTCTTTTCTCATGGTTTTCTCTTTTTATTCTCCTCCCCTGAGCCCATCTCCTTTTCTAACAGATCTGCATTCCCATTTAATTTATGCCCTCGGTACCCACATTCCATCATGTGTTTAAATGTAACCTAATTAATGGACAGTCTATCTTAATTTTAGTAACTAGCATTACGACATCAACTGCCATAATTCCATTTTTAGCTCAAAGATGCATTTTTTTACACTTTAGTTTTTATTAGATATTTTCTTCATTTACATTTCAAATGCTATCTCGAAAGTCCCCTATACCCTCCCCCGGCCCTGCTCCCCAACCCAATCCAGCTTCCTGGCCCTAGCATTTCCCTGTACTGGGGCATATGATCTTCACAAGACCAAGGGCCTCTCCTCCCAATGATGGCCGATTAGGCCATCAAAGATTCATTTTGACATACTTCTTATTGCACTTCCATATTCAAGCAGAGGGAAAACAGAGGCATGCATGCCTGTACTCACTTCCTTTTCAACGCTCCTATACTATTCAAGACCCAGAGCCAAGGGAATGGTTTCACCCTCTGTGGGTGGGTCTTTCCACATCAGTTCATTTAACTAAAATAATTGCCCACTGACATGCCCATAGGGCCAACCTGCCTGACTCGGGCAGTCCATCCCTGGGACTCTGCCAGGGTGGTTTTATATGTGTCAAGCTGACACAGCTAATCATCACAGATGCTGATGCATCCTCCTTAGATGTCAGTAGCTTTTTAACATTTCACCAGCTTCTCAGATGCTTTCAGTCTGACCTGCATGTTTTTCAAGTCTGTGGGTGCTTAATTTGCATTTGTATATTTTTATCTTTATTCAATTTTTTTGTTTGTGTATGTATATTTGTGTGTGTGTGTGTGTGTGTGTGTGTGTGTGTGTGTGTGTGTGTGTGCAGGCTATAGGAAAATGTCATATTTCCTACTCGATTGAAATGTGACAACTGGAAAGTCATAGGTCTTGGGGTATGATGCAGACTTTCTCATTCGGAAGGACTAAACCTTAGTTCTGCTCATGTCACATACATCATCCACTGACTAGTGTCCCCAGGTCCTTGTTTCATGACCAAAGAAGAAATTCATAAGCAGTGGAATCATAGATTAGTCTACCAAGGAGATTTTATTATAGAAATAAACTTTTTATTGTAAATTAAAAATATTTTTATTATAAAAAGAAAGACTAAAGCTTTCCAGGAGAGAGAAAACAGAACTCCAGAGATTAGGTTAGCTCCTATATGGCACAAGTCCCACAGAGAGAAGGCTGCCTGTGAGCTGTTGCCTTAGGCACTAGACTCTAGGGGCTTTTTATAGGATGTAGGCAGAGACTGGAGAAAGAGTAGGGTCATTTATAATGAGATTAATCAATTCTTTGAGTATATAAAGGTCAAGTCGATGGGGGGGGGGGATCCTACACTCTGGTCATATTAGTTTGGTACAGCCAGGGAGATGTTTAAACAGTGTTGCTGTGTTTTTCATCCAGTCAGAGGAGTGGTCCTACACTTAAGTCTGGGCTAGCTTACTAGTCCATGGCTTTGCCTGGCATTGCCAGCCTTTAGGTCCTACTGATCTAAAAGCATGTGGACCTGGACTGAATCCTCAGGACCCATGTCCTTGGCAGGGTCTGCTAGCTGTTAAATTATTTTCTCTTTGTTGCTGTTACATGATCACTTATCACAGCTATTGAAATGTGGCTGTCGTTTTTCTCTGGTTATCTCTTAGTTAGGTCCTTGTCTCTGGGGCCAATCTCTAGTGATGTCTTCTTTGGAATAGGTGGAAGTTTCATTCTCAAAGCCATCTCTGCTCACAATTTTAGTCTGTGACAACTAGCTGTGCTACAAGCACTCTGTGGAAGGACAATGGTGCCTTGTGCATGGTCTATAGGGAAAGGGGGCTCCGTGGACGCCAGCCAGCCAGCCAATGCTGGCGTTCTTCCCAGAGTCCTGTCCTCCTCCTTATCTTCGAGGCTTGGTTATCTCATAACCAGCTTCGAGCTTTCACTTCTCATCCCTGGTACTCCCGATCCAGCAGTTCGCCCCTAACATCTGCTTCCCCCATGATACTATCTCTCTCTGCCTGATTCCTTTCAGACCAGTTCTCCGACCAACTCTGGAGCTAGGCTGGCAGCCAATAAGCCCCAGTGATCCTATCTTCCTGTCTCCAGCCCCTTCCCACTGGGGCTACAGGCTTATGTTTAACTATGCCAGGCTTTTGACATGGGGCCTGGGGATTCAGTCCAGGTCTCTATGCTTGTGTGGCAAGGGTTCTTACCTACTCACTGCCCAAAAGACATTTTCAAAGATGTTAATTCACGAAATCATTCTCCAGACAGATTCATTTTTGGGTTAAAAAATATCCTTTGAGTTATTTAACCCAACTGATCTTTTATTTGTAGAGTTTTATTTTGCCCCGAGGCTTGTATGTTCATCACCTTACACACATGTATGGATTTTTTGTTTATAATTTCCTAAGTAGTCTCTTATTGTATATAAACAACCAAACACTTACAATTGTTCCTAACATTTTATCATCCTTGAAATACTGCAATCCCTTTTCCTGCTGGCTTTTCCTTGTAGTGTCTCTCTCCTTTTGAGTGTGTACTGCTCAGTTACTTCACAGTTTATTATGGAAACTAGCTGAGGCCTGGCCTGTGAACAGGCTCTTACACAGATTTACATTGGGTTCTTCCAGGTGACCATCATGGTAACAATAGCTCAAGAGCACGCAGTCACCTTTTTAGCTTGGCATTTCGGACTACGCATGGAGTCTGCCTCTTTAGGTATTGAATGTATGTGAGGGTTGACTTGTGGTTCCAAATCTCAAAGTTTGTTAGTATGCTCAACAGACATTCAGAATATAATACTTAATAAAGATAGTCTGTAACTGTGCTCCCGGTTTTCATATGTGCTAGAGTACAGAGTGTAAGATGTAGTCTATGCCATGCTATGGTGGCAGCAGCCTCCCATACTTCATGTCGACCTCTCTTCATTGCATTACTTTCTCTTGTGCTTTGCCTGCTCGTTGTCTAAGGACATGCTTCTTAGTATATCTCCTTTGCTAAGCATTATGTGCTAGGCTTACACATATTACTAACTTAGGTTTTTTTTTTCCAGGCAAAATTAGAGATGTGATCAAGACAAGGACATTTCTGACAAAGAGAAGAGTGTAAGCAGTCTCAGGGAAGAGAGAGGGTGTTCTTGGAGAACTAAGGATGGCCAAGGTATTGTAAGTGGCACATATCGGATGTGGTGCCCATAAGGCTGGAAGGGGTAGGAAGGGACCATTGCAGAGTCTTTGCAGATCTTACCAACAGAGACTAGAATGTTGCGATAAATCTCCAACCCAAATAACCCTGGGCTATGAAAATACAACGAATACAAGCTGTATGCCTAGACTGGGCAGATCTACCACTACACTACCTTCTTCCCCATATAAGAGACCCCTTAGAACTTGTGGTTTCTCCAGGCTAGGTGCTTCTGCTCCTCTTTCCTTCCTCCTCCTCTGTAGTCTTCTCTCTCTGCCCAATCACCGGCTCTAGCCTTTATTTTATAGATTTATTCCTGGGAGGAAACCCGCTTCCTGCCAGAGCTCCGGTGCTCTGGGTGGGCAGACTCAGGATTGCCACATGTTCTCAACATGGCCCAGGTGGCTGTCTGGCTATTGGAAGCCACGGAACCCCAGTCTGAGGGGGTAGAGAGGGAGCAATCTGGGGTCTCTGGACCTCATGTCTGGTCGGTTAACACTGTTGCTCCCTTCATGGGGCTGCAACCTCCCTCAGCTCCTTCAGTTCCTTCTCCAAATTCTCCATCCGGGACTCCACACTCAGACCAATGGTTGGCTGCGAGCATCCACTTTTGTATTTATCAGGCTCTGGCAGAACCCCTCAGGAGACAGTCATATCAGGCTCCTGACAGCAAGCACTTCCAGGTATCCGCAATAGTGTCCGGGTTTGGCAACTGAATGTGGGCAAGTAGTTCTTATGTATGCACAATAGAACTGAGTAGCCGTAGAAAGCTCAGACAGGGACAGTCCACAGCAATCAGAGTATTAGCTAATGCTGACACTCGGGCCTCAGACATACAACCTCTGTGACCCGAGAGGACAGGGACCTGTTGAGTAGGGTTGCTGACATTTAACTATCTTTTGTTTCATGTGGGAAAATAGGCTCAGAGACCTTCCACAATGTGCCTGGCTCTGTTAGCAAACTTCTTATCTCTTGGTAGCTTCCCATGAGGAGGGCTCTGTTTATAACTGGCTTGGCTGTGTGAGGATTGGGCCCTTGAATTTTCCTCCAGAGCAGGGAAAAGGACATTAAAAGCAAGGAGCTGAAAGCAAATGGTATTAAAATCATAGCAAACAGATGTCCTCCAACACAGACAGAACTAAGCATAAGCCCCACACCACTAACAGCAATGACTGCTGCTGTTCCTGGTCCTCCTCCTGTTGCTCCTCTTCCTGCTGCTGCAACCTTAGAAAGCTAAAGCTGATGATTACAGGGTGAGAGCAATCAGAGACGTTCTATTAGGGACTCTGGCATTGCACACTCTGGACCCATATTCAGTGCCCATTCAAGGTTTATTGGTTTATAGATCGTCTACTAAATACCTAAAGCAGCGACTATAAGAAAATTGTGAAAAGAACTCTGAATGAAAAAACCAGGATCATGTACTGATTTGCATCTACTGAATCTGAAGACCTTCAAGTTAAGACAGCCAAATTTGCTTTTCTGTTTTTGTTTGTTTGTTTGTTTGTTTGCTTGTTTGTTGTTGTTGTGTGTGTGTTTGCAGAAATGTAAATACAGCTGCAGCTATTTGAAACAACACTGTGTTCTTGGTAAAATCCTCACATCTACATCTCACGTTTTCCCTTGCCCCTGAAATGCCTTCAAACCTGGACAGCACTGTATTCGCAGAGCTTTGATATTTGCCTTCGTTTGTCCAGATGCCTGGCTCTTCTCTGCCCTGCCATAAATTTGAATGTTCTGACTACTCCCCAGCTGCAATACTCATCTAACTATGCTAATAATGCTGCCTGAAAGGGTTTCCACAGTAAGAGATTAATGTATTTCTTTCTTTTCCCCAACAACAATGACCCTGATTTCCAAGCTTCTAAATCAATTATTAATTCTTGGTACTTATCTCATTTGACATTCTAATGGCCTTTTCCATTTGCCACCAGTAAGACATTTGGCCTTGAAATATGTTTTCATACCTGTGTAGGATACACTTCCACGTGCTTCCCCCCTGTTATCTCTCATTTGGTTCTTTCTCATAGACTAGATCTGGAAATGTTGGCATGCTTCAGTCTGTGTGTCCTTAGACAGCTCAGTCTCTATCTCCTCCCTTGGTCTCATGACTTTACACTGACCAGGACAACACCTGACACATTTCCAGCCCAGACATTGTTTCAGCATCTCGACCATGTGTTCAACCACCTAAGTGACAACTTTAAACTGGTGGATTCTTGATAATTCAAAGCAAGTGACTAGCCTAAAAAAATTGAAAGCACCATTTAGAAGCTGTTAACTGAAAAATAAACTTAAGTAAAGGATGGGCCTAGAAAGAAGATCCCAAGGCTGAAGTGGTAAGGAAGATGAGGAAAAGGACCAGAAATGTGTTGATCTATTCAGAAGACTCTCACAGCTCTAACCTCATCCACAATCTCTCGGCTAGCATCACAAAAGGCTGGCAATCTCTGTGTGTTGGCACCTGGTTACATTGTCACTCGCACATGACAAAGACAACACTTCATTTTCTCCTCACTGCAGGCACATGTCATTCTTGTAGGTGGGGTGGGAACTGGGTCAAGGTCCTGGTTGGAGAAAAGAGATGATCTGTACTGACGGCTCAGAATTGTACTTTCTGATGCCTCTGTCAGTGTCAAGGCAAAAAAGAGAAACTGTTTCAGGGGAAGAAAGACAGAAAAAGCCCTTGGAATCAATAAAACAAACAAAACAAACAAAAACAGAAATGGAGAAGTTGGAAAAAAACAGGCAGGCAGTGCTTAAAAAATATAGTGATTGAAAGAAAGATCCATCCCAGCCCTTTGTTAGAGGGAAGTTGTAAGTTATGATGAACTTTTTTGTTTGCTATTCATCTCAGGTGCCTTTAGTTGCACTTCATAGTTCTAACTGGCTCTGTGTGGTTTGCCTTACATGGATGTCTACGTTATCCCACTTTAGGTGAGTAGGATCTTCTTCCAGTATTCTTTCTAACCGGTTGCCATCGATACACTTGAAAATTGCTGTTTTTCCCATGCTAGTCTTCAAAGAGGCCATGAGGAGTGCTGTTGACTGGCTTGTTCATGATGGCTTGCTCACCTAGCTTCCTTATAGAACCCAGGGCCACCAGCTCAGCAATGGCCCCACTCACAATGGACTAAGACCCCCCTTGATCAATCAGGAGTTTAAAAAATATCCCATGCACTTGCTTACAGCATGATTTTCTGGATGCATTCTTTTTTTCAGTTGAGGTTTTCTTCTCTCAGATGACTCTAGGTTGTGTCAACTTGGCACAAAACTAGCCAGGACACTCATCTTTTCTTGTCTCATTCAGCTTCATATATATATTCTATATGTAGGTAAATACATCTGAATGTATGAAATACATATTGAATATTCTTTTAATGTCATATGATTTGTACTTTTCTCAATGCATATGTCTAGGACCATCCTCTAGTGTGACATTGATAGTCTTATCACTTTCCCTGAGTTCTGATCTATTGGCTTTCATAGAAAAACACTGGTTCACTTGGTTGTTTTTAATACTGTGCAGTTAGTAACTGCAATATTTAATTTTATTCATTCTTTTATTTTCTTGCTATGTGTTTTTACTTTCATCAGCATTAAAAATTTAGACTGCCTTTCATTTTAGACTTTTGCTCATTATATACAGATTATAAAACTCGATGTATTTTATTTAGCCAGCTCCTAAAGTGTTTGCTTGTTAGAAAATCTCACCAGATATTTGGGTCAAAATATATTGATCATCCTTCCCAGTGTGGTTACAAATCACATATAGTTTTGAGGATGGAAGAAGACCCTAGGTCAGTTCTAATGCAGGAAGCAAAGAAATATCCATGGCTTTTTATACGAGCCCCTGAGGAGCTTCCCTGAATCTGAGAAGCACAAGAGTATAAAGTAATAACAGTTAGATCAGGCAGCACTGTTTTGTTTCCATTTGGGGTCTTTATTAGGGTGGCCTTACACCTAACCTGAATGCCTTTCACTGTATTCACCACTTCTCTTTTTTGTAGTAGAAATTTAAAATTCAGGAAATTCTTTAGGCATTCTCAAAACAAAACAGACAAAAAACCCAAAAACAAACAACAAACACACAACAAAATGTGTTGAAAAACATATATTGAACTAAGAAAAGATCTAAAAATATACACAATAAGTACTCCTAATTAGGGAAGAATCATAAACCTACAGGACTTAGGCTACTGTGGGAGAGAGAGGTCCAACAGGCATTATGAGATCTTGGGAAGTTCTTGGTCTACCATGTAGTGTGACATAGGTTGTACACACAGTTGGTAGGTTTTAGAGGGCAAGTAGGAGTACCTGTAGGCATATAGCTTCTGCAGGATGTAACTAGGGAGCCTAAGGGATGATTCTCAAGCCTATTAGGGGAATTAGTCATGTGACACTCTCTGTTGCCAGTCACTGAGTATGCTATGATTTCCTTTTCAAATTTCTTGTCTTGTCTTTGGCTAAATTGTACTGTTGCTTTAACAAAGCAGTGATTCTCTTCTTCAGTGGCAGGTGATAGTATGGAATTTTATAAGTAAGTCTTTCAAAACTCTAAGCTTGAATGGTTATAGAGAAATTGCAAGGACGCTAGAACATGAGGTGACTGCTTACTGGATGCCTTAGGTTTTACTGCTTTGAATAGACACCATGAACAAGGCAACCCTTATAAAGGACAACATTTAACATTTAGCTTACAGGTTCAGAAGTTTAGTCCTTTATTATCCTCAAGGTGGGAAGTATGGCAGTTTCTAAGCAGGCATCGTGCAGGAGGAGCTGAGAGTTCCACATCTTCATCTTAAGGCTGCTAGCTGAATACTCGCTTCCAGAAAGCTAGGATAAGGGTCTTAAATCCCATGCCCATAGTGACATACCTACTCCAACAAGACCACACCTACTCCAACAAGGCCACACCTCTAAATAGTATCACTCCCTGGGCCAAACATACACAAACTATCACAATAGACTTCTGTCTTTGTGCTATGGGTCCCTGAATACTGAAAGCGCTGAGGGAACTACCAGTCTCCTCCACCTGAGGTACATTTACAGAACTTGGGGAGCCCTGAACCTAGTTTTATTGTTAAGAAAAGTATGGAGGCCTGGGACCTAGAATGCTAGAACAGAAGGGATGTTATATAACTACCATGTGTCCTAGAAGCATTTTATCTGCAGTTTCTACTCAAGGAAATGAGCTAAAAGGCTGCAGACCTCTCTAGAGCACTGGTAAAGACAATGCAATGAATGTGAACCAGAAGAAAATATTGCCTTCTCACTGTTCCTGAATTCAAAAGCCTACAGAGGATGAACAAGGCAGGTTCTGATGACAGAATGTCCTTCACATACTGAGTACTGGTTTCCTTCGGTCTCGTCATAGATACTGGTTACACAGACGATTCCAAGTTAATACCTTTACCCCATGTATCCGATTCCATATAAGACTATATAGTTTTATATAGCTATGACCTCAGCCATGAGGACCTAGCTCAGTAGGTAGAATGTTTGCTTGTCATATACAAACCCTTGCTTGTTCCCTAGAACTGTATAAACTGGCCTGGTTGCATATACCTGTAATCCCAGATTTGGAGATAGAGGCAGGAGAATCAAAAGAACAAGTTCCTTCTTGGCTTTACAGCAAGTTCAAGTCCAGACTGGACTATGTGACAACCTATTTCTGGCACCCACCAAAAATTAACATACATAGATACAAACGATACAGACATAGATACAAATAATACAGGCATAGATTTATGTCATGACAAACAGGCCCATAGACTCTTGCTTCTCAGCATAACATAACCATAGTATGATTTGACTGTCTCCCAATCCTATTACAAGTCTTTTATGGACACTGACTTACTTATAGTAATGCCTTTACCTAAGAAATGCCAATAAATATGCAGTCCATTAGTCTAGTTAAAACATCTGGTGAAGGCTGTTTATTGAAGACAATAAACAGGAGTCAGGAAATTGAGTGTCCCTTAAATAGAGTCAAGGAGAAGTGGCGAAGCTCAATATTCCATCTCCATCCAGGCTTTTCCTGCCAGGCACCAGTTGCTTGGCAATGATGATGCCCTTTCAAAGGAGTTCTCCACTGCTTTAAAGGTGGGGACAGCAGGAGATAAGCAGCTACTGTGCCCACATATTTGAGCAAGGGTTACTCTTTCTAGATAAAAGGGATGTGCACATGCCAAAACAAGTATCTAGTGGTAAGAGTGATCAATTTCATCTGACCTCTATACAACGAAAGTCCTACAAGTTCTTTGCACCCAATATGGTCTTGTTATGAGTGTGAGTTTATCTCAGTCTCAGTTGTTCAGTTCAGCTTTATATCTGCTTTACACACACACACACACACACACACACACACATGTTGAGTATATAAAATATATTATGGTAAAGATGCCTATTTTATTCTCCATGAGTTCATACTATAATGAATATCAGTATCAGCAACTTACTTAAAAGTGGAAAAAAATGAAGAAAGAATAGACATAGAATGATATGGCTGGCCTGTGTTTTTCTAGACGATGCTTGGCTTCAAGGGAACAGAGAACGGGATGGGAGGATGGAGGCAAGAAGCAGGAGAATCTAAACACACACATACAAGGTTCATTGTTCAATGTTTTTCATAATTCTGGAGTTAAGTAATATTGTTTAATAAATTAATAAGAATTAATCCACATGAAAGTTTTAAAAATACACCAACAATCTAATTCTAATAATATCAGAATCTACATCAAATACTTTTAAAATATGAAGCAGATGTTTGGTCCATGAAGTCATTCCATCTGGTGTTTTAAGATTCATTTGAATCACCAGAATCCCCCTAGGTGCTGCTATTGGAGGCAACTTAAATTTAAGAATTAATATTTTACATTTTAACGTATGATAATGTTTTTCTTTAAAGCATGGGGCCAATTTCTTTATGTAATTTAATGAATATCTATACTCAGGAGAAATAAGAAAATTCATTTACTTTTTTTTGTACAGAAATGAACAATTTTCCTTTCCTTTATAAGTAGAAAAGTAAAAGGTCTGCATTTAGTGTTAACAAAAACTAATACAATCTTCCATATAACTTAGTCGTATGTAAACTGCTTTTCCTGTTTATTCTGTTATCTATATTTAGTTTAGGTTTCTGCATCACTTTTCCCATTTAAGAATGCATTAGATGAAAAAATAAATCAATGTGTAAGTGTAAGCTTTGTCATCTGCCAGCAAAACTCAAAGCAACTGGGTTTGCTCTTTTATCTCCTGACTTCAGAGACTTACATTCTAAAAAAAGTTTCTTTTTTTTTCATATTACAGAATAAAATTAGTATGGTGCATATCTGTTAGCATCCTTACCTTCAAAATCTAAACATTGGTTTTGGAGAGGCTCGAGGCCATACTGGGCAGGAAGAGCAATATACGCATCATGACAAGTACGGGAATCCTGTAAAATCAACGTCATTTCCATCTTAAGTTGGGGGAATACAATAGTTCACATGATGCTAAAATGGATGTGCATGAGAGCAGATAAAAAAATACTGGAAAAGAAAGAATGGGGAACCGTAGCAAACGGAGAGAAATTAACTTTAGAAAATACGTTTCTAAAATAAAAAGAAACACCAAAGATTTTTCAGCCTTCTTAGATCAAATCTTACTGAGCTCTGACTTTCTTTGGGGTAAGGTATATTTCTTTCAAACCCTGAGTTTATAATGGAGCTAATTTGCTGATTTGTATTTATGGTCGGAAATTATAGCTCTAACTAGCCATGACTTTCTCATTTTGAATATCTATCATTTGTTTAGAGAACTTTTATTTGGAAGCAAGGAACCGAACCACCCCATTTCCTAGAATGTTAGCTAAACTCCCCAAGAGCATATAATATGTTAACTAGAAACCACAGGGAAGCCGGACAGCCAAATCTAGAAATTCTAACTAAGGATTCCAAATGCCTCTAACTGTATGTACTATATACATAAGCAAAGGAGATGATTTACAGCTGAATTATATATGCAGATTTTCCCCAGCACAAAGGTCATAATTTCATAAGGAACCCCAGTCAGGCCTTCATTTTTTTTTTTTTTTTAAAGAAAACGTTTCCTTTTGGACTGGGACTGGGGACTCCAGTGAATTAAAATCTGCACTCAAAGATCTCTTGTTAACTGTGAGGCTCTGGTCCACCCCCTGCCCTCTTTTAGCCTCTACAAGAGCTTTAGTGGCTTTAAAGGAAGTTTATTCAACTGCTTCTCATCACATCCACCCACGCAGACGTACATACAAAAGGCCCAGGATGTCCAAAAATGCGGAGGTTGGAAACAGAAAGGAAGAGAGGAGGGGTGGGGAATGAAAAGAAAAAAAGTATTTTTGAAATGTGTCCCTTCCAACCCATTCATTACAACAGCACGCTTTTATTCTGGTCACTTTAGTAAAATATTAGCTGTTAGCAGTTCTGTCGTCATCGATGCGGTGTGCTGAGCTCACCAGGACACCTCATGCTTTTCAAAGCGAACGAGAAAGGCAGGAAATAACTGCTATTCCATTTTTCTTTAATTTCCTGAAATGTGATGATAAATGAAGGTGACAGTGGGTATAAAAGAGTCCCTGGTGGGGCTTCTCTTGCACTGTTTCTTCTGTGTCACCACACAGAGGAATTTTTACCATTACTGCTTTGGTCTTCATCCACATCTTGTAAAGGATGTTGGAGCAGACTCTTCCGACTTCATGAGGATAGCCTTACCCATGGATTTCTCTTGAGAGAGACTACCCCCCCCCACACACACACACTTTACTTGCTACCAAAGGAGACATTTTACAACATATCTAAATTAAAGAGGATGTGCTCTAACAATATATGCAAATACGTTATAAGAATCACTGGACCAGAAAGGGCACAAGACCCGGAGTAACCTAATCCATATGTAGGTGGAGAAGTGAGATAGCCTAACAGAGAGCTTCATTCAACAGTCACTGGCTTCTGTGAATTAAAACTGGTAGTTCTGCTGGGCGGTGGTGGTGCACGCCTTTAATCCCAGCACTCAGGAGGCAGAGGCAGGCGGATTTCTGAGTTCGAGGCCAGCCTGGTCTACAAAGTGAGTTCCAGGACAGCCAGGACTACACAGAGAAACCCTGTCTCCTAAATAAAAACTGGTAGTTCTGTCTATGTTCATGTTAGCATGCCCATTGGTCTTGTTTAGGCAGCCATGTTGATGAGACTTCATGGGTATAGTCTTCCTATAGAAAGCCTTCTGATAGAAGACACAATATCACAGCAAACTTCCTGATTCCCCAGATCTTTCCATCTTTCTGTCCCCTATTCCACCATGATCCATGAGCCCTAGGTGCAGAAATTGTGTTGTGAATGTATCCCTTAGGACTGGGCACCACATGATCTTCTGCTCCCTGCACTTTGATTGGTTACAGTTTTCTGTAATGGTCTCCATCTGTTTGAAAGAGAAGTTTCTTTACTAAGGAAGTGGAAATTATATTTAGAGTGCGGCTTATTAAAACAGTGGAAGAAGTTCTAGAAAAGACCTACCAGCAAGTTGCTCAACATTAAGTGATCAGCTCTTGAGTTCTTACACATACAGTTAACATTATGCAGACTGAGCAGGTTGTTTTTATATCGTTAGGAATAGGAACACAGACACACACACAGGCACACACATGCGTGCACACACACACACACACACACACACACACACATTTATATGTAACAACTAAAGAAAAGAGACCATGAATTTGAAACAGTTTGGGGAAGTGGATTCATGGAAAAGATTGAAGAGAAGAAAAGGAAGGTGAAATGGTATAATAATAATAATAATAAACTATTAAAGACAATGGAGCCAGCACCATTTGTTGAAAATGTTGTCTTTTTTTTCACTGGATGGTTCTAGCTCCTTTGTCAAAGATCAAGTGACCATAGGTGTGTGGGTTCATTTCTGGGTCTTCAATTCTATTCCATTGATCTATCTGTCTGTTGCTGTACCAGTACCATGAAGTTTTTATCACAATTGCTCTGTAGTACAGCTTGAGATCAGGCATGGTGATTCCACCAGAGGTTCTTTTATTGTTGAGAATAGTAGGAGGAACAACAATATGAAATAACCAGTACCCCCAGAGCTCATATCTCTAGCTGCATATATAGCAGAAGATGCCCTAGTTGGCCATCATTGGGAGGAGAGGCCCTTGGTCATGTGAAGATTATATGCCCCAGTACAGGGGAATACCAGGGCTAGGAAGCAGGAGTGGGTGGGTTGGGAAGCAGGGCAGAGGGAGTGTATAGGGGACTTTCAGGATAGCATTTGAAATGTAAAACGAAGAAAATATCTAATAATAAAAAAAAAGTAATCCTGGAGTACTCTTCATATATATATACATATATATGAAGAAAAAAGAAAACAAACAGGCAAATGCAAAACCAAACAGATCAGAACAAACAAAATGGAGAAAAGAAAGAAAAAACAAAGAAAGAAAAATATTAGAAACATACACAAATATACATATACACACATCTTAGCAACAAAATATGAAACCACAATATATAAACAAAATAATGGTAAGGTTAAAAAAATACCCAAAGCATTATAAGTCAAAAATAATCACCAAAACTACAATTAAGACTGTTTTGTATTGACCATCTACTGCTTGCTGGGCATGGGGCTTCTTTTCAGTATGGTTTATATATCCAGTCAGACTCTCTTAGAGAAAACTACTTTCTCCTTTACAAGTGGTTGACACTTGGAGACAATGTCTGGGTTAGAGATGGGAGCTTGTGTTCACCTTTCCTCTCAGTGTTGGGACCCCATCTGGTGTGGTCCTGGGTAGACCTGGTGCATGCTGCCAGCTTCTCTGGGAGTTCATCTGGACACCAATCCTATTGCGTCACGAAGGCAATGTTTCCTTGGTGTCTTCCACCTCCTCTGGTTCTTTCAGGTTCCTGTTCTGTATTAGCTCCCTGAGCACCGACAAGTCATCACATTGAGAATTGAGTGTTCTGAGGTCTCTGACTCTCACTCCTTTTTCCAGTTGTGGGTCTCTGTACTTGTTCCCATCTACTGTAGAAGAAAGCTTCTCTGATGATGGCTGAGCAAGACATAGAGCAAAGACATAGATAGAGCAAAATGTTACTAGGAGATATTTTTATCCTTACCTTCAAAATATAAATATTGGTTTTGGAGAGGCTCGAGGCCATACTGGGCAGGAAGACCAATATACGCATCATGACACGTACAGGAATCCTGTAAAGTCAACATCATTTCCATCTTACAAATTGGGGGGCATACAATAGTTCACATGATGCTAAAATGGATGTGCATGAGAGCAGTTAAAAAAAATGGAAAAGAAAGAATGGGGGAAATTAACTTTAGAAAATACGTTTCTAAAATAAAAAGAAACACCAAAGATCTTTCACCCTTCTTCGATCAAATCTTACTGAGCTCTGATTTTCTTTGGGGTAAGGTATATTTCTTTCAAGCCCTGAGTTTATAATGGAGCTAATTTGCTGATCTGTATATATGGTCAGAATTTATGACTTCATAAAATTGTCCTATCCCTTCAGCAGAACAACAGTATTTGGGTTTCCCCCTATGTCTCTGGGCTATCGAGTCTCAGATTCTCAGGCACTGATTCCATCTCATGGAGTGGTTCCTGAATCCAGTCAGAGAGTGGTTAGTTATGCCCATCACATTTGTGCCACTCTTATACCAGTGCATCTTACAGGCAGTACACCATTGTACACTGGAGGCTTTGTAGCTGGGTTGGTCCTTATCTTTCTTGCTGGTTGGTATGGTAGCACACAGAGTGTTCTGTAGTACCACGGACACTAGTCAGTAGGGGCAAAGGCTCCAAAGCACCAGTTTGATTTTTTCACATTCAATGAGATGGGTTAGTTATTGCATATAATGTTATACTGTTTGAGAAAATTTCTGTAAAGTAACATCAGTGAGTGAGAATACTACCCACACTCTTGTGAGACAATTACAATTTCTGATATCTTTCTCATAATTGATAATTTATCTAGTGTCTTTTAAATTATGAGAGTTAATATTCTTATTGCCTCATTTTTCTCTTTCCCCCCCAAGATACCAAAACCTTATTATTTATCTTTCAAACTAGATCTCAGGTATGTCAAATTCTCAAAACTATTCCAACTCAAGAAACTAGTTGAAGAATTAGAGATTGAGTTGGGCTTCAGTCTATGGAAACTGATCACCATAATATTTTTTACTGACAATATTTCCACTCTTCCTAATAAAGTTCTTCAGTGTTATCTCATTGATTTTAGTGTAAGAGAAAGTTTTCCCTGCATAAAATTTGGCCCTTGCTTTCCCCCCAGCCTTTGTGTTATTTCTGTTCCTTACTCATTATATGCTCCTTCAAATTGCTATGATAAAATATCATAACGAAGATAACTTATAGTAGAAGATTTATTTGGCTTGTGGTTCCAGCAATTGTTAAGTATTTATGAAAGAAGGAGCAGGAAGCTGAGATCACATCTTGAATGTCAAGCCTGAAGAAGAGAGAGAAAACTTGAAATGGTGCAAGTCTTTAAACTCTCATGCCTACTGACATACCTCCTTCAACAAGCCACACCTCCTAATCCTTCCCAAACAGTTCCACCAAGTGGGCTCTACGTATTCAAATACACAAGCTGGGGGGCGGGGCATTCTCTTTTAAACCACCACACCCACCTTTTACTTTCTCAGATCTTTTTCTGTTCTGTCACTGTAGCTGAAGTATATTCTCCCATCCAACTGCTTCCACTCCCACTCTATGTACTTGACCAAATTTTTAGTTGATGGAAATATGTTTCCCTCTTTTAAACTCACTTCTTCATAGACATTTTCTCTGCATAGCTCAGGATCACCTGTAATGTAACACTGATCATATCACATCATTCTGATAGCTTTTTGTATTTCCAAGTCACTTAATTTTTCAGACTTATCTTTCCTCTCATATCTTAACAAAGAGTTCCAGGCTTTTGCAGTACGAGTGTGTTTTCTAAGTCTGAATGTAAAATTTTGGCTAGGTAATATTCTCAAAACATTCTTTGTGGTGCATAAGTACCTCAATTATATTTTCACTCATAAAGAATAATGTGAATTTGAAAAAATTGTTTGAATATTATAAGGGGTACCAATTTTCTGTTCTTTCAACTAATCATAATATTGTATATGTAAAAATTGGCCAAGAAAGATAAAGAAATGAGAGAGTAATTCAAATATTCAAAAATCTTGGAAGTATTAGAGATCAATTTTATGCTATACACAGATAATACATATATACACAAGCATACATTTATAATGCCACCATAATAGCATAGATCTCATTCCTCATTGGTTAGACCTTAGCTAAGAATTTCAAGATAAAAGATTACTGAAGAGGGACAATCATTTGAAGGAAAGTCAAGAAAGCGAGGCTCTGAGGCAAACAAGGTTATTTTATAATTTCAAACACAGAAAGGCTTACACTTGGGAGAGGAACAGAGTATAGTACCCAACACCACAAAGTTAACTGAGGGCAGCACAGGCTGAAACAGAACAGACCCTCAGAAATACACAGTACACAAGGAACACAGTAACCTGATATTAGGCTCCATTATTCCTAACAAAAACGACCATCACAGCCTCACAGTACCACTAAAGACCTTATCAGCTAACACAAGAAACCTAGGAAGGTTGTCTTCCACTACAAAGCAGTGAGGTCCTAAGGATGGAACATGGCTGGGTTTTCTCCCCGTGTTCCAGCTTTCTGTCTCCTGTAGTGCGAGTCTCTTTCCAGGATGATGGATGAAGGTCTCTGGAACCACAAGACAAAGTGAATAATCCCTCCATCCCTGAAGATATTTGTTCCCATTCAATAGAGCTGACTAACATGGAAGAAGAGCTGTCTCAAGAGCAGTTTCAGAGGCAAGCCTAGTGTAATGACAAGTGACTACCAAAGAGAAAAAAATTCAGTGAGGAGAAGGTCAAACATCTTACCAAAATTGGTATTACTAATGACATAAGATCAGCAGCCATCTTAAAATAAATAAATAAACAAGCGAACAAACAAATAAAACCTACCTACCTGGACAATGGTTTAAAATCTCCTGTTGCAGAGGTACGATCCTCTTTCAGTATTACATTTTATGGACTAAACTTCTCTAAGATTTGTCCTGAGACCTTCCCAGGGACATGTCAATGACAGTCTCTCCTAATGGCTCCTAGTTTCTACATGTTTAAATTGGTTATTATGTCCATAATCTCAAATAACCACCTTGTGGTGAAGATATTTTAAATCTCTCAAATGCACATGGTTTACTATCTATAGTCACTCTATTGTACAATAAATTGTACATTTCTTGCTTCCATTGGATTATGACCAAGTAACTCCTACAGTCCGGTTCATAAATGTCTCCCAGAGATTCATATAGTTGACAATTGTCTTTTAACTTGAGGCACTGTTAGGAGATATTGAATCTAAGGGGGATCAGGACAAGTGGAAGGACATTAGTTCACTGCGGTCATGCTTTCCAATGATATATATGATCTGACATATTCCCCTTACTTCTCAGCCACCATGAGGTGAAGATTTTGTGATACACCCTGGCCCCAAAACTAATGCAACCAACTGATTATGGACTGAAATTTCTAAAAGTTGAGCCCAAAAAACAATTTTTAAACTTTTTTTATTAAACTAACAAAATTTATTTTAAAATATACAACTCAGTATTGACATTTTTAAGTCATCAAAATAATTTAAAGTAGTTAAATGCCTCTTAAATGTACATGATATCTCTTGAAGCTAAAAGTGATATGCACTCCACCAGTTTTGAAAATCAATTTGGAACATGAAATATGATAGAAGTAGAAAATCTCTTATGAAGTCCTCTATGAAAGGAAATTGTAACAAGTTCCTGACTGGACAGAAATTGTTCCATCTCCAAGGGAGAATATGCAGTGTAACTGTGGCTTCATAGAATTAATATGGTAGTGTTTCCTCTGTTTCTATTTTGTGGAATAGTTTGAAGAGTATTGGTATTAGGTCTTCTTTGAAGGTCTGATAGAAATCTGCACTAAACCCACCTGGTCCTGGCATTTATTTATTTATCTATTTATCTATCTATTGGGAGACTTTTAATGACTGCTTCTGTTTCTGTAGGAGTTATGGGACTGTTTAGATGGTTTATCTGATCCTTTTTAAACTTAGATATTTGATAATTGACTAGAAAATTGTCCATCTCATCCAAATTTTCCAGTTTTGTTGAATATAGGCTTTTGTAATAGGATCTGATGTTTTGGTTTTTTTTAATTTCCTCAATTTCTGTTGTTATATCTCCCTTTCCATTTCTGATTTTGTTAATTTGGATACTGTCTCTGTGCCCTCTGGTTGGTCTGGATAAGGGTTTATCTATCCTTTTGATTTTCTCAAAGAACCAGCTTCTGGCTTTGTTGATTCTTTGTATAGTTCTTTATGTTTCTACATGGTTGATTTCAGCCCTGAGTTTGATTATTTCCTGCCATCTACTCTTGGGTGTATTTGTTTCTTTTTGTTCTAGAGCTTTCAGGTGTGCTGTTAAGCTGCTAGTGTAAGTTCTCTCCAGTTTCTTTTTGGAGGCACTCAGAGCTATGAATTTTCCTCTTAGCGCTGCATTCATTGTTTCCCATAAGTTTGAGTATGTTGTGGCTTTGTTTTCATTAAATTCTAAAGTCTTTAATTTCTTTCTTTCTTTCTCTCTTTCTTTCTTTCTTTCTTTCTTTCTTTCTTTCTTTCTTTCTTTCTTTCTTTCTTTCTTTCTTCTTTCCTTCCTTCCTTCCTTCCTTCCTTCCTTCCTTCCTTCCTTCCTTCCATCCTTCTTTCTATCTTTCTTTCTTTCTTTCCTGACCAAGTTATCATTGAATGGGTTGTTGTTCACCTCCCATGTGTATGAGGGTTTTCTGTTGTTTTTGTTGCTATTAAAGACCAGTCTTAGTCTGTGGTGATCTGATAGGATGCATAGGATTATTTCAATCTTGTATCAGTTGAGGCCTGTTTTGTGGCCGATTATATGGTTAGTTTTGCAGAGGTACCATGAAGTGCTGAGAAGAAGGTATATTGTTTTAGGATGAGATGTTCTATAGATATCTGTTAAATCCATTTGATTCATAACTTCTGTTAGTTTCATTATGTCTCTGTATAGTTTGTGTTTCTCTGACCTGTCCATTGCTGCGAGTGGGGTATTAAAGTCTCTCACTATTATTGTGTGAAGTGCAATGTGTGCTTTGAGCTTTAGGAAAGTTTCTTTTATGAATGTGGGTGCCCATGCATTTGAAGCATAGATGTTCAGAATTGAAAGTTCATCTTGGTAGATTTTTCCTTTGATGAGTATGAGGTGTCCTTCCCTATCCTTTTTGATAACTTTTGGTTGAAAGTTTATTTTATTCAATATTAGATTGGCTACTCCAGCTTGCTTCTTGGGACTGTTTGCTTGCAAAATTGTTTTCCATCCCTTTACTCTGTCTTGTCCTTGACACTGAGGTGTGTTTCCTTTATGCAGCAAAATGCTGGGTCCTATTGAGTCTGTTAGTCTATGTTTTTTTTATTGGGGAATTGAGTCCATTGATGTTAAAATATATTAAGGTATAATGATTGTTACTTCTTGTTATTTTTTATGTTCTTTTTATGTTTGTGGCTATCTTCTTTTGGGGTTGTTGAAAGAAGATTACTTTCTTGCTTTTTCTATGGTGTAGTTTCCCTTCCTTGTGTTGGAGTTTTCCATCTATTATTCTTTGTACGGCTAGATTTGTGGAGAGATATTGTGTAAATTCGTTGAAGTCATGGAATATCTTGGTTTCTTCATCTATGGTAATTGAGAGTTTTGCTGGGTATAGTAGCTTTGGCTGGCATTTGTGTTCTCTTAGTGTCTGTATAACATATGCCCAGGATATTCTAGCTTTCATAGTCTCTGGTGAGAAGTCTGGTGTAATTCTGCTAGGTCTGCCTTTTATGTTACTTGACCTTTTTCCCTTACTGGTTTTAATATTCTTCTTTTGTCTTGTGTATTTGGTGTTTTGATTATTATGTGACAGGAGGAATTTATTTTCTAGTCCATTCTATTTGGAGTTCTGTAGGCTTCTTGTATTTTTATGGGCATCTCTTTCTTTAGGTTATGGAAATTTTCTTCTATAGTTTTGTTGAAGATATTTACTGGCCCTTTAAGTTGAAAATCTTCACCTCTTCTATACCTATTATCCTTATGTTTGGTCTTTTCATTGTGTCCTGGCTTTCCTGGATGTTTCAGGTTAGGAGATTTTTGCATTTTGCATTTTGCATTTTCTTTGACTGTATTGTCAATGTTTTCTATGGTATCTTCTGCACCTGAGATTCTCTCTTCCATCTCTTATAGTCTGCTGGTGATGATAGCATCTATGACTCATGATCTCTTTCCTTGGTTTTCTGTCTCCAGGGTTGTCTCCCTTTGTGGTTTCTTTATTGCTTCTAATTTGATTTTTAGATCCTGGGTGGTTTTATTCAGTTCCTTCACCTGTTTTATTGTGTCTTCCTGTAATTCTTCAAGAGATTTTTGTGTTTCCTCTTTAAGGGTTTCAAGCTATTTACCTGTGTTCTCCTGTATTTCTTTAAGGGAGTTATTTATGTCCTTCTTAAAGTCATCTATCATCATCATGAGATGTGACTTTAAATCAGTCTTCCTTTTATGGTGTGTTGGAGTTTCCAGGGCTCACTGTGGTGGGAGAACTGTGTGGTTGTTATGATGCTAAATAACAGACAGATCCTTCTTGGGCCAATAATTTGAGCAGAAGTGGTGGTCTTACCTGCACTGACAGGTGTGTCTGCACTCCTGGGAGACCAGCTCTCTTCCATGGTATTTGGGTATGGGCTGCTGTGGCACAGGATCATCTCCTGGTACAAATGGAAACTACACACACCTGCATCCACACCTGCATGCACCTGCATCCACACCTGCACACAGGACATAGGCACAGATTATTAATGGGAAAACTTGTTTATTAATGTGTTACACATTGTTTATTATGGCACTTTGCAAAATAGTCCTAAGGGCTGCTTAAAAAATCTTAATGTGTATGAGGTTCCTTCAAATTCCAGAAATGCTGAAAAGTTTTAAGATTTAATTCAGACATTCATACAATAGAGGACTGAAAGCAAAATTTGAAAATAAATCTAGTCTTAGTCTGTTCAGTTATCTATATGTTCAGGCAAAATTCAGTTTAAAATATTGTTTACTGTATCTAGAGGATTTCTTTAGATGTCCACTTTATCTACTAAAACTAGGGATGATGTAAAAAAAATACATATTTTTAACTTGGTATGGTAGCATACTCCTGTAATACCAGCACTTGGGAGGTAGACACAGGCTGTGAGTTCTAGGTCAGCTGGTCTATACAGTGAGTTCCAGGCCAAGCAGGACTGCAGAGTGAGAAACCCTCTCAAAAACAAAACAAAACAAAAGCCACTACCAATTTATCAATAAGTATGCTTTTAAACAGCAAGTGACTAAAGTCTAATTATCATCGAGCAACAAATCCTTTCAGATGTGTCTTTCATATTAAAATTAGTCTCTCATGTGTAGTCAATGTACCTAAGTTCTTGAAGGCATATCTTGAATGTGTCCCTGGTGGAAAAAAAGTGATGTTGGAAAATAAGTGATGTCAACAGTTCCAGGTTCAAATATGAGCAGCATGTTCCTTCCAGCAAGCCCTTTCTGCATGTTGCATTTCATGTGGGCAGTATTTCCTCTCTTCTGTTTTTATTGGACAAGGACATGCATACACACTACCACACACCACACATCCTGTTTATCAGTAGACTGAGAGGAGTTAAACAAGCTTTGTTTCTATCTCCATGTGTTGACACAGGACCTTATCATTACTCTCTCTGTGACATTATATACTGTGTTACCAAACGGTCACCATCATCCACAGTAATTTTTTCATTCATGAATATTACCTATTGGCAGTTAATTGTCAGTTTGATAGATTAAAAGATTATTCTTCCACTTCTTGAAGGTATAAGACATGTTATACTTTTACATTTTGTAGATCACATTCTTCAAATTATTTTTTTTTATTTTTTACACTCCATATTCCATCCATCCCTCGATCCACCCTCTAACTGCTCCACATCCCACACCTCCTCTCTACCTCACCTCTTTTCCACATGAATGCTCCCCTACCCCACCTGACCTCTAAACTCCCTGGGGCCTCTAGTCTCTTGAGGGTTAGGTGCATCATCTCTGAATGAACACAGACCTGGAAGCTCAACTCTATGTGTGCTGGGGTTTTATATCAGCTGCTGTATGCTGTCTGTTTGGTTGTCCAGTGTTTGAGAGATCTCGGGGATCCAGATTAATTGAGACTCCTGGTCCTCCTACAGGATTGCCCTTCTCCTCATCTTCTTTCAGCCTTCCCTAATTCAACCACAGGGGTCAGCTGCTTTTCTCCATTGGTTGGGTGCACATAATCTGCATATGACTCTTTCAGCTGCTTGTTGGGTCTTTCAGAGGGCAGTCATGATAGGTCCCTTTTTGTGAGTGCTCCATAGCCTCAGTAATAGTGTCAGGCCTTGAGACCTCACCTTGAGCTGGATCCCACTTTGGGCCTGTCTCTGGACCTTCTTTTCCTCAGGTTCCTCTCTATTTCCATCCCTGTAATTCTTTCAGACAGGAACAATTATGAGTCAGAGTTGTGACTGGGATGGCAACCCCATCCCTCACTTGATGTCCTGTCTTCCTGCTGGAGGTGAGCTCTACAAGTTCCCTCTCCCTACTGTCTGGCATTTCATCTAAGGTCCCTCTATTTGAGTCTTTAGAGTCTCTCACCTCCCAGGTCTCTGAACCATCACTCAGTAATAGTGTCTAGCCTTGGGACCTCCCCTTGAGCTGAATCCCACTTTGGGCCTGTCACTGGACCTTATTTTCCTCAGGCAGATCACATTCTTGAGAAGAACCAACCTCTGTAAGCAGCTCTCATATAATATGTGAATCTGTTTCTACCACGAAGATTCTCACTTCAGATTTATGACTCTAGCAGAGACACCACATCTTGCTTTAATGTAATTTCAGCATAGTTCCTGATGCAGCTGCTTGAACAGACTGCATACCATTACACTGATGTTCTATTTACAAAAAAAAAAAAAAAAAAAAAGCTGTATTATTTAGCATTCATGTAAACTTTTCAGCTAGTTCCCTTAGAAACCCATCAATCCAAACTAGAAACAAGCGCTATCCCTTTTCTAATTCGCCACCTTGCCTTTAGCATTCCTGATATACTCCATGTAAAAAGCACAACAGTAGAAGATCCAGCCTACACGCTGTAGTCCTCAGCTAATGCTCCTCCCTGGGGCATGGTGATTACATTCTAAAAATGATGTCTTTTTTTGCTAGCAGCCAATCACACTCTGAACAATGGTATGCAAGCACATATATTGGTTGTGTAGGGGAGTGATGGGTACATTGTTGAATTCCACATCCCAGTGTCTTCATCTTTTCAAATATTTCACAACACTGATTCCTGGCCCAAGGCCATGTCCCCGAGAATAAAACACTCTTTCCTAATCAAAATGTAAAAAGTCCTGTTCTCAGACTCATCAACTTCACCACTTCGAAAGAAAAGAATAGCTTCATCTGGCTCGCCACACGGAATGTTGTTTTCCTGGCTCCAAGTCTCATGAACACTAAATTCAATTACATAATGGACCATGTGATGTGGATACTGCTAGCATTCTATTTGGGTCAGTGGGACTAAGCACAAATAGAATAATCAAAACCACAGTGAATGTGGAATGCTTGTTTGGGCTTGCTGGGGAGGCAGTGGAGAGGGCTGGGGATGTTATTAGAGTGAATCACATTGATTCTATTCCAATGCGATGCGCACATTCTTGTGTGGTGCAAGGAAGAATGCTACACATGATTTTCCTTAGGTACAAGGATGCCCAAGATAGTAAGGAAAGCATTATTATCAGAAGGGTACCAGAGCAAACCTGATGGACCCATCTCTGGGTCAGGCAATCACCCTGCATCAGGAAGGGAAGGTCTAAAAAGTAGGTGATGTTAGCCTTTCATTATTCCCTGTAAATAAGAAGGTGGTAACACAGTATTGCATGGTAGATTGCACAGATCATTCTACTTGGGGTCAAATCTTAAAGCCAACTGTTACTATCTATGAGGTTTGGTGGTAATGTACTTAATATGTTCAAAATTAAGGGATTTTTTTCTTTTCTAGTCTAAAAATGAAAGCAAAATATCAACTGTCAACTTTCCTTAGTGTGGTGTGGTGACGATATCCATATAAAATGCTTATTTGCATAGCTCTGAGGAAGCAGGGATATTTAAGCTGTCATTACTACTCAAGTCTTCAAAAAGCACCCTATGGTTTGTAAGTGCAGACACGAGCCAGTTAGGATACCCTGCCTTCCATGTTGTCACCAGAGAGAAGGTTCTGTGGCATGTGTAGTGTTGTACCTGGAAAGTCATGGGCAAGCCAAACAGAGGTGTTCACTTTACCAACCCAGCCTCAATTACAGTTCTAGCTGCATTATTTATATACCTTATACACATAGCCCAAGCAAGTTTGGGTATTGTTGATGTGAAGAGACACCATGACCAAGGCAACTTTCATAAAGGCAAACATTTAATTGGGGTTGGCTTACATTTCAGAGATTCAGTCCATTATCATCATGGTAGAAAGCATAGCATCACATAGGCAGACTTGGCGCTGGAGGAGCCAAGAGTTCTCCACTTCAATTTGGAGACAGCTAGTATCTCCCACAGCCCAAAGGAAGGTCTTTTCTGCATTGAGCAGAGCTTAAACACTAGGAGACCTCAAAGCCTGCCTACACAATGACATACTTCCTCCAACAAGGCCACACCTACTCTAACAAGGCCACATCTCCTAATAGTGCCACTTTCCATGAGCCAAGCATATCCAAACCACTACAGCAAGCAAACAGAGTTGAAATTATTATCACTACTCAACAGAAATATTCTAGAAGAAGGAGACTTATTGGACAAGGCTAAAACCTTTATGATGAGAGAAAGTCCATTTTTAGTAAAGAGAATTATTGACAGAAATACAATGAGTGTGCTTTTTTTTTTTAATCTACTTAATGCATTTTGTTACAATTCTCCATCTATTTAGTTTTAACAGAGTGGTTGCTAAGACAACCCTTTCCAGACACTGATGGGAGAGACACTGCTCTCAGCTACTCAAACATCTGCAAGGAAAAAAAAGTTCCTGGTTATTTTTCTCCTATGGTGGTCATGGGAGTGAAAAATATTACTAACTTTTCTGGACTGAAAGGTGGAACTTAGAAGAGGAAGTACTGTGAGAAATATTCGTATGGTGCTGGTATTCAGGGAAAGAAAGGGCCATAATGTTTGTTTTGATTTATATTGTGATATTATAGTATTAAAGGACTGTTGCATTACAACATAATCACAAAATAATTTCACAAAAATATTTAGTTTTTCTCTGCCCAGAATCAGAGTGAGAGACTTCCTGGTTCCTCTCCCTTCCACTCCTGATGAAGCCCTAAATGCCCAGTACCTTCATCCCTGATGGTACCTAAGATGAAAACCCCTCCTTCCATTCTTAATGGCTTGAGAGTGGAGCACAGGAGGCTGGAAAGAATGGGAAATCATTGAGTTTCTTCGGGCAGATGTGCAGACGGCATGGCACACATCAACTTCCCACATCACATCAGACACCAGCAGCTGACTACTGCAGCTGGATACAGTGCCACACACCTGCAATCTGAGCCCTGGAGAAGTGGAAGCAGGCTATGATCAGGAGTTCATAGCCAGCTTCAGCTTCATAAAGGCTGAAGCCATCTTCAGCCACATGTGACTTGACTCAAAATGAAAATAAAAGAAAAAAGAAGAGGCGAAGGGAGAGGGGAAGAATTGGGAAGAAGTCTGTGTAAACATCTTTTATGCAGCCATTTTCTTTGATGAGCATGTGAGTTTTCATTTTCAAAATATTTTCCAAGTAACATATAGAGATTATAATTGTATATTAATTGCAGATGCCAGATCAATTGTTTTACTTATAGAGGCTCATGCATTCCTCACAACATGCAAGATGAGTAAGCTCTTCCAGATAGTTGGATCCTTAGAATAACCTCACCCACCCCGTTTTCTTGGTAAACATCAGAACCTGGCTTTTATGTTCACGTTCTTACTCACAAATTACACTTTCCTGAAATTCAAAAACATCTGTGCTTGACACAAAGGCATGAAACTCGGTGCCTGTTTCTGTACAGACTCTCTCCCTCGGGCAAAGGCTTTTGCTCTAAAACTGTCCCCACCTGGAGCACAAGTGCAAGGGTTTCAGTCTCTCTTCCAATTTGCTTTTGCCTGGCTCTATTTAGTTTCTCCTTCCCCCTTCCTTCTTCCTTCCTCTCTTACAGTTACTTTAAGTGGCCCAGTAGGAAGTGGATCAATAACTACTGTTGCCTACCTTCCATTCCAATGTCCCGTTCCTCTCACCCACCCAGCCAACTATAATTAATCATCAAGTAAAGATTAAATAGAACTTTTTCAGGGAGTTCCTTGTCTACCAAAGCTGGTTCGGAACAAAATAAAACAATTCTCCTTCAAATGGGATTCTATTAGAAAGAACCTTTTGAAAGAACTCCATGCCAATAATTCTCACCTCACATGATAACTGTTTGCTTGGCCCTGGCAGTTGATTGTGTATCAGCAGGGGTCTGCTCTGTCACTGATGCTTCCTTGGTCCTTCAGAAAAACTCTACAATTCAGCAGAGAAGTAAAAAGCATTGTTTGAAAACTTTGACCCCGGTTGTATAGAAAATCTGAGAATCAAAAGGTAAAGAAATGATCTGCCTACTCTGTGAAATACTATAAACAGCCTCAAATTGAAAAATACATGGATATGCTTATCACCACCTCTTCACTCACATATACATAAAAACCAACATACACCAATGTAGGTATACACACATAAACACACACATATACATATATACATATAAATGCAAGAACTTACTTAAGTTTCTTTACAATTTATTATGTAGAAATGCAAAGACTAATTATTTTCACAAATAGCATAAATGAGTTAATTTCTTAAAATTCAGATTTGCATTTGAATTCACAGGAGAAAAGCAGAGAGGTCTAGGAAGAAGATCAAGAAACTGTTAATGTGAATCTTTTCTGAGAGAAGGTAAGGGATTTGAGGGGAAATTAAAGAAGCATGAGTAACGCTCTATGCTTTGTAGGTTGGGTTCATAGAAAAAAGAAGTTTGAACATAATATGTGCTTTTCTTCAACTGTTCCAAGCATGTTCTCAACACACCAACCCTTATCTTCATAGGAAATAAAATCAGATGTTACTAATTTTCCATTTTGTGCATGAAAAACTATAAAATGAGTTGAGAAAATCATGCCTCTCAACAGTTATCTCTTATCGTGTGTGCTCTCACCACACATTTAACTTCAACCTACAGAAGCCATGGTCACATCCATCACAGCCTTGGGGATGTTGGGAAGCATTCCCTGCATCATCAAGCATTTTAACATTGACTGTATGCCCCACCAATGCTGAAGGAAATGCGACGAATGAATCATGACCCTGTATTCATGGACCACTTCTTTGCAAAGCAAGAGACGCAATAAATTTTTCAAACAAGCAATTGTATTGATAAAACAATTGCAAAGTCAAAAGTGGCTAAAGAGATTATTGGTTGCAGTAGACTTTGCTAGTGTCTAGAGGTGTGTGTGTGTGTGTGTGTGTGTGTACATCTATATGCCCCTCTAAAGCCTCTCTAAACAACTATATGCCCCTCTAAACATATATAAGCCTCTCTAAACATACATATGCTTCTCTAAACATATATATGCATATATATCCCTGTCTAAACATATATAGTATATATGCATGTATGCATGTATGTATGTTTACATTGACAGGATCCTCTAAACATATAGATTCCTTTCTAAACACATATATTCCTTTCTAAACACACACACATATAAGGATTCTATATCTATATCTATGCCTAAGTGCACACACACATACATACATATAGTGTATATACACACACACACATAGTGTATATGTGTATATGTATGTATACACATATCTTTTTACATATATATATATTAGTGCAGCAGATGTGAAAAGCATCAGAAACAAGAGCATGCTTCAAGAAACTGAGACAGCTTAGCACTAAAGGCATTTTTTTTTTTCCAACAGAGGAGAAAAATAGAAGGTGCCGCCAAAAGACCAGAGGAGGCTGGTGACTTCCAGCTACCAGGAAGGACCTTGTAAAGGAGAGATTTATGTACACAATCACAAACTGGAACAAGGTAACTAGCATGGCTGCCTGCCTTACTACCACCGCAAACCACAGTTCACATTCCAGAGTTTCCCTAAGCAGATAGACCACTCGCCTCAGAAACAGATTGTTGGGATTATGTGCAAGGAATAGAACCTGAAACTGGGTAAAGGGAAGGGAAGGGCACAGGAAGGAAATAGGCAGTGAAACACAGTGAAGAAAGCAGCTTGAAGGTTCTGGCACCACTGGGGAAGGAGTTAGGCATTACATAATGTGCATTAGTTGTAGGAACACTGGAAAGTTTTGTTGAAGAAGAGCTAACACTGAGTTCTAAAGTAGGGTTGTTCATAATATCATTTTAAATGGAGAAAACCTGTCAAAGTGGGTTGGCTTGATGTGATAATCTTGCCTTACTCCACTCAGGCTGTTAATACAAAACACTATAGGTTCTAGAGTTTATAAACAACAGGAATTCATTTCCCACAGTTGTGCAGGCTGAGAAATAATGTACTGACTTGCTCATGTGTGCCAGGAACTGATACAATTCTCTGGTCTCCTGTCACCATTACTCCATCTTTGAGGGATCCTTCCTTCATACCCTGCCTCCCTAAGACAATCTCGCTCCTATCATCATTTTAGGGATAATAGGAATTTGGGTTAGGAGCATGAGCATTCTAAACATGACAGATCTTAAGGTTGTTTCCAGAAGAGTGAAAAATGCAGTCCTAGTTTAGGGAAATCCTAAGAAGATTTAAAATGAAAAAAAAAAATATATATATATATAAAATATACTATATCATTATATAATTAAAATATTTATATATGATATAAAAATATCATATATCATCTATACTAATAAATATAAATATATTTATTAGTATAAATATAAATAAATATATTTAATATATCACATAATATACATATATCATATGATATACATTATATATGAATATGATATATTCATATATAAGGTAAAATATATAACATATATGATAATTATATATATAACATTGCATGTTATAGTATATTATATAATATTAAATGTATATTAATTATATTATATATGTTGTATATTGTATAAATATATTATACATAATAATAAATTAAATAAATAAATATAATAGAGGTTTTTGAAGTAAATAATACAATATATAAATATAATATAATAAACACTAGAAATTGTTCTAAAATGGTGAAAAAACAAAATGCACAAGATGCTTTCACCTAAAAAAGGATGGGAAAAGGCAGCACGCTCAAGGAACTTGAACACTGCTTGACGTAGGCATGGAGGTACAGACCTGGAAAGCTGAGGCCGGAGGAACATAGACAGCCTGGAGTTACATGATAAGATTCAAATGTTTGGTTTGCCAATAAAGACTTGGGAGCTGGCTGCTGGGGTAAAAGCCCACTAGCTCAGAGAGGCTAAGAGAGATCTCAACTGATCTTCATCCCCAGCTTGCAGTCTAAAAAAGGAAACAGTAAGGTCCTCTTCCTCCATACCATCTCAAAAAAAAACCCTCAAACGGGATGTCCCTTCCTTCTACTTCCTGTGCTTCTCTCTATCTGTCCTCCTGACTTCCTCTTACTCTCTATGTTTTGTTCCTACGTTCACTCCCTGTCAACTTCCTGAGCATCTCTCTATCCGTCTTCCTTACTCTCTATGTTTTTTTCCCTATGTTCACCCTGGTTGCTTGCTCCACCTCTTGACTTATGGTTGACTTTATTTAATCCCATTCATAATAGCAGAAAACTCTTGGATTAAAGGCGTGTGCTAAGGCTGAGTCACACCACAACCAGAAACAGGTTTTTCCAAAGAAAGCTGAGCCCTCACTTAGCACAGGCTCCTTCAGCCACCATCATTGACAGCCTCTCTTCTATTAAAAAGAAGTACTAGTTTGAGTGAATTAGACAGTTGTTAGCTTTCAGTTTGAAAGGGGGTTTGTTGAATCTTGTGTGTGTGTGTGTGTGTGTGTGTGTGTGTGTGTTTTGTCTTCCCAGAAGCCCCTTTTCATCCTAAATTTCTCAAAGAGCAATGGTTATCCAATAGTTACTAAACCGGCAATGGAGAGATGGCTCAGCAGTTAAGAACGCTTACTGCTCTTGAAGATGACCTGAGTTAGTTTCCCAGGACCCATGTCAGGTGGTTCACTTCCATTTTATAGGACTGCTATAGTGAGCACTTGTATAAAACTTAGTACCTATTATGTAAGTTTAGCCAAGGAAGTTACATACCTGACATAATCCATGCCACAGGTAGGGAACCTGAGGGTAGAGGAGGTCAAAGGTACTCTGTTTATAGAAGAAACAGAATGTGGACTAAAATTTGACCCATTTCATTCTAAAATCTGTGCTTTTAATCTCTAGGCCCAGGGCAGCTTATGTTCAGCAAGTAAAGACATGAGTTTTGCAAGTCTCATGATCTCAGTTTATCCACAGGCCGCACGTAAAGGTAGAAGGAAATAATTAATTCCACAAAATTGTCACCTGTCCTCCATATACATATCTCTACACATACCTTACACACACAGAGTAGTAATAAAGTTTAAAGAAAGCAATGCAATGGCGTAAAGAATCATGAAGCAAAGACTAGATTGTATATCAGTCAATAATTTGCCTACTCTGCTCTGCCCAATGAGAGCACACACATGCAGTAGCAAGCACAGACAATGATCCTTAGGTAATGGCCAGGCAATTTCTCTAAATATAATAATTCTCTAAAATATAACACTCAACAGTTTTGGTTGTGAGCCTAGTCTTTAATGGCTGAGCTATCTCTCCAGCCCAACACTCAACATTTTTAAGGAATAAAATGAATGCTATCACTGTTATTTTAGAAGGCAATTTTTGCCAGGTAATAAACTTGTTAGTTTGATTCCTCAGGTCTCAGGGACATGCACCCTCCTGTCAACAACTACATGGGATGCATGGCAAAAAGATTTGAACAATTCATTACATACAAATGTAAGGCAGCACATATGGGGAAGTGTTTATAAGGTGGTTTAGGAAAGAGGACCGCAACAAATTCAGGTTAATATCCTTACCAGAACCTGCTGGTCTGGTCCAATAAGATCATAGAGTCGATTCTGGAAAAGCCGAATGCACAGCTTCTGTTACTCTCCAGCGCTTGGGTTGAGACATGTTCTTCCCTTAAAGTCCTAAGTCTAATGCCTTTTTATCAATACTAGGTCTTTCTGTGGATCATTCTAGAACAGGGCACATGATCAACACAGCAATAACACATGCTTTGCTTTCAGGCCTGCTAGCAAAATTCTGAATGGATGATGAATTGTGCTTCCACTCAAGCCAAAACTGCCAGCACAGGATTATCAACCAGAGCAATATTAAATGGGGTTTAAATTATTGTTTTAATAAGGCAGAATCTGGATTCCTCCCTGGTTCTTGACCAGAAGCCTTTGTCAATGAATCAACTTTCCTCTGTGTTTTACCTCCAAAGTTTACCTCATGGAACATGGGGGAACGCTATTATTTAAATTATACAAGCTACCCTGGGTTTTCCAGCAGCACTTTCTGAGCCCCTTTATAGATGAACTAGTTGGATGTTGGTCAAATTTTAATAAAACCAAAACAAGAACAGTATTACATTCTTTTTAGGTCATTAGGGTAAAGAGAACTTGGGGACAGCTAGAAATAGAGCAAACTAGAGATGAGTCTGTGGGTGTTTGAACACTGTGAGTACTACTTGGCCTGCTCTCTGACCCACTCTGGCCTCAGTGAACTCCAGAAAAACCCAAGGAATGTCAGGTGTTGCCTCAATTTGGTTGGTCACCAAGAAGCAAGCTGCCTACTGTGCCACACTGTCCTGCCCTGGCTCTGTCAAGGGTCTATGCTGTGACTAAATGTGGCTTGCTTGTTCTTGGAAGGAAGAAAACCTTCTGTCTGCACAGATGGATACCTGAGGGATATCTAACGGGACGAGGCAGTGTTCTCTCCAGTGCCAGGGTTGTGTGCAGCTCTGTCTCCAGTTACAAAGATGATGAGGAAGGAGCACCATACCATGCAAACTACATCAGTGTGACCCTTCCATGTGCTATCACTTCCTGGCGTGGAATCTGGTTCCTGCCATTCACAGTCACCAACCATGAAAAGGATCTGAATCCGAGAGTGAAGGGGACAATGGAGGCAAAAGACCTTCTCAGGAGAACTTTAACATGATCCAGTTATTGAATTCTGAACTCAGTTGAGCTCTATGCTAACAGCTTTACATAAGTATTCCAACTGAAATCTCATACAAACCTATGAGGCAGGAATTATTAGCCCCTTTTGACAGGCCAATCTGTCACATCTTGAAGCCAGCAAGTTTTTATAAATCAGCATGACCAGAGTCTGGCTGATGATATTGCTCCTCTGCTAACCTAACCAAATTCTATTCACTGGAGTCCTGAACACACAACTCAGGACTTCCAGGAGCAGGGTTTCTGTGCTGGCCAACTGGCCACTAGAGGCAGCCAGCATTCTCTGGACTGCATCCCTATTATGGGGAGCTGGAGTGTAGCCCTCTGCACAGCTGGCTTTCTAGCAAGCCTCTGTTCCCCTTTGGATCTCCTTCTGTCTGCTGGCTTATGAAACTCAGGCCTTCTGTTAAATCTGCTGGGACCTTAAGTGAGGATCATGCTGTGCACTTCTACGCAGCTTATTATTTGAAAGTCTTTACAGAGGTCATTACATCAAGTCACCAACCCATCCTCTCCCCTGCGTTGAAGTACATTACTGTCTTAAATACAAGCAATTCTAAGGGCATACTTAGCAATTGTTTGAGAGTTTAGTCATGAATGAATAAATGGAGTATGGTTGGCTTTTACTAAGGCAGCTGGTGGCAGATTCATGAGTTCCTAGACATCTGTAAGCCTTAATACAGATTTTAACAAGACAATGTTTATCATATCAAAATCTAGGATTTTGTGTATCTTGTGAGCCATAGTCTCATTTTCTCTTCATGAAGGTTAAATAACTTCCATTAGAGCCTTGCCTGTGGCCTGGGAAACTCAGTCTCATTTCCTTTGCATAAAAACAATGATCAGTTTCATCTAATGCTTAACTGGGTCACAAGGCTATTGTCATAGACACTTGGTCCTTGTTGTCCGCCCCTCAGAGTTAGGAGGCTGACAGTGCACCAAAGTGCCTGGGTTTAAATCTCAGCTTGAGCACTTCCTGGCCCAAGCAAATTCTTCAACCTTTCTTAATATCAGGCCCACTATCCATAAGGTGGAAGCAGTAAAATAGTTCCTACCTCAGTTTGCTGGTAAGATGAAATGGGTACACGGCTTCAAATTGCTGGTACCTATCAGGCTCAGTATGTGGGTTGGCTGGTATGAAAAGAGTGAACATCAATGCCATAATTCTGTAAGTGGAATAAATCTCTTTGTAGACTTGGAGTGTTTTTTTTCCCATCCTGCATGATTGCAAGAAAGGATTTTTACATACAGCCCCTGTTCCCCAATAAACATTCTTACCCACAAGGGATTTATTCTAAGATCCTTATTAGATGCCTGAAAACTCCCCATAATGCCAAGCCATATACCTGTGCTATATTCACATGGACATACCTGTGATTATTTGTAAAATTATGCATCCAGATATTAATTGTAAGCAAAGATGAAATAAATTATAAACATGTGCTCTACATCTCATTAATTTTTTTTATTTTACTGTATTTACCCACATTTTATTCTCACTTTTTTAGTAGGATATTTTAATGCTTCTATTTGGTATAGCCAAATTGTCAACACTACAACTTTCGCTCTTTGGGACAATTATTAGGTAGAACAAGGGTATTTGAATGTGAGGATACAATGTATCTCATGATATCCCGTGGCTACATTAAAGGATGACAGAGAAGGGAAGGAGGAAATGGTCACATACAAAGTGACCAAGAGCATCTAATGGCTTTGCTACATGTAACACCCTACTCTTGTAACTAGTCCATCCTAAAAGATGGACAGTCATCCACGAGTGATCCCCATGACCTACATACCTCTTAAAGGCACCTCAACAATGTTACTTTGGGCACATGAGTTTTGATGAGAACAGATCACACTCAAAGCCCAGTTAGACAAAGTAAGATTCCCATTCCAGTCAAGACAGAAGAGGAAGCACCGTGTCACCTTGGTACTTATAAGATTGTGTAACCTAAAACTCTGCTGCTGCTTGCTTCTAGAACTTTTCCATTTAACGGTTGATTGTAGAAAACTGAACAACAGAATGGGGCACTGTAGACAAGAATAATACTTACATATAGAGATAATTTCAGTTTAGAGGAAAAAGCATGTATCCAAGTGATCACTTTTATGTGACTGTTGTACATATTCTCTCAAAATCGAGATGGAGATTGTCCATCTGGGGCAGACATGAGTCACTGTATTTCAGGGTCAAATTTAAATGATTGTGTTGACCCATTCAAGTTGCCTTTTTGTTACTTGATATTTCTACTTCTTACTTCCCCATGTTGCTTTCTAATGAACTACATCCATTTCCAAGATATCATTTTCTTAGGTGTTAAGAGTTCTGCTTCAAAAAATTTTGAAAATCTGCTTTTCTCCTCAAAGATTGCCACAGCTTTTTATCATCAGCATTCTCTCAATTCAACATAGTTTTATACTTAATAATCTTTTTCCCACTCTAAACTTAAATTCCCATTTCTGCTCTCAAAGCTTGTTCTCTTTTTTCCTTTACCATTTACAGCACCTGGGTCCTTTTCATTATACTCCAATTGTTCTCTGTTTCACAAGTCCTTGAAAAAAGGAGAAAAACCTTTACCTTCGCTTCTATTGGAAGCTTAACAGTTTTATGCGATTTCAGGGAATATCCACATTTTCAGAAATACTCAACCAATAACACAGATCCTCCGATACCCTAAATAGAGCCCTGGGAATATTTCCCTTTGGGCCATACAAATCTCACTCTTTAATGAGGAGTTTCCTTATTTATTTCGAATAGACAGACCAGTGCAGTAAATTCCTCCAAGTAAAAAGTGACTGACAGATAAATAGCACCCAGGAGAATGGATTTTTTTTTAAAAAGCACCCAATGGCTTCTACATACTCCAATCAGCTCCAGTGGTGCTTTCTGAAGAGTTCTAAGCTCTCAGTGGGTCAGCACAGTTAGCAGAAGTAGGCTGCCAGAGAGCCAGATGTTGCTGTTGGAGACACATCAGCAACAGCTCATGCACAGCCACACTCTGCAGAGACTAGACAGCAAATAAACTTTGATCATTTTATTGCAGTCATTCAAACAATCATCATGAGAAGGGGTTGTTGTACAGAGCATTTGTTTTCTCTTTGGAGAGCTTGCATGGGGCAGTGAAGATTAGACCCCAACAAATGTAAAATTCTTAGTAAAGCGAGTGGAAGAGACTGAGGTGGAGTGATCAACTTTAACTACACAAGGAATATCCCTTCTGTTTCCTTCTCAAGTGCAATATACCTTGTTCCACACTTGAGTTCAGCAGCCAGTACTTGGTCAGTGTCCACTGGTAACATTTACTTTGGCATCAGTCCACAGACTTTGGATTAAACACCATTCTTTTTGAAATGACAAAGAACTTAGGTGGCCTCCCCCCGCCCCCCATTGCTTTTGGTAAGAACTTTATCTTGGCCATGTAGTTAGTGACACCTTGAAATCTCCCTTCTTCCTGTTGTCACCCAGGCACTGGAATGACAAATGAAGCAATGCAGAAGCATTTTGTGTTTAGTGAGAGTTAACTTTACCCATAGTTAAGGTTTCTCCATCTGCTGAAACTGTTAGTCACTTAGACACATAGAATAGAACACATAGAATATTTGCTACAGAAAGACTCCCAGTACAAAGAATAAACAGATCTTGGGACAGTACAAAGCTCAGTGGCTTCCATCTTTTTGCTCTCCTTCAATGCCAACAGAGTTACTTCTCATTTGCCAATCAATCTCTTAAAGACATCTGGTAGCACTACTGCAAAAGGACCATTCCCTTCTTTATCTACCATCTTCATGGTGACTTCAACCACCACTTCCTGTGACATTCTCAGAATTGTGTCCAGCACAGTTGTGTCGAGTACCAGCAGTGTCACTCTGAAGCCACCACAGTCTAAACCACCACAAACTCACTACTCTAAATGCAGCTGTTAGCATCTTCTTGTCAATTTCATACTCCAAGGTCACCCCCATCCCTCTCACCCCACCATTCCTACTGCCATCAGCATCCTTCCTAACACATCTCTGCCAAACTTGCCAAGGTACTATCCTTTCTACCTTAGTGGGTTTGCATCCTCCCAGTGCCTAGATTCATTAACTTTCATTTGTACCAATCCACTCCAGTCAGAAGTAACAGTCCCTGTCTTTGTTACTCATGGTTGCTTTGTTTGCATAACTGTATTCTAAGCACTTAAGACATTTTTCCTCTAGGCATCTCTTTATAGCTTATCAGCTTTGATGCCCATGATATGCACACTACAGGAAGGAGGATGAAGATTAAATCAACAAAAACAATAGAAAACCCATATTCTCTCTTCCATTCTCTATCCTATCATAATTTCTAAAAGCAGTCCAGTGGTGAGAATTTGATCAGTATGAAGAGAGGGCCATAAGGGATATGAGCATTCAAATTCTCGGACATTTAGCCATCAAATGATTTGATTGTACTTATTTGTACATACTTGTGGGCCTTCATTTCTCTGATTAAATGCTGTGTATCTGAAGCTAAAACAGGAATATTTTTGAAGGTAAATTGTAAGTAAGGTAGTTATTTAGAAAGTACTAAGTAAGTAGTGACAGGGAAACAACAGTGGTAAAAATTAATAATAACTGTTTCTGCTCATGTTTTTTTTGTTTTGTTTTGTTTTTGTTTTTGTTTTTGTTTTTTGTTTTTGTTTTTTTTTTTTATCATTTTCCCTGGCTGAGGTTCTCTAGAGAAAAGGGTACAGAAGTATTGCAATTTCTTCCTGACTTTCTGAACTATTATCAGAAATTGCTAGGGCATATTCGCCGATTAATGAGTATAGTCATAGTATTGCCTGGACAGAGAACCTCTAGATTTATTAATTAATTGCTTACCTATATTTTAGTTTATCTAAAACCTCTTTGTTGCATGCAATTTCCCTCAAAGGAAAAAGAACAAGATGGCTTCTGAAGTCCCATAACATTTTGCTTTGGGTTTCTTGTCATTGATAGACAGAGTCTGATCTTTAACACATCCCCTGGAATGTAAATCATGATCCCAGCCCATCAAAGAACATTCCTGGAAGTTCTTTATCTCATCAGCCATGATTTCACTGTGGCCTTTTCCAAGTTTCTGTAATCCAGAGGGATTGTAAAGGCAAGATAGAAGGAAAGGCTCAGCGTCTCTCCTATGAGATAATGGTGATATTTCTTAAAGTAACTTTGTCTCCTTGCAACATTGTCATCAGAGGGGGTCACATTTTCCTCCCTGCAGCAGCATCTGCAGAAACATGAATCACTCTGGACAGCTGGAGCAGAAGGCAGAGGGGAAGGTTTATATGTTGCCATCCAAAGAGCTTAATCAACCAAGACATACAGCTTGATGGTCGCCTGCTTTCAGGGATTTGGAAAGTTATCCCTTCCATTTCTAACTCTTTCCTGATACATGTCTCAAAAACCAGTGTTCAAACTGTTTGGATTAATTTATTAGCCCACGTAATCAGAAAAGAGGTCATAAGATGTGGTGCTTGGTTAATGCTGTGCCAGAAACATCAGGATCTAATGAATGGAGTCCTGGCTTCGGAGCCAACGTGAATGGTCCATTTGCCAAGTCCATGCAGGCTGACTCAGTCCTACGTGTGATTAAATGGGCTTGGGAGTGCACTCCTTGGATCCTTGAAAAGGTAATTAAACTGCTGTGACCTAAACTTCCTTATCTCTAAAATGAAGGGAATTCTTCTGTACTATGAGGCTGTAATCTCCCCATAGACCATTCCTCCCTGGGAGGGAGGAAGCATCTGCAGAAAACTTCCTTTTCCACACCACAGCATACTAAGGGCATAATTAGCCTTTTGCTTTCATAGACCTTTCATTTATTCAACAAGTATTTATTGAGTTTCTACAAAGTGCGTGGTATTGCGTTAAGTACTGGGTATCGGACGGTGACTGAGCAGATATCATTACTTGCCGTGGAGCCTATAATCTGGTGTGGTAGCCACATATTAATAAAGAGGCCACACAAATAAGTGGATAATTACCACTTAGGTATGTACAAAGAAGAGGAGCAGGATGCAAACTAGGGTTTAGATACCCGTTCCCTTGCCTAACTAAGTCAACTGTGAGTGCGGAGCTCCCTGAAATGAGAGAAATGGAGGGAAGACATGGTGAACAGATAAAAGACCACCATCGTGCAGGGAAAGGATGACAGACATGCTTCAGCGAGTTCCATGCCTCTTACCTGGATGTACACAGGTAGAAAAATCTCAGCAACAGTTTTAAAGAAAGCTCTCTGTGCTCCTGCACAGTAAGGTGTCATGTGAGGGCTGCTTACCTACCCCCTAGAAAAGATAGAGATACTGAACCATCCCCCCCAAAGTATCACTTGGCCATAGAAATTGTCTCTCTTTCTAATATGCCACTCTGTAGAAGGGGGGTTGGTAGACCCTCAAGAACTTGAAACCAGTGGATACCCAAGTACTCCAAATATCCCATTCTAGTTTCCACTGAGACTTGTATATTATTTTATTTTTAGAGAGTATAACATAAAATATAGCATTGATTTTTGTAGACTTATCTTTATGCCCAGTTACATTCCTGGCTTTTTTATAGCTCTAAACCATCTGAATGTGATTAAGCATAATTTTACGCAAAGACACAGTAGTGTACTTTGTCTTCTAGCCCATGGGAGATGTGACAGTCATGGAACTTAAGTTCAAAATGCAGAATCTGTTCAGCCAGCAAGCTCTCTGTCCATATATGGGCTGATTTCAAATGAATATGACACGACTGTTCACTGGGGCTCATGCATATCACAGAAAACTGGTTTCCCCAAGTTTTCAAATGTGTTGCTTGATGCATGCTTCCAGATGATGGGGTGCTTGTCTGGGCTGCATACCCATTATATTGTTCTCTCGTTTTCTCCTCTGCCCCCGGCATGACTTGTTCATCATCCCATGCAGGGGAAGCTGTAAAGGAGAACACTACTGAGTGGATTTTCTGCCCTCACTTCTACACATCTGGAGTTGTATCAAGAGTAAAGCTCTGCCTATGACCTTGACCTTGTGAAATGCCTAGAATTCAAATCTCTTATTCTCTCTTCATTTAACACCTAGTTTGCCTTCTGTCCACTCCCAACTCAATCCACTCACACCTTAACCCACCTCTTTTTGGCTTTCTTTCCAGCTGCTAATGTCGACTCCTTGCAGAAGGCCTATTGTGCTTCCATGGCTCCTCATACTCTATGCTCCCTATACCAGCTTCTCATCCCTTGTACCAGTTTTTTTTTTTTTTTTTTTTTTTTTGCTCCTTACCCAAGATCAGGACTCTGAACCCATTACAATCCAATCTTCCCTACATGTTTTAGAAGCTATGAGTAAATTTCTATTCTCTCTCTCTCTCCCTTTTGTTTTTGTTTTTGTTTTTGTTTTTCGAGACAGGGTTTCTCTGTGTAGCCCTGGCTGTCCTGGAACTCACTCTATAGACCAGGCTGGCCTCGATCTCATAAATCTGCCTGTCTCTGCCTCCCGAGTGCTGGGATTAAAGGCGTGCGCCACCACTGCCTGGGTATTTCTATTCTCTTATTCCATAGTTTTTCTGCCTTAAACTAAATTGCTGATGATTAAAACAGTTAAAAAATGATACAAAAGAGAAATACAAAAATAATTCAAAATTATACCACAGAGAAAAAAATGATTGAACATATTACTGAATGTCATAATGTTCTTTCTTACCCCCTGCCATAGATGTATATATGACTATGATACCATTTTTATTGTAAAGGAATACAAGATGGTGGACAATATACAAATTTCACTGTAGTTTTATTTTTTCAAAATTTATTTCTAATGCTGGTTCTTAAATGCTCTAACCTCCCTTGTAATTCACCACCCACCAGAGGTAATGGAAAAGAAAGTATGCAGGGAAGTGGACCTGTTTAGAAAGGTTCTTTGGAGCAACTCCCGTCTGTGTTGTCTAGAAATTGATGGTTCCGTTTACAGGTAGCTTGATCCACTTGCCAACACTTCACGGATACACGAGCAGTACAGTCTGGTAGAGTTGAGATAGCAAACATGAATCAGCAGGCCCAACCTAGCAGAAACAACCAGGTCTCAGCCTTGGCACAAGTCAGCAGGAGGGACTTGGAACAGGGCCAGCAGGAACATCAGAAAATAGTTCTCAGCTGTGCCTATATCAGCGATGAGACGATCAGCAAAGACTTGAGACCCACAAACATTGCACTGCTAGCTCTATGAGAAAGCCTAGTTCAGTCTCCATCACCATCCATTAAGTTTTATTTATACTCCCTCTAATGGGTCTTGCTTCAGAACGTGTCTTGCCTCAACACATGCACCTATCTCAGCTGACATCACTCTGCTAATCACTCTGAGTCTTTGCAAGAAACTGCAGCATACCACCAGCAAATTTTTGGTGCATCTCTCTCTGTGGAGTCCTGACAAATGAAGATCAACTATGCAATGAACAGTGGACAAATGCATGAGTGTCGTGAGCAAAGAATCTCTCATCATGTGTCCTTTAACGTGCTTGCTTTAGCAGAGCATCCTTTCTCCTGTGTCTGCTTCAGCACAACATTCCTTCACAAGTCTGTGAGTCTGCCTTAGCCTTTCACCTGTGTCCACTTCAGCTAAACATTCCTTCACGTGTTTGCCCAGCAAAACAGCATCCAACACAACTAACTTTCCAAAGAACCCTTAAGTTTCCACTTCATTTCACTGTCCATTTGCCTATACATCACATTTTACAATCACTTGATAGATGGATGCATAGACTTCTATGTGTCTGTATATGCATATATGTGCATATACTCTCATATTTACTGGGAGGCATTTGGATGGTCTGAGATTCAATGTAGCTATCCAGAATACTAGAGGTGGCAGAGCTGCTATTTGTAAATCATCTTGAGTTTCATTTTCTTTAGAAATGCCTCTATAATCCATAGCAGAACACTTGCATCAAAATGGTCCCATAAGGGTATTCATTTTTTAACCCCCAAACCTGTCAACACATTGTCTTTCCTGCCAAAAGAGATAGTGTGGATATGTTGTAGGGCAATGAACTGTCATCATTTGAAGCCAGGTCATCTGTTTTTGCAGAACTGGGAAGCCAATACAATGGTCTCATCCCTACGCTTGTTAAGGTTCTCCAAGAGACTCAGTGAGCCCGCCATTATCCTCTCTGCACTTTGTCCAGAATTTCCCAATAAAACTTAATTTCTCCATCACATATAATGTTCCATTGTAAATTTACCCTTGGGTGAATAAGGGTAAATTTAACTAAAATTTCATTTAAATTTTCCAGCGAAGAGAAGGAAGATAGAGTACCTCATCATCATATCAGCTAAAAGGACCTAGCTAGCCTGCTGCTGCAGGTATAACCAATGGTCTCTATGTACAGCTGCTATCAACAGGGCCCTCAGGTCCACGGAGGCTGCAGAAAAATGAACCAAATACAGACTACATCTTATCAGTATAGATTTCCTAAAGATCTTGGTATAAACCCCAAACTTTCCTTCCAGTGTGGTTTTACATGATCACAAGTGTCATTTATGGGATGGCTTAGTAAGTCACAATGGTTAAAACCTAAGCAGTGCTTCTCAACCTGTGGACCACAAGCCATTTAGGGCTCTCCTATCAGATATGTGATAACCTGTATATCAGATATGTGATAACCTGTATATCAGATATGTGATAACCTATGTATCAGATATTTACATTACAACTCACAACAGTAGAAAAATTACAGTTATAAAGTAGCAAGAAAAATAATTTTATAGTTGGGGGTCATCAAAACATGAGGAAATGTATTAAGGTGTCACAGATGTAGGAAGGTTAGGAACCACTGCTCTAAAGAGTGAAAGGAACTACCAGCCCAGGAAGAACACTAGAGACGCTGAGCTCTGACTCCCAAGCTCATGACCTCTCTTTAAACTTAAGACATTGAGGCAAAACTGCCAGTCACCCTGAGAACTGCTATTCACCATGCAAACAAGGACCACAATGAACCCTTGTATTGTGTCTATTCCATGATTCTTTGATTATAGCGCCTGATGCAGATGCTGCTGGCTCACTTAAGAAAACAAAGATTTTATTGCAAGGGTTTTAAAGAGCTCTTGAAATCCACAGGAGGCTGAAGACTGAGCTGTGAAAGCGTCAGCCATGAGTTTCTCTGGAGAAAGGAAAGAAAAGGGACAGAGTCATAAGGGCACTATCTACAGGAAGAAAAAAACTGAAAGATTTCAGACCTGAAGAAGATTCATGTGACTAATTTTTGGAAAATTAATGTGTGAAAATTGATTGATGATTTCTAAAATAAAGCCAGCAGAAAGAAAGAGATTTGGAGGCAGGGGAATTTCCCTCTCTGATCATGAGCCATAGCAAGCACTTTGCACACGCCTACAATCTGGTTCTGTTATTGCACCATTTCAGCAGGTAACTGAGATTCTGACAGCTGGGTGCCTTGACCAAAGTCATAAGGCAATTAAATGTCACACCAGATTCCCATGGCGGGCAACCTTGTTCCTGTGAACAATAAAGTCATGGGCTATATCATGAGGCTCTCTGAGAATTTCCCTTGAAAATCTTGGATGCCGCTAAAGAATGTGAAATGACTATGGAAGTGAGAACAAATTTAAGGAAGGGCCCAGGCTATAATTAACATTTATTGGACATTGATTTATTTTATGACTTTGGATTGATCATGAAATAAACCTGGCAATATCACACTCGCCTGCTTGCACAGATACCAAGATTCTACTTTAAAGCAACATACTGGCATATAAGCTCTATGAAAAGGGGGAGCAACATATTCTCTTGCATACCCAGTGTGTGCTCTCAAATGGGACACATAATCAGGGTTTGATTAGCATTTGTTCAATAAATGAACGTGAGGAATGCATCTTAACATATAATTTAATATTTTTAAGTAGACTCAAATACGGCGGCATAGGATATATCTGGAAGGGAGATGCTTAGTCAAGATGTGGAGAGAGGAAGAGTCACAGAAGTTTCATGGGAAAGGACCCATTACCTTCTCCATGTTTGTTATAATGCCTCCTAGGTGAGCAGCAGAAGGAGTGGAATAATCTTCATTACCAATTTACAAGTGTTCCCAAGTGTTTTAAATACTCTTATGTCTTTTAAAGCGGCTCCTACACTGATCATTTCAATGGGGGAAGAGAAGAGGGTAAAAGATAAGACTTTTTTAGTTAACTAGATTAAGGAATGGGAAAGGCTAAAACCTTTCTCCTCACAAAACTGCAGCTAGAACAAAGTGGAAAGTGATGGAACAAAGTGATGCTTCCATGGTCTGAAAACTCTAATAGTCTAATATCTCCCAGGAATATCATGTCTCTTTATCTCTTTGAGAATTAGAGAAATAGCATTTAGCCAATATGCAAGCTGAATGTATCTGAGCTAACCCACTCCAAGGCCAGAGTCTCTCCCAACATGTGAGTACCCGGAAGCACCAATTATTACATATCTTTTAAGCAAGCCCCTGTGTCGGTATTCCATAGAGAGAAGGGGCATGGTATGAAGTCAGAGTGGAGCTCACTATTATGCAGATGGTAGGGACTCAAGGGCAGCAAGCCAAGAGGAAAAATGAACGTGTACTTTTTTGAGTGGTGTTGTTTTCAGTGATATGTACTAAAGGTCATTTTATTTTATTGTTTTCACGGGGTGGTTCACAGAGAAAGCTGCTAGCATAATTCTCTGAGTGAGAATGGCCTCCACAGGCTCTGACATTTGAATGCTTGGTCTCCAGTTAGTGGAACTGTTTGGGAAGGATTAGGAAGTATGACCATATTAGAGTAAGTGTGCTTGTTGGAGTAGGTGGGGTCTTGTTGGAGGAGGTGTGGTCTTATTAAAAGAGGTATGGCTTATTGAAGGAGATGTGGCCTTGTTAGAGGGGGTGTGGCCTTGTTAGAGGAGGCGTGGCCTTGTTGGAGAAGGTGTGCCACTTGGGTGGGCTTTGAGGTTTTCCAAGCCAGACCCAGTGTCTCCATCTGTCCCTCTCTGCTGTGTGTGGAACAGGATATAACTTAGGGTACTCTTTATCTAAGTTTTCAAAGAAGGCTGTGAGAAGCTGAGGGACATGCCTGAAGCTAAAAACACGAGTGAGAACGTAAAGTGCTCCCCAGGACAGAGCATCCAGTAGGGCAGAGTGCTGGGGGGAAGGGCAAGAAGCTGGTACATGTGACTAGAACCCTAGGTATCTGTGATGAGTGGTGGGACCAGAAAGATGAGCTGAGTTCAGTCAGGGATGTGTCTACATCCTGACCCTTGGGTGTGGCTCAGGACCGGCCAGGGACAAAGGTACCATAAACCTGTTTCCTCTGAAAGAAAGATACGGTGCAGGTCATGATAGGACAGGAACAGAAATCCGTAGGAAATGAGAATGTAGGTTATAGGCGAGAGAAAGGGGACAAGAGGTCACCGTAAGTGTGAAAAGTTTAGGGCACTTGGAGCCTTTGGCATGGTGTTTCCTTAGCCTTCTGGGTCTCTAAACCCCTACTTCAGTGAATCTAAAGCTTAAATGGCAACACTTGACTCACATATTGTTACAGGGTTTCAATGCACTATGGTTTCTGTCAAGTGCCTCTTCTGTGTGCAAGGTCTGGCTCCACTAGACACAGGCAGCAGCCATTGCTGCAGTCTGCTTTACTGCCGAGCTTGCCAGCACCTCCGCGTTCCATGGCGTCTCTGCGTTGGCAGGGAAAGCTGACACGGAGCTGACAAGCGGGATGGTGGAAGCAGGACGCTGATGCTGTTCTGGTTTCAGCCAGGATTGTTTGTTCAGTCCTCACAGCTAGCATGAGGCCTCCCTGGGGACCCTGGGAAATCACCAGACACCCGGTAACCAAAAGGCAGGCCGAAATCTGAGCAGCCAAGAGGGAGGCCGAGGCAGCCTTTGTGGGGAAAACATTTGTTCCCCTTAAAGAAATAGGATGTTTGAAAAGAAAACATGAAATCTTGGAGACGCAGACTCCAACACATACATTATAGTTACCACTCCCTCCAGATGGGCTCAAGGACCACGCCAGCTACATGATCTGTTTCTTTGCCAGGAACAGACTCACTGCAGAGAATGCTGTGTTCCCGCACAAAATAATCTTTGTGGTGTATTAAACAAGATTTGTTTCCAATTGCCATTTTCCCAGAGAGCAAGAATCCATTCTAATTCTTTAAGTTCACGATTCATTCAAACCTTATAATATCCATAATCGACCTGTGGTTCTGGGTGTTGTTTACTGGGACTGAAAGAATGCCCTGGACTTTTTCCAGATGCTGAAAAATGCTGCGGAAAATGAGTGAAATTAAACCGGTCTAGACCTGAATTGAGAACACTGTCTGAGAAAGAGAATTAGCTGCATCCAAATTTAGTTCGACGAGCCTCACTTCATGGGAAGGCCCGGACAGCACAGCTCCGAAAGGAGGCAGGCGGCCATTTGGCCCAGGGTAGATGAAAACGGCTCAGTGTGGTAGCCTGGGTGTTTCCATGGGTCAGCTTCTCCATTCCCTGGCTGTGACCTGCGTGAAGCAGAACATAGTCCACTCCCAGGGGTCCTGATGACAGTGCTATCCACCGTTTACCAGGCTTTCTGTCTCCCTCTTCTCCCTCCACTGACGTCAATGGCATCTAACCTAACTAACTAGCTTCCTACACTTCATAGAACTCTTTATTGAAGCTTGTTCTAATTATTCAAAGTGTGGGGAGACTTTCCATTTGTCTTCCTTTATTTTCTGAATAAGATTTTTTTTGGGTGACCCAAACCCCCCAAAATTATTTTATTTGGCATTATTATGTGAAAGCTTATCAATAAGATTAAGACAATCCAAGGATTCAAGGAACAGCTCATCTTCTTGTAAGTTTGTACGTATTCGTATTTGTAAAAGCCAGAAGAGAAATAACTTTTTAAGGTTTCATGTGTGTGTGCGTGTGTGTGTGTGTGTGTGTGTGTGTGCGCGTGTTTGTGTGATGTATGTGTACTCTCAAAGGCCAGAAGAGGATGTCAGACTCCTCCAGAGGAAGCTGGAGCTATAGGCACTTGTGAACCACTGGACATGGATGCCAGAAACTGAGCTGACGTTCTGTGGAAGAGCAGTAAGGGCTCTTACCTACTAAGTATGAACACAGACCACGGGTGTTCAAGTGATTTTTACCCCTTCCCTCTGAATAGCTTCTAACTATGTTGTAGAAAGCTTTCTCTAATTAGGAATCTATAATTCACAACACTAAACAGAGCAGTCAATGCCATGTCCTGGAACAGAAAACACGAAAAACAACATAGAAATAATTAGCTTGTATTATCTCGTTAGGTCCTCCTGTTAATAAGTTAGATCCGCCTTCTGGCTACATTTCTTCCAGAAAATGGTTCTGAGTATGACATATGAATGACACCCTCCCCACCCCCACCCCCTGCTAGCTGCCTTCTCCACAGACTTTTCCTTTGCTTTATGGTCCATTCTTTACTTTGGTCTCCTTAGGAAGGTGGCTCTCACTTGAGAGACAGTCAAACACAGTGGCTGTGTACACAGGCTCAAAAGCTGGGTGGCTTCAAATTTCTGGTTTGTGCCTAGCTAAGCATTCCTAGATGTCTTACCCCATATTCTGTTGCTATAACAGAATTCCACAGCCTGGGTAAATTACAAATAATAGAAGTTTATTTGGTATTCAATTCAGGAGGCTGAGAAATCTAAGAAGCTGGAACCAGCATCCAGCATGATCCTACGTGCAGCATGCAGTCAGGCTAAATGAGTCCTTTCATCTTAAAGGCCCCACCTCATACCATTTCAATGACAACTGAGTTGAGTTCCAATGTGATTTTGGAAAAGACTTCCAGACTGTCATCCTGGTAAGTCTTAGCTTTCCTGCGCATCATTATTTTATTTGTAACAAAGCATAATTGTTGTAATGACCCCTTATCTATGGAAGTCTTTGAAAATGTCAAGTGAAAAGTCAGTGTTTGGGGAATGATGGATAATGGCCTTCGTTCCTCTCCTTTTTCTGTCTTTTGCTCTCTCTTTCTTCATGAAATTCTTCAAGTTTGTAAGTTTGACCTACATCGACAGCTACAACATCAAGATGATCTCTACTGTTCTCTTAGGGGCTACTAAAGCTAAAACACCTGTGCTGTGGCATTTTGTGACAATACAGAAATGAATCCACATTAACCATGACCAGATAGTCTGCCAGTCTTTCTCTGTCACATTGACTAGACACCATCATACCCAACATCAGTTTTACTTACAAAGGTACCTGGGTAAGGCTAGTAAAAACATGCCAAAAGGATCTACCTTTACAGTTCTCAATTCCTGTATTCAACTTCTGAAACTATTTTCAACAACCAAACTAAGCCAATATCTGTTTTAATGGGATAGCCAGTCAATAGATGTCAAATTCAGTCTCTGTAAAGGTTAATAAATAGCATCTAATGAGTGTGGGGTGCGGATGAAGTCCTGAGTCGATGTGTATTCCTGACATGGGTGTGGCAATATGAAAGATGCCAATTCCTCACACCCATGGGAATGGCAAGGCTTTCCCCTGGTTGAGTATGGTGTTGACAGTCTAATTAGAAAGCATCATCCATAGCTCCCTCTGCCAGATGACTGCAGCCTGAGACTTTTCCCCTGCTGAGACCCTCTGCCCTAACGGAGAATAGCTTGCTCGTCTCCTCACTCTGCTGTACACAATACATTTGCTGACTTTCTAGCTGCTAGCATAACTCCATCCCAACCCTACCCAATCTCTCCTTTTCTGTCTCTGGGTCTGTGTTTCTTCATTTACTGACCAGGCCCCGTCTTGACCCCCTTTGTCCGAATCAGGTCGATCCCCAAACCTGCAGGTCATGGCAAAATGAGTTCACAAATACAGCTTACGGTGTTTGCAGCTTCCCTGCCAATCTCAATTTCAGTAGGCTTAGCTCTTACCTCAGTTGTTACGAGGGAGTCCTACTCTTAATCCTCGTATCCACCGTCAAATTTAGAGTATTAAAAGTTTATGCCGACACACTCACACACACATGATATTTTTTAGTATGAAATGTAGCTTTCTATTTTGTAGCACAAGATTCAAGAATGCTTGCAAACCATCCCATGGCTACTGGTTCTGTGTCTGCATTACTCCTTCAAGTGAGCACCTCTTTTAGTTTATGCTTGCTGATGATTTGGTTTTTGGTAAAAGCTATGCAAAACTGATGTCTCTGTGTATGGATCATATGTTTTGTCCATAATATTCCTGCTTTGCAACCATTTTCTCCACCATCATTTGAATAGTCATCACTCTGGATGATATCTTGGCCACATGTTTGTGTGTGTGTGTGTGTGTGTGGTACACATATGTGCATGTTTGTGTGTGTGTGCACACACACACACATGCCAGTGGATATGTGTGAACATCAAACATCTTCCTTGGTCACTCACCACCTTTTTCTTTGAGGCAAGGTCTCTCATTGAATCTGAAGTTCAACAATTCAACTAGACTAGTCAGCCTGTAAGTCCCAGGGATATACCTCATCCACCTCGGTCATACCAGGATTTGGGCACATGCCATGCACCTTGGGTTCTGAGGCACTGAACTTACATCCTTGTGCTTGTGTAACAAGTATTTTACCAAATGAGTCATCTGCCCAGCTCCCACTTTGGCCACTTTTGCCTTCTTTTCCTAAGTAGTAGCATCATGTAATTCTTAAAAAAATATTGTATTCCTTTAAAAACAAAACTTTGATTGTCCTTTACTTAGTTTTAAGGTTAAAAATAAAAATGTTATAGGTAAATTGATAGTGATTTTTATTCCTCGGACTCAGTAACTATAAGAGTTCCTAAATGGGCTGATGAGGTGGCTCAGCTGTTAACAGCACTTGTTGCTCTTCCAGAGGGCTTAGATTCAATTCAATTCTCTCACATGATAGCTTCTGCAACCCCAGTCTCACAGGACCCATTACCTTTCTCTGGCCTTTGTAGGCACTTCAAGCTTGTCTCACACAGACATAGATATGTGCATGCAAAATATTCAAATGTGTAAAAAAATTGTTAAAGAAAAAAAAAAGAGAGAGTTCCTAAGTGTTGCCACTCTAATTGATGGCATTGTGAGCCTGGGAGAGCAGGGTCTAGAAATGAGGTGAGCTAAAGTCTGATGCAATAGCCAACTTTATTCAGCACATCAGACAATTTATACCTGATAGTTAAGAAAGGTCACCTGAGTATGGGTCTCATGAGTTTAAGCTATACATAATCATAAGGACAAGCTGCACATGGCAAAAACATGTTTTTCCATAGAGACATATGAATAACAACAGCTGAAGTAAACCCACTCCTATCCTCTACACCTGGAAGGAGAGCAAAAACACACTCCAAGAACATCTTGTGTTTTGAAGAAGCTGAGGTCACAAGACTCTTGTCTTGTTTTCTTGGAGTTTCCTCGCAAGGACTCAGAAATCTCACACAACTCCATCCTTGGACCTAAGGAAATCTCTAAACATTTTTCTTAATGAATTGACAACTACAAGACAGTGCTGTGGAAACCCTCACCTAATGTATTTAATGCGTCTTGATTACTTTAAAGTAGAATGGACTGTTTCCCTACTGGCCAACGGTGCTTTCTGTTCCAGATTTAAATCTGTGAAAGAGCTTTAGTCATGACCCTTCCATTCTGTGAAGGTTTTCTTTATAAGACAGATCAATGAAGTTCCTATTTTAAAGTATTTAGACACTTTCAAAACAGTCTCACTATGATAGTCCAGGTTACAAAAATATCAGATCATTCTAAGTAGAAAAAAAGTACCAGCGGGGCCTGGGGTTTAGGTCTGTATGTTTTAACTGTTTGGGAGACTACAGCAGTAGGGACTCAAGCTTGAACCATGCCTGGGCTACAGAATGAGATGAAGTGCCAGCCTGGGAACTGAGCTGTCTCAAAATGCAAATGAAAAAGCAGGCAGTAGCTCATTTGTGCAGTGCTTGGCTAACCTGAGCGATTTGTTTTCTAAAAAGCTTTAAGCTTCAACACATTATCTCACTCACTCATTTTATCCAAACACTTAGGGTCATATGAACTAAAACTATTTCTAGAAACTACTAAGGGTTTTAGAACTTTTAGATGCAGGAAAATCTATACAATGACAGCACCCACTGATATACCAATGTGATGTCGGCTGCTGAGAGAGAAAGCATCAGTAGTCTCCAGGGATGGTATCTTCTCCACAGGCTCACCCTGAGAGCTTCTCCAACCTCCAGTGGTTAGCTCTGAACTCACACACACATTAGCAACACTAAATTATTTTATCTATTATTCTCACCCCAAAGTACAGAAGTAGCCTTCATATAGTATTCAACAGATCGGTGCACACATGTGTGTGTGTGTGTGTGTGACAATAATAATAAAGAAGTCAATGATTTGAAGAGGCAGTCAGATGGGCCAGAGAAGAATTAGAGTGAGAAGAGGGAGGGGAGAAATGATATCAAATAATCATGTATAAAATTCTAAAAAAAAAAAAAGAGAGAGTTTAAAAAAGAATAAATAAAGCAAAACTGTAGATCACACTATATAAAGGCTACTTCTCTACTTTGGGGTGAGTATAATAGATAAAATAATATTTACCAATGTTATGTTACCAATGTTATGTGTATTGCAATAATTTGGGTAATAATAGAGTCTTGTAACCAGGACCAAAGTCTACACAGGAAACAAACCTTCTGCCTTTTTCACGCCTGACCTGTTTGGAGTCCACCCTGTTTGTTGTCTTACTCACAACCCTAAGAACTTACTCATTTGACTTCTGTAACATATGAGTGCAGGTCATGTTCATATTGTTATTTTTCATGCATCATATCTTACAGCTTTATTAAAATATCCATATTTGTAGGTAATCAAGCCCTTGTATAATTTAATGATTTTAATAAATGCACTGGATTTTGCAATCATGACCTTGAATACATGATGAAATATTTTTATAACTCCAGTAAGCTCTTTCATGACATATATTGCTTATATCACTTACCTCTGCCCTAAGGCAACCATCCATTCATGTTTCGTCTTGATAGGTTCTATTTTCAGAATTGTCCATAGAAATCAAATCATACAACATTGGTTTTTACTGCACTTAGTATTTTTGAAAAGAGGCAGTCACTCCAAAGTTTTTGTTCAGAAGGGTAACATCATATGACTAAAAGAAATAATATGGCTGATTCATGAGACTGATGGTCTTAGAAGAAGTGGGACAAGGGACAAAGGATGGAGCCTGATTAGAGGTGGATCTGGCAGTCCAGTGGATAATGTTTCAGAGAGACCTTAGGGGGAGAGAGAGAGAGAGAGAGAGAGAGAGAGAGAGAGAGAGAGAGAGAGAGAGAGAGAAATAGATGAACACAAGCTAACAAGAGAGGAGAGAAAGTGTTATCACACACAGTATTGAACTCCAGAGGGCTAAATGAATGGATCAAAAAGTGGCAGAAGGCTAAGAGGATGGATCAAAAAGTGGGGTGGGGATGATGGATTAAATACTTCACAAAGGATAAGCCATTTTAGGCTGAGAAAGGGTCTTCGAAGTTTAAGTATGAAGGGCTATTTGGTGAATTCCTAGCGTACTGTATAAGTTACCTAGGGACCATGAGCCCATGAAAGCACACTACAGATGATTTCTCTAAGGGTACTCTAGCAAATCCTTCTAAGTTGAACATTCCATCCTGGATGTTAGCTCATTAAGACTCTAGAAGTTCTAAAGGAGGATGATTAAGACTCAGGAAGTAAGCAATTCATACATCTGAGGAAGTTCCTGAAACTTACCAAACTCACATGGTGCCCTCCATCCTTAGGCATCATGCACAGTAATGGCTGCTAACAGGAGGAAAAGTGTGACCTGTTGAGTTGCCTGCAAGTCATGCAGAGGGCTCTGTGGTTCCAGTTTTCATGTGTCATCACTGGGCTCTTAGGATTAAGCTATGAGTTAATCATGTTTAAGTAACCCCTTACCCATATTCTTGTAAGTAATTCCAACAAACTCATTGTTTAATAGAGTCGGAGACTGGTGGTATCATTACTTTGGTCTGTCATCTGTTACTGATTTGGAGTGAGTAGATGTTCACATCTCCTCAAGAACAACATCATACAACAGGAAGCAAGGACAGTAGCACCAATCAGACAATGAAACCTAGTTTTAGGATAAGCGGCACCTACTGTGCAGGGAAATACTAAAGAGGACCAAGAATGTAGAAAATGGGAGGAGTTACATAGCTAAAGTTTGAGGATTCACCCCAGAACTTCCTACACACTTGTAGATATTGCCTTGAAAGTGGTTTCCTTTTATATTTCTGTGACATTTTCTCTGTTCTCATGAAGTACTATACTAAAAATACACCAATTTGCCAGGTGTAGTGGCACATGCCTTAAATCCCAACACTTGGGAGGCAGAGGTAAGTGGATCTCTTGTGAGTTGGAGGCCAGTTTGGTCTATAGAGTGAATCCCAGGAGAGTCAGGGCTGTGACACACAGGTCTCTATCTTGAAAAACAAAATAAAGGAACAAATGAAATACATCAATCTCAGTTAAGCCCACCTCCCCAGTCACATATCAAATCATCTCAGCTGAGGTTGTCCCATTTGACAGTTTATGCTTTGTTAGGACCTGTGGGTAGGACAGGAACGTTTCAGAGATACCAATCAGCCTCTCAGAAGGTGTCTACTCGATACTGCCCCGCTGGGATCCCCAAATACCAGGTGTCATAACAGCCCCTGTGCGCCATCTGAACTGGATGCTGCTATAGTGTGTCGCAGCAGCATGCCTGTGGGGGCATCTCCTCAGTTCCTATGCATAACATGTGCAGCTCGCCATGCAGGGCAGCCCGCCTTCTAAGTAGGAGGTAGGCAGGATCAACTAAACAAGATTTGGGGAATTTCGCCCCCCACATACACATCCTTCTTTAATTTTTCCTTAAAAGGCTCACACCCAGTTTCATTTTCACACACAACGAAGTCCTTTGTACTTCCCCATGACCAAGTCCTAGAAGTAAATGTTTTCTTTTAAGAAGAAAGTGGGCGTGGATGACGGGCACTTGGGTGGAATGTGAGTAAAGGCTTTCCCCCCAGCATTACCAAAACTCCAAAGGAAAACAGAATTATGTGGAGCTTCTAATTTGGCAGCAATACTTTCCTTTTAATTATTATTTTTTTTTGTTACTTTATAGTCTTTTTTTAAACCATTGGAAAACATTTGAGTTTAGCCATATTGGCTTAAAAGAGCTAAGTCTCTGAAGTGAGCAGAACTGGGAGATAGTGGAGACAAGCTGTCCTCTATTCTCTTTTCCTGCACAACTTTTCAAAGTGACGTTTTCAAATATGCTTCTCATGTCGCCTTGTGTAGAATTCACTCTCATTTTCTACACAAGAACTGAATGTGAGTGACTAAACCAGATACAGTTCCATGAGACCAAGCAGAGAGGTCCGGTGGTAAAAACACAGTGGGATTCCTAATCACCATTATTGTTTTCTAGCTGGCCACCAGAAGGGCTGACCCTGGCTTTGCAAACTGTGGTGCAGACACACACTTGCTGGGCTTTAATTGGAAGTACACCTGCTGTTTTCAGCAGTCAGGTGATGTCAGCATCCGAAGCATTGCTCTTCTCCCCAAGAGCAACATGCTCAAACCTTCCTCAAAACTTCCTGATGAGGAGAGACCTAAGACACACACGAGCAATAGAATCTTCAGGTGTTCCCCATCACAACAATTGCTCCAATGGAAATGGAACGAAAAAAGAAAGCCACCCCCCCCAATAAAAAAATGACACCTTAAGCAGTTTCAGATGGCAACTGAGCTAGGCCATGCTTGCTTTGAGGAATGAGGCTTATCAGAACTTTGACAAGACATATGAGTGCCTTTCCAGTGCTGTACAATCTTAAGTATTCCATAAATATTTATTGACCCTCCTTTGCCCTGGCTTTTACCTGAGGTCTACATTATATACCAGGACACAGGCTATACACATACACATCTTTGCATCTATACTTAAATGTCCGAAGGAGAATCCCATCAGCTGGTACCTATCTACCATGTCCGCTATATTCTGGTGAGTCCAGATGTGCTAAGAATTTTCTTTTGTTGAAAATGATTTCTCACAACAGGATTGTGTTTTTAAAGGTAGACTTTCTAAATCATGAAGATAATTGGCACCTGTGTCAGGCACTACCCGTGTGCCTCCTTTCACGGTGTAGACCGCTTCCAGTCTAGATGTGAGATATTCTGGCGGTAAAGTATTAATTCCAATATATGCTACATTGTATGGGGGAAAATAAAAAGGGACCCTGGTTAAATATAAGAACGCAAATGTTTAAAAGATGGCCAGAAATGACCTCTTCAGAAAGAGAAATAAACCGAGACTCAGGGGATGGAGGAGAGGCAGACATGCAGGGTGCAGGAAGGGGGGCAGCATTCCAGAGAGGCCACCACGTTCCAGGAGCCTGGAAGACCTCTGAGGAACTGGCAGGAAGCCAACGATCTCCCTGTGGTGAGTGAGGAGAGGGTGTGAGCAGATGAAGTCTGAAGGAGAGGCCTGAGTGAGGCATGCAGGGATTTGCAGGCAATCATACAGAGTTTAGATTTAATTCTAGGTGAAGTGGGTAACCCTTGAAAGATTTCTGAATTACACTACGTCAGGCAATGCAGCTCAAGTTATTATAAATGATCCTGTGCTTCCAACACCATTGCTCAGTGAACAACAGTGCGCTTTTCAGAAAGACATTTGCCAAGTTCCAGAAGAACTGATTGGCTCAGCATGGCCTATGGGGGCTAGTCAGAGGATGAGCTCACACAGCCCAGACTGAGTTAGTAAGTGGGTGAATCCCCTCGGGGAATGCTTATGATGAGAGTGTCCAAAAATATCTGTCACTTCAATTCAAGGCCAAATGCTATAGATTCTTCTTCTGAGTCTCAAAATTTTAAATCCTTGCAAAGGGTATGCTTGTGTAGTACCTTTTGAATGTGGCATGCAGTTTTCTGGTCAGTAATGCCCAGTTTCCTGACCTGTATACCCTGTACACCTGTGGCTAAGGGAAGAGGCGAAGGGGTCCCTCTGCCAGTTCATAAGCATCTCTACTTTATTGCTTCTGTGGGAGTGTGGTTCAAGCTTGTCTGCTACTCTAATGCCCCTTCTAGTAAATTCCAGCTGAGGACCATGTAATTAGTCTCCATGTGGAAAAAAAAAAATGTTTGCTTCTACAATGCCTATGCTTCCTCTGAACTGAGAATTATATTCACTGTACCCTTGTCTGTTTCCCAGAACCGTTTCATGCAAAGGGTAGTTAACATACAAGGGGCACTGCTCCCAGCCTTTCTCTTAGTCCATCTGAAATTGAAACTGTGCCTTTCTTAGTGTCTTAACTCCAGGACTTACAATAAAGAGACTTTTCTATACTGCTGTAGGAAACCTAGAATTCGCCGTATTATATTAGAAGAGCATTGCCTGGAGGAACAGCAAGATGAAGAGAGCTCACCAGCTCTAACTGATACAAGAGGCAGTCTTTGCTATTTAGCTTTGGCCACTGAATCCTCTAATTGTATTTTTTTTTCAGCATTGTATGCTATACTTTAATTTTTTTTATGACTCACTCTTTCTTGATAAATGCCTCAAAAGTTATGTTCCTGAATTATACTAAATAAAATGGCTGGCGTTCACACGTACCACCTTCTCAAAAGATGTTTGCATGTTGATTGGAACAGAACCAACGTTTTATGACAATGAGAAAATTCTTATGATTATTTTTTTGTATATAAGGAACAACAATATTATTCTAGAAATCCCCCTGTCCCTAGTATATCATCTTAGCTAGAACACTTCATATACACACAGTTAGCTCTGTTCCTTATGGCACATTTTCTGTAACAAAGCTAACATGTATATTATTGGCATGGACTTGGTTGCAAAGTAAACCTTACATTCTCAAAAATTCAAGGTTGGATGTGGAATTAATGGAAAATCAATCGCTTCATAACTACACTTAAAAAAACCAGTTACTTAAAAAAGTACGGGGAAGAAAAGGCTAATTATTTTTATACTTATCACTGTCTGTAAATGTGCCCTGATCTGGCCAATTCAAGCACTAATGGGTAACAGCTGGGCTTGAGGCAAAATTATGAAAATAAATCACTTTTGACCAGTATTGTTTTCTTTAAAGCAGATGAAGAAGACACATTGCCGACCCAAATGTGAATGGATGATGTTTTTCTCCACGTCAAGATAAAGGCTTTTCTATGGACACGTAGGACGATGCATCACATTTAATGAATGTACCAAATGAGAAAGAACTGAATGCACATCAACCCTCGATTAGAGAATAAGTAGAAAATCACACAGAGATGGTACAAAGGAGAAAGATGCTGGTGAAAATTCCCGAATGTTTTTTCCTCTGACTCCAACGTCCTCATTTGTAGTTCTATCTTCCTAAACATCAGCGCCATATTCCGTAATCTAGACTTCTACAAATGCAGAGGAATTCATTTTGTAAGCTATCTCTTGGCCCCATGATAGTCTTCACAGTCCCTAGCTTGAAAGTCACTGAATGGGGATCATTTACTTTCATGTAAATATGGAAAAAGCTTTCCCTCATAAAAAAATTCAGTTAATTTTATACTGGAAATTAACAATGGGTGATGTTCATGGATGTCCATCCCATTCTGGATTTTCAATTCCACACCGACTTGGTTGAGTCTTCTACTGATCCACAAACATCAGCTTCAGGATGGATGCTCTTGAAAACTGGGAAGAGACAGGAATGAGTAGTGAATGACCTAAAGAGCAGCACCACCTGGCCTCCTTCCCCAAGCTCTTTGCTGATAAGCGGTTTTTCAGAAGAGGCTGTACCTTAGTCCATTTTTCTTTTAATAAATGAATACTACAAATGAGGGAATGTATTTTCAAATAATATAAATTTACATTTTACTATTGTGATAGATTATATGTCCGTGGTTATAGCCATTTTCTAGCCTATTCTGAACAGTCCCAAGAGTACAAGATATGGCAGAGCTAGCTGACTTATTGACTTATTGGATCTTGTCTCCTTTCCTTATTATAAGTAGGTCATGATTTCTCTCTCTCTCTCTCTCTCTCTCTCTCTCTCTCTCTCTCTCTCTCTCTCTCGTTTTGTTTTTTCGAGACAGGGTTTCTCTGTGTACTCCTGGAACTCTGTAGACCAGGTTGGCCTCGAACTCAGAAATCGCCTGCCTCTGCCTCCCAAATGCTGGGATTAAAGGCGTGCACCACCACTGCCTGGTCATGAGATCTCATTTAATTATCTAACCTGGAACCTGATATTTGTCAACAACTCAGAACAGGGATTAAATTTCAATGTGACTTTTGGTGGAGGCATTCAAACTATTACAAGATAGTCTTCCAAATCAGAATACTGTATCATGTTACCAATGCTAAAATACACACATACAGAGAGAGGAGAGGGGAGGGGAGGGGAGGGGAGGGGAGGGGAGGGGAGGGGAGGGGAGGGGAGGGGAGGGGAGAGGAGAGGAGAGGAGAGGAGAGGGGAGGGGAGGGGAGGGGAGGGGAGGGGAGGAGAGGAGAGGAGAGGAGAGAACCTTTTTGAAGAAACACGAGGTTTTTGTGGTTGAATGAAGCAAAAAGCCTTTTAAAAAGCTAGGGAAAAAAATCACCCACTGAAAGTATAATTATATGCATCATATTATAATATGATTTGTGGTAAATTGCTTTCTGAAAAACAAGTAATTCACAATAGAATTTGGGGAAAATAATTCAAAATAATACCCATAGAAACGCCTTTCTTCATCCAACAAAGAGCTAGTGTTTGCTTGTTTATGGTCGAGTTTTTGCTGAGACAACAGCTGCACTGTCTGATGGTCTGTTCTTCTTCAGCGCCACAGCTGCAGCCCAGAGAACATCTTCTGAATGAAACCCACCAAAGTCAATTGCTCCCCCATTCCCAAAGTAAACACATTCTTGCACTCTTTCTAGGGAGAGCCATAGGCTCTACCTGCATTTAAATGCCTAATTTGCATGATTCCAGTCTGCTTTCCTAAGAACAATTGCCATTGTTAAAGAAAATAGTTTTCCAACTTTGTGTAGGTCATAAATGACTCTAAGAAATTGTCCACTGATGAAAAAGTTCATATAAATACACTAGATATCTATATTCAACTATCTGCTGCCAAGAAAATGAAAGGATAACCTAAATGCTTCTGGAAGTAACGCTGGTAAACATCTCTTCCACTTCAGTGCTATAGAATTTTTGGTCCAGGGAAATCACAGAAGGTAAAACCTGGTAAGAATAGCATTGCATTTCATTCTCTATCTTTAACACTATTACTACAACTACTACTAGTAGTAGTCATAGCAGTAGCAGTAGATAGAACTCAGGTTGCCATGTTAACCCAGTTTGTTCCTTTACCCTGTGAGCCATCTCACCAGCCCCTGATATCCTAACATTTATGGTACTATCCCCTTGAGTCTATGTCCATCTTCAATGATCTCTGCTGAGATTCTATCTTAGTCCAGATACATTATAATAAAAATTTCACTCCAAATCCCCACACAAATACTAAAGAAATTTACTTTCAAAACTAAGAAGTCTCATTCTAATTTTTACATGGGAAAGAAAAAAATAAACAACAGTATCTAGGAAGATTCCCGGAAAGAGTAATATAGGGAACTAGTCTGGACAGCTGTTTAGACACACTTGCAGATGGGTGATTTAAGAAGATTGAACTGAGTATAAATAATGACTAGGCTAGACAGAATAGAAATTCCAGAAATAGATTCATGCATCGTGGTAATGTGGTAAATTTGGACATTTCATATCAATAGACTGCAAATGCACTTGAATAATTGTTTAGTTCTTGGCCACTAAAGCATAGTTGACAAGTAATCTTCCAATTTGAGAAGGACTTAATTAAATCAGCTAAATGCAAATAATTATAAAGTTCACAAATGATAACAGAAATAACAATGCGCTGTGAGCTGTGTGATACTAATGCAGGGCTTCTACAGTTACACTTTTCAAGGATGGGAATTCAAGAGATACGTATGCAGTTTCAGCAGGGGACAAATTCATTAATGCTAAGTATTTTCATTTTTGTGAATTTTAAGGGAGTAAAGGAAGCATTAGAAATTCTGGAATTTCTAAGGAATTCACCCGTTGCACAGTTGAGAAATTAAGTGTGCAGGAGACACAATGGAGAAGGAGCTGAGTAGAACTGGTCAGTCTTCAGGGACTTGCACTTTTCAATCTTGTGTGCTCATCTGGAATGCATTATTCTAAGATCTTTCCTTGCTAAACCCAGAAGAGCCTTTCTGAGCTTTCAATCATATCTATTTCACACTAAGAAACCTACTGTACAGTTTTCAATTAATTCAGCGAACTGTAGTTTTATGTTACTCGGAGAAATCGTTTTCATTGAAGACAAACAGAAAGTCTAGAAAGAGTGTCAGGTACACAGAAGCTGAAGAAATATGACTTACGAGGTAGGCATGAATCACGCAGTTGAATGGAGAACCAGGGTTATGAGAGAGCTACCTCTTGGAGTTTAAGCATCATACTTTCTAAAGTAGCTCCTTATATTTAATAAGCAATGCTGAGTAAATGAATATAACAGAGTAGACATCAGAGTCTGGAGAATACAATGAACACAGACATTGAGAAAGAGCCTCTTTTCATTTACTATTATTTAAAGTAATTTAGGCATAGGCTAATATCTGGCTATGTTATTCAGAAATTTTACAAAGGGCTTTTCTGAGAGTTAAACTTTATTGATTTTAAGACATGTCCCTTCTTGAAGTAGCTTGAGAATATCCTTAATAAAACTTTAGGTTTTTTTTTTTTTTTTTTAGATAAGTAAATATGTGGTTAAAATTTTACTTAGACTGCGGAGACCAGTGATTCTCAATCTGTGACTTTTTGCTCTACCCACCTTTAGCTCTAGGATTGGCTGCTCTACCAGCCCCCACCCGGCTTCCCTTGAATCCTGGGACAAAACACTCACACATAGTTGTTCCTTGTCAACTTGCCTTAGGACACAATTGCTGGGTGCTACTATCTCCCACCTGGAAAAGTGTGCCCTTAATAATATTTTTATCTCTACTCCTCCCACCTACCCTAAGCCTCACTGTTTGGTTCCACCTAGACCCTGTCAAACATGCATGGCCACCAACCTATTGTAGTGATCACAGACCTCAGCTGCTCCTGAAACCTCACATGGTGTCCAGCATCTCCCTCCGAAGCATGGCAAAACTCCCCTCTCCTTTACATCTTCTTTTCCTCCTTGGACCCGGAAGTCTCCTGTATACCTTTGGTGGTGCATGCCTTTAATCCCAGCACTCAGAAGGCAGAGGCAGGCAGATTTCTGAGTTCGAGGCCAGCCTGGTCTACAAAGTGAGTTCCAGGATAGCCAGGACTATACAGAGAAACCCTGTCTCGAAAAAACAAACAAAAAAAGAACCAATTGGGGAACAGGTGCCACCTAAGACCATTGGAAAACACAGATATCTAGATTATGATTCATAATAGTAGCAAAGTTACAGTTATAAAATAACAACAAAAATAATATTATGGAGCTGGAGAGATGGCTCAGTGGTTAAGAGCACTGAATGCTCTTCCAAAGGTCCTGAGTTCAATTCCCAGCAGCCACATGGTTGTTCACAACCATCTGTAATGGGATCTGATGCCCTCTTCTGGTGTGTCTGTAGACAGCAACAATGTACTCTTATATATAAAATAAATAAATTAATCTTTTTAAAAATATAATATGATGGTTGGCGGTCACCAAGACATGAGGAACTGTATTAAAGGACTGCAGCATTAGGAAGATTAAAAATCACTGGGATAGACCATGGTGATAAATTACTTGTCTTCTTAAGGACTTAATATGAGCATCACTTCAGAGAATGTCTAAATTGGCATCCTCTTGCAGGGCCAAGGCTAATAGCTCTGAGGCAGGAAGCTAATATGAAGGTAAATCAAAACCAAATTTTCCCTTAAACTTAAGTATCTAATATCTCTTAAGACCGTCTGATAGCTTATACTCAGCCTGTAAATAGACAAAGAAGGCAAGAAAGGGTGCACTCCTTCTTAGAACACACATGTTTCCTTCACCATTCCACATTGGCGCGATGTTGTGCCCACCTCGGCCGGCAAGGAAGACACAACACAGTCGGAATCTTCTCAACAGCCTTTATTGCAGGAACGCCTCGATGCTGCTACGGGGACCCCGGGCACCCAGGGAGGTCTGCCTATATACTCTCAGCCCCCATCCACTCACAGCAGGCCACATCACCTCACCAGGCACGCAGCTTCAGCCAATCAGGGTGGCAGGGGCATGTCTCCACCAAATATGGACTTGTTTACACCGCCAGCATCATGGTGCACCTGCGCAGCTCTCACGTGGCTTATTTTCAGGTGTATGAGGAAGTCAGGTGCAAGTCATAAGACTTAGCTGCAGTCCCGGGCGCCATCTTGGGACTGCTGCCACACCCACTCCTCACAGCTCCAACCATGATGTGGCAAGAAATTAGAAGGTGAAGAATATAGCCCAGCTAGACACCCATGTGTAGTGACTGCTGCACAACAAAAGTAGAGCTAAAAGTCTTAGGAATCGCAGAGCCCAGGTGTTCAGTGACTCTTACCAATCTTCATACAGCATTTTCTACCTTAGCTGATGGACCATGGACCTTTGCATGAACAGCAACCCCAGGAAGGGAGACATGATATCCAGTCTCTGAGACTACTAGGTAAGGGGGAAACAGGATATACAAAGTAAGACCAGATCCACAATGGCAAAGTAAGGTTAGTACTTAAACTTCTCATGCCAGAGAGGCAGAAAAGCCTAGGCAAAGGCTTCTACAAACCTTGCTTGCTGTGATTGTCTTGTACTTACCTTGACTTGGCAGGCACCCCCTTTCCCTTAAAACATTAACTTTAATGTAACTACATAATGGATTTCATTATGATGTTTTCCTAGTTATCATTACACTTGGGCCATAGTCGTCTACATCATGTGCAAGGTATATTAAGAACACATGGTTCATACTGTAGCTAGTAGTCAAGAAAATCATAGCATATTTACAACGAAGTCTTTCCTTCACCAATGGTTCTTCCCTGGAGCACCTCTAATCATTTTAAAAGAAAATATGGCTTTATTTGTTAAAGTTATAAAATTTGGAATCATATTGAGAGTTGAGGTGAAGTGTAGAGAAAGTCACCAACACAGAGAACTCCTTACCTACAAGTGACCGACTCAGGCAGAGTTACCAGAAAGCTTTGAAATCCATAGACTGACAACACTGGAACGGCACACACCACAACACACAACGCTGGAGTAAATACCAGTTTCCTATAATTACTCTCTTTGGACTGCATCTGGAAGTGTCTGACTTAAGTACTTATGAAGTTCAGGAACTAAACAGAATACTCTTAGTTCAGATATATTATAATACAAAAAAAAAATATTCACTCCAAATCCCAACACAAAAACTAAAGGGATTTCTCTTCAAAATGTAAAAGTCTTATTCTAACGTTTGTATGGAAAAATATACAACAGTATCCAGGAAGACTCTCGAAAAGAGTAATATAGAGAACCAGTCTGGACAGCTGTTAAGACATACTACACAGATGGGTGATTTAAGCAGATTGAACTGAGTATAAACAATGGGGTAGGCCAGACAGAATAGGAATTCTAAGAAATAGACTCAAACATGAATTGGGATAATGTGACTAATTGTAATTTTCATATCAATAGATTGTGAATGGACTTCTTAGCAACTGGGCTAACTGGTCAGCCATTTGGGGAAAAGAAAAAGAAAAAAAAAAAACCTTCCAAGAAAAACTCCACATTAGAAAAATGCATGTTAGAATAAACCTATGTTAATAAAATAGGAAACATGGGTAAATTCATTTATTATTTTTAATTGGGGAAATACTTTCTAAATATGATGTGACATTCAAGATCAATATTAGGAAAAATGATTAAGTACACAAGATTATATATGGAGAGAGAAAGAGAGAGAGAGAGGGAGAGAGAGAGAGAGAGAGAGAGAGAATAAGCAGTAAGAAAAATATAAAGCAGGTGGGTAATATCCATTACACAGAAAGATAAATTTTCCTAATATGTAAAGAGGTATTTACTATAAATCAAGAAAAGTCCCCAAATGTGCAGTAACCATGAAGAAAGGATATGAACAGGGAGTTCACAAATAAGTGGCCAATAAACAAAGGATTGCCAATCCCCACTCATAGTAAGATAACTAAAATGTCTAACTACACAGTCGCTATTCTTTTTACTTTCCACCTTGCAAAACTCTGCAAGTTACATTGCGTCTAGAAAACAAAATGGGAATTCCCCCAATGAAGGGAAATTTGGCAGATCTAACAAAACTCAAGTATGTATTTAATTCAGACGTTCCATTTTCAGTCATCTGTCTTACTGATCCACTGGTGTGTGCATGGGATTTTTTTTTTACTGCATTTACTGTTTTTAGCATCAGTGAAATACCAGACACTCCCCTCCCCCAGTATCCAGCAATATATAATTAGCTTTAAAAAAAAGGAAGAAGAAGAAGAAGAAGAACCATTCAGCCAATCAGTGCAAAGTATGTAGCTTTTAAACATGAGGGGCACTGTGTTGGGAGAGGAGAGATTGCCTGCCTGCGTTGGAAAAGTAATTCTTGTGCAGGGGAGTACTCATATTCTGTAAAAGGCACAGGGAGGACGTGTGTGTTTATAAAGTAAAACAATGGAAGCATCAATCAACTGATATCGTTAATTTGTCAAAAGAGTTGCAGAGAAGGTGGAGAGCTAAGTATGGAATAATCTCGTGGAGGGACAGAAGTAGAGGGCCAGGAAGAAAAGCAAAGCAATGTGTGTGTTCAGACGGTTACCAAGTTACACTGTCAACTTCATGATGATGGGAAATTGGTATGCACTCAATAGAGACAGAGCCTCAATGGCAGGACACATGTGGCAAAGACGGCAGAGTCATCTTAAGTCTAAACCCTGGATGACCACCTGGAATACCAGCCAACATTCAACCACTTACTCACAAGGCTGAAGAGCTAATACTTTACAGAGACTATATTGCAAAGCATGGTGTTTGGTAAGCTAGGCAGATATATTAATTTCTTTCCATTACAACATTTTCACCTTACAGAGGATTTATGAGGTACCCTTGTAAATTGAGAAGTATCAAGGAATGTATTTCTGTGTGATTTAACTTTTTAATCAAATGAACAACAAAAGATTATCATAGGATAGGTCATAGGTTAACCACTGAAGTCCTCATATGAAAGTAGACTTTAGGGTCAGCAACCACAACTGAGGCCTAGACTGTGAATAGCTGAAGTAGAGGGATAACAGGAGGCAAAAAATAAAAATAAAAATAAAAAACAAATAAATAAGAGTATGCCTGGAGCACAAGGCAGATTTTTTGGAGTTTCATGACTCAAGCAGAAAAGCAGCCATGGCATCCAGTTCGTTGTCAAGTCTTGTTGACTGGCTGAATGGACACTTGATAAAGGATGCTGGAGACATCTACTCTGCACTCTCCCTGTCCTATGGAGAATGGCATCTGTCCTTGCCTGCAGCTGCTTCGGGGACACCGGCTCTATTGGGTCAGGGAGGGGGTGAAAGTTCATGTTGACTTTTATTGGATGAATTTAGCTAATATTTCAAAAAAAATCAGATAAGAACCGGCTACTTAGAAGCAGTAATAAAATGCAGCAAGAGGAGGAATGAACATGGGGGTTACACAATGCTTGGAAAGTCCCTTGTTACGGACTCTAAATGCAGGGCCAAAGAATGAGAAGGCTGCAAAGAGCTAAGTAACACATCTTTCTGGCAATGATCAGACTCAAGTTGTGGCTTTTGTCTCAGCCAGATGGCCTACAATGACATGCCAGCCTGGTGAGAGAGTCTGCATGAAAAGGAGCAAGGATATAAGACTAGAAGATTATGTTCCCCTGTGAAAAACTGTATGTTTGTGGACACACACACACAAAAATAAGTAATGAAAGCAAGTCAACCCATAGCCAATTAGCTTTTCAAGGGACTTTCAGTGCCAACAAAAGGAGACAAATCCCAAGGAAAAGGCAACTTTCAGTGTTGGGCCATAGTCCTTTGAGTCTCCCATACATCCCTGAATGTGGCAGGAAGCAAAGCTGTGCAGCCCTGAGAGTCATACACCACACAGGAAGGACTCAGTGGTGGCTCTGAAAGGAAGATGTGGCGTTGTAAGTATTATAGGCAAGGAGTCCCTACTAGAGAACATGGTCAAGTCTAAGCAAATCACTCAGTTCAGTTCAGAGGATTTTGGAGATGCTCTCAGAGGGGCCTTCAAGCACAGCAATAATTTACATTCTCAGAATGGAAGTCTGAAGTACAATGATCTTATCCCTTGCCTCTGCTTTGCCATGTGCTGTTCTCTCTCTCTCTCTCTCTCTCTCTCTCTCTCTCTCTCTCTCTCTCTCTCTCTCTCTCCTCTCTCTTTCTCTCTCTCTCTCTCTCTCTCTCTCTCTCTCTCTCTCTCTCTCCTCTCTCTCTTCCTCTCTCTCCCTCTCTCTCCCTCTCTCTTCTTCTCCCCTCCCTCCTCCTCCCCCTCCCCCACCCCTCTCTCTCTCTCTCTCTCTCTCTCTCTCTCTCTCTGTGTGTGCTTGCTTTGGGTGAGGTGGAAAGAGCTATATTCTTGTGCCTCGCATATGTATATTTCAGAAGCTATGTTTAGAGCTGAAGAATAGCATCCTGATATTCAAAATTGATGCAGTGAATAAACTGGCTATTGACTCTGTCTTCTAGGGACCACCCAACCAATAATGAATCTTAGAGTTGGCCAGACTAGGGCAACTATTTGCTTCCTAATTGCCTTCCTTCAAGGCACTCTTATCCAGATTGCCTTTCTCAGTTTCCCTTTCCTGCCTCAGAAAAAGCATTTCTGATAGTATACACTCCATCTTCAGAGTCCTTCAGGATAACCTTGGAAGCTATTATACAAAGACTTCAGAACCTTCATCCACCCGAATCCATGAAGGACCACATGGTTGGAGCTCATCCCTTCTCTACTTCCTCAAATAAAGTCTAAATGAAAATATGCACTGGTTTATGAAGCCACTGAGATTTGAGCTTGACATTATAGGAACCAACAGACATTCATCCAGGAGCTGATATCTTCAAGGAATGGGGGTAATATACCCCAGGGTAAAGGACTTCAAATGACTGTACTTGGCCTCATAGCAGATAGTTTTGTGTTATAGATTTGTGGATGAAGGAGAAAGAGCAGTCTAGAAGAATGAAAGATAATCAAGAAAAACAGCTGCAAGCCCTCAAAAGCCAGCTACTATGAAGAGTGTGGAAAATAAAGTATCCACCTTTTATGAAGGATGAAGATGTGGCCAGGCTACCAAAGAATAGCCACAGTTTAGCTAAAGAAGAATGAGAAGAGACCATCCATGTGCTGAACGAGAAGCAACACGAAAAAGCCACACAGAATTAAAATTTGGTGGAGGGATGTGGACTTGGTGTTCCGTTCTCTGCAGAGTGGTGACGGACGTGGACAGAGGTGGAAAGACTGGTGGTTCCCCAGGCAGGGAGGCTGAAGTTGCTACCAGTTGAGGGATCAGGAGCAGGTCAGTTCCTGCCCATGACTACTACTGATTGAGGATCAGAGCTATTTTCAGTTGAAAGTACAAGCAATGTTCTGCCCCATAGAGTGAGACCTAGAAAGGGGTGGTTTTATTCAGACTCTTGGCAAAAGGTAGTTTTGTTCCAGGCAGGCAGTCCTCCCCGCCTTATCTCTGCCTATGTTCTCCGGGCTTCCTTAGAAATGTTTCCTCTTGCATTGAACTTGTCTGTAAACTCTCTAAAGACAGGCCATGTTTTCCCTCCTTCTGAAAGCACAACCATTTCAGAGGTTCATACAAATAGCCTTATTCATTTCTTTTTTTAATTAATTTATTTTTTCACACTCCATATTTTATTCCCCCTGCCCCCATCCACCCTCTGACTATTCCATATCCCACATCTCTTCCCCATCCCCCTGTCTCCACAAGGATGTCCCCAACTCCCACCCCACCTGACCTCTAAACTCCCTGGGGCCTCCAAATTCTTTAGGTTAGGTGAATCATCTCTGAATGAACACAAACCCAGAAGTCCTCTATTGTATGTATGCTGAGGGCCACGTATTGGCTGGTGTATGCTGTTTGTTTGGTGGTCCAGTGTTTGAGAGAACTCAGGGGTCCAGATTAATTGAGACTGCTGGTCCTCCTACAGGATCGCCCTTCTCCTCAGCTTCTTTCAGCCTTCCCTAATTCAACCACAGGGGTCAGTTGCTTCTGTCCATTGGTTGGGCCCACAGTCACAACTCTGACTCATAATTATTCCTGTCGGAAAGAATTACAGGGATGGAAACAGAGAGGAGCCTGTGAAAAAGAAGGTCCAGTGACAGACCCAAAGTAGGATACAACTCAAGAGGAGGTATCAAGGTCTGACACTATTACTGAGACTATGGAGTGCTCACAAAACCGACCTAGCATGACCAAACTCCTGAAGACCCAACAAGCAGCTGAAAGAGTCAAGTAGTGTCATTTTTAATATGAGCCACTGTAACCCCATGTACCAGCCGAGGAATGATTTTCACTTTTGTGAAACAGTCACAGATTAGACGCACCCATCTGCACAGCATTTCCTCTTTAGTGTTGCTTTATGTATATCAGACTCTGTGAGCGTTGCTGATCCACTGAGCCCATTTCCTTCAACCACAGTCTTGAGGACTGTCAGGGTCGGTGTGTTTGTTTATTTTGTAAGTGTCTTACAAAATAATCCCGATTTAGGATTATTTCTGAAGGTTTGTTTCGGGGTTCATAAATCTAGACTGTACAAGTTCGTAAAATTTGAAAAAAAAAGGTATCTGTTATTCCCTCATTGTTGCTACTGAGAACTCAGCCATCTGTTATTATATTACATTGTAACACTCTCTTTGCCTCTAAAACACTGACCTAGCATTGGCCGTGGGCTATTCTGTTTTACCCCTTTTGATTCTCTTTTGCCCCTTGAGTTTTAGGTTCTAACAGTTTACTTTCTACAAATGAAATAAGTTTGCCTAGTTGTCACTCAGTTAAGCATCTGGGTCGTCTTTGGTCATAAGCTGTCTGCCTTGAACTCCTATGCTGGCTCTCTCTCTCTCCATTTTAATGAGACATTTATTTTTCTTTTCTTCCCTTATTTATTTTCATTTAGGATTTATTTAACACTCCAAGGTTGAGGGCTAATATCTTTCATTGAAGAAAGAAATATTTTCATCTGTTTCTAAAAAAAAAAAATTGTCTTCCCTTTTAAATTATTCTTTTTTTTTTTTAGAAATTAAAACACTTTAATATAAACATTTTTAAATTATTCTTTTAAGACCATCGATTTGGGAGACAACTTGGTGGGCGAGAGAGCTTGCTTTGTAAGCATGAAGACTTTAAGTTCAAACGTCCAGCAGTAAATGTGGTGACCCATGTGTAACACTTGTACTGGGACAGGGTTGAGACAGGAAGATGGAGGCAGCTCGCTGGCCAACCAGTGCAGTTGGAAAGGTAAGCTGGTTCCTATCTCATGGGAGTAAGAAAGAGATAAATCAAGGAAGAGACTTTACATCCTCCTCTGGCCTCCTCACAGGCACACACCCATCTGCCCAGGTCCATGCAACACACACACCATATCACATATAAGATACATATCACATACACACACACAAAAAAAACATTTTTAAAAGTATTGATTTTTCTGTGAATTTCATGTCTTTGCTCTGTCTCATGTCTCTCCACAGTCCATAGTTCTTTCTGTAATCTGGATCCTCTCTTGGAATTGGCCTTCCAGTTGATTATTTTTGGCTGTGAAAAATCTGTTGTTTAGTCATTCCAATTCGTGTCTAAATGATTTCTTTTTCACACTTGGAAGTTCTATTTAGCTCATTTTAAGTAAAAGTCCCCACCTCTTGATTCCTGCTTTTCTTCATGGTTCCCTTAGTTTATCCCATGATCATTTAAACCTCGCTCGGCCTTTTCATTTGGCTGCATTATCTCTCACATCTGTAAATGAGATTCTTTGCTTTATTGTTTCCATGAGTCTCACTCTCAAGCCTGTGTTTTCTTTTGTCTCTGTGACTTTTTTTTTTAACATGGTGAGATCATGTACATTTGAATTATAATCTAGAAGAATCTTCAAAACCTGGATTCATTTTTTAAAATATACATACTTTATTGAAAATAATTTTATATAATATATTCTGGTCATATTTTGGTAGTTTGTTTTCCCCCAAACTCCATATCCTATCACTGTACTCATCTCTCTCTCTCTCAAAAAAAAAAAAAAAAAAAAAAACACAGGCAAACAAGAGTACAAAATTACAAACAAAACCCACAACACAGAGAGAGAGAGAGAGAGAGAGAGAGAGAGAGAGAGAGAGAGAGAGAGAAATGATAACATACAAGCAGAAGACCAGTAAGATAAAACGATGCCCAAACAAAGCGATAGGAGACAGGAAATCGACAGAAGCATCACTGAGTTCATTTTGTGTTGGCTATATACTGCTGGGCATGGCATCCTGCTTACGTGTGGTTAATATTCCAATGAGACTCCACTGGAGAAAATGGAGTTTTCCTTTGCAAGTTGCTATAACTTCTAGGTTAGGGATGGAAGCCCACACCCACCTCTTCCTCCTCCCAGGGTCAGGACCCCATCTAGCTTGAACCTGTGGCACCATGTACAGGACCTGCATAGGTTTCCAGTTTATAAACCCTCAAGAGGCTCAGTGCTTGTTTCTGGCAGGCACCAGGGAGCACGTCCATGCACAAACATTTTAAATAATGTTTTCAACGTCAAGATCTGGATTTTTCCTTTTCTCCGGTCACACAGACCTATGATTTCTGACTTCCAGAAACGGGTATCATACCTTGTGAGGGAAACACATTCCTATTTTGCTCTTCACAGAGCTAAGTGTGTATCTTTGCTTTATACTGCCAGGACTATGGTTGCTTTAGGTCTTGTGGGAAAGAGATACCAAGTCTTGAAAACACTGCCTTTTGAAGGGCCTGCTTTTGCCAGGGGAAATCTCTTATTCAGTTAAGTGAGAAATCCTGGAAAGAAGAGGCACCTGCAAAGACTGATTGTCTGAAGAGAACCACAGGGATGTGTAGAGGGTTAGAATGTTGCCAATCCAGAAGCTAATTATACTTTGTCTTGGGTTAGCTTTAGCTCTTAGGCCTGCAGGAGAGATCCCCCTTTTTGCTATCCTGAGCATCCCTCAAGTACCCACATGTTTTTAAAATGCCTTGACTTGCAACTTTTTTGTTCTCTTACTATTAAAACTTGACAAAATTACTTCCACAATGGAACACAGAACCTGTGGTGACTCAATTCTAGGTTTCCCATGCCATAGTCACTCAAATTTGGCTCCAGCATAAATTATTTCTTACTAACTTTGAGGTGATAGCTAATTTTTTCTTTTTTCTTTTCTTTTTCTTTTTCTTTTCTTTTTTTTTTTTTACAGGGGCAGTGTAGTGGTTTGAATAGGTATGGCCCCACAGACTCATGCATTTGAGCACTTGGCCCATGGGGAGTGGCACTATCAGAAGTTATGGCCTTGTTGGAGTAGGTCTGAGCTTGCTGAAGTAAGTGTTTCATGATGGGGGTGGGGGATGGGCTTTGAGGCCTTCTCCTATGCTCAGGCTCTGCCCACTGAGAAAGAGACCCTTCTTCTGTATGCCTGTGCATGACAGTCTCCTCCTGCCTCTCTTCAGATCAAGATGTAGACTTCTCAGCTCCTTTTACAGCCCCATGTCTGCCTGGATGCTGCCATGCTCCCTGCCATGATGAGAATGGACAGAACCTCTAAAACTGTAAGCCAGCCCCAATTAAATATTGTCCTTTCTAAGAGTTACCTTGGTCATGGTGCCTCTTCACAGCAATGAAACCCTAAGTCAGACAGTTACTTCTGGTAATTGTCTTGGGGAACATTGTTACATTAAACTCAAGTTCTTGTCTTCAAATGCTGATATATAGTTTGAGGATAAACATCCCTATAAGTCCCATTTATTTCTTTTTAGCTCTACTATGCATAAAGATCTTTTAAAAATAACCTACCAAACTTCTCGTTTATGTTATACACACATTTTAATAGCACCGACAACTACTGGCTGTTACCAGACGATCTACATCATCAACACTCAGTGACTTAGCTAGGGTTTCTATTGCGGTTGATAACTGATAGAAGTCAGGACAGAAACTCAAACACAGCAGGATCCAGGAGGCAGAAGCTGATGCAGAGGCCATGGAGGGACGATGCTTATTGGTTTGTTTCACGTGGCTTGCCCAGCCTGCTTTCTTACAGAACACAGGATCACCAACCCAGAGATGGTGCCACCTACCTTTTCTGGGTCCTCCCTCATTGATCACTAATTGAGAAAAGGCCTTAGAGCTGAATGTCATGGAAGCATTTTCTCAACTGAGGTTTCTTCCTCTCTGATGACTCTAGCTGTGTCAGTTTGACACACAAAACCAGCCAGTACTACTGTCCTCTTGTCAACTTGGCACACAACAGATCACTATTAAACCAAACCCTTCCTTTCTGATTCGTCCTCAAATCCCATGGTCTTTACAAATTAAAACACGTTAAATTTCAGTCCTCTTAAAATAGCCAATTTCCTAAAATCCAGAGACTTTTAAAATGCAAAGTCTCTCAATTGTGAGCTTCACTAAAATACTCTTTTACTTCAAGAGGGAAAAATTAGGACACAGTCACAATCAAATCAAGGCAAAAATCAAAGTCCAACTATCCCAGTACCTGGAATCTACTCACAATCTTCTGGATTCCTCCAAAGGTCTTGGACCATCTCTCCAGCCTTGCCCTCTGCCGCATACAACTTGTCTTTTATGCTCTTACTGGCTCCACCCCACTGCTTCTGCTGTTTTGGGTGGCCGTTTTATGCTACTGCTATCTCCAGAAAGCTGGAGTCTTCTGCTGCACCTGGACTGCATCTTAACCAATATCTTTTCATAGGCTCTCTTGTGTGTGCCAAGCCTCAACATCTTTGCATGACCCCTTCGGTCCTGACCTTCAACTGTCACTAAGGCTGCACCTCCAGCAATGGCCTCTCCTAGCCTCTCCTAATGCCAACACTCAGGTATTCTCCATGGCCCCCTTCATGCCTTCAAAACCAATGCCAATACCTGGGTGACTCGTACACATGAGGTATAACCTTGACTGCCTCTGGAACACAGCTTCTCTGTGCTCACTGAAAACACTTCCCAAAGGATTTCACCTCAGTGATGCTGGTCTCTTCTAAATCACCACTAATTCCTAAGCTCCATCTAACCAGCATCCGTTGTCCCAATGATGCAAAGTTTTTACTTCTGTAGTTCTTGTCTCTGTTAATCACAGCTAATTCTCCAGCCCTAGTTAGCCAAAACCGTAGAATTTAAATCAAAATAAAAAATGGCCTTCATAGAGTCCTTAATCTCCCCTCTGATATTTCACAAGCAAGCTCCCCATCCTCTGCATTGCTCTCAACATTCTTTTCTTCCAAGCTCCTATAGAACATCCCACTGGGATCTCAACACTTGATGGCTTTTCTCAATGGCACAAAGTTCCAAAGTCCTCTTGCAATCCTCTCAAAAACATAGTCAGGACTTTCACAGTAGTATCCCACTCTTGGTATCAACTTGTCTTTGCTAGGGTTTCTGTTGCTGCTTATCACTGAAGGAAATCAGAACAGAAATTCAAACACAGCAGGGTACTGGAGGCAGGAGCTGATGCCAAGACCATAGAGGGAGCTGCTTACTGGTTTGCTCCTCGTGGCTTGCTCAGCCTGCTTACTTATAGAACCCAGGACTATCAGACCAGTACACTAAGTAGTCAGCATCCAATGAACTCTTATTTCAGATGAGACCTTCTGCTTGTCATTGGAGGATAGGAAAACAAGCCAAACCAAACCAAACCAAAACAAACCCGAAACAGTGTTTTGACATTACAGACATGGTATGGCTGAGAAAACAGCCTGAAGTAATACAAAGTCTGATCAATAGCTTGAGCATTTTCATTTCTGTAGTATGTGCTGCCCGACCCTACTTGCTCTTGGGGGTTGGAGGTGAGGTGATGTGGAGTTAATGACACAGACTCCGGGAGCAGGTGAGAAGAGCCACAGCAAGCTCATCTGAATGCTGCTGCAAGCTCCTTTAACACCCTTCATCCACACCACATTGGTCCCAAGATAGCATCTCTTCTAAACAGCACGCTCTTTCTGTGTCAGTAATCCTTGGTCTCTCAGGCAGTTCTCAATGAAGTCCTCCTGCAGGAGATGCCTTTGTGGCTGCATGGCCCCTGGCGTTTATGCAGAGGCAGCTCACCATTCCTCACACAAGTATGAATTAAATTAAGTGACCAATCCACACCACTGATCTAAAGTCCTATATAATATATTAACTAAGTATTTTTATACAATACGCAAGAAGTTACTTAGTCTTTTGCAGATGGTAAGTCATGATGAGACATTAGAATGGCTGAGGAGAAAGATAAGAGGAAGAGGAGGAGGAGGAAGAGGAGGAGGAAAAGGAAGACAGGAAGAGGAAAAGAGGAGGAGAGGAGGAGAGTCACTCAATGGGAGGTAAGAGCATCAAAAGGAAGACATGAATTCTTTTTGATGGAGCTATTTGAGATGATTTAACCTAAGAAGCATGTTAATAGTATTGTAACAATGTTGACTTTTAAGTTGATAATTACAATGCCGCCTTCCAAGATGTTAAAATTGAAGCAATAGTGGTATAATGGGTTGAATGGTAGCTCTATAAAGATAAGTCCAAATCTAATTTTTAGTAGCTGCCTGTAAATTTTGACCTTTTACAAATAGAATATTTGTATGGATGTAACTAGGGATCTAGAAATGAAGTAATTTTGGATTGAAGGCACACACAATATCCAAAGACTAACATCCTTAATAAAAGGAGGGAAAGAAGATCTGAGATACTGCTGTAGAAGATGAGGGCCGAAGGGATGCCCATTTGAAAACATGATTCAGAGGCAAGTGTGTATACACCAAGGAATTTGAAGGCTTGCTGATCAGAGAATGAAGATAAGGTTGTCCCTCAGAGTTTATACAAGGAAGTTACTCAGGCATTCCTTCATTTTCACACTCTTGGCCCCTGCTTCAAGGGAATAGTTTTTCAATTGTCTTAGGCTCCTAGTTTGCAGATCTTTGTTATGAGCCTTAGGAAATAGATATGCCAAATGGAAAGACACTCAGATACAGTGCGATATACATAAATGCACCTAAGAAAGTGAAACCCTCAAGTTCAATGCAATGTGTCTGTTCATCCAAAACCCTCTCTTACTGTAAGAAGCCTTTTTTTTTAACAATATAAAATTTTGCCTGAAAATTTTAAAGTGTTTCTGAAATAAAACAGATGAAAGAACGCTGTCGAGACCAGCGCTATTCAGCTTGCTTTCACAAACAGCAACAGAGTCATTAGGAAAAAGCTGGAGTTCTCATGAGGGGCCTTTCCCATAGGCTTCCTCACTCTGCTCGGTGCAAGCACATTTGACCTGCCTGATTCTCTCACTGTGATGACACTGTAGGCCTATAAACACAAGGACATAAGGACTAGAATAAAAACTAGTAGCCCATCAAGAGATTGACAGGTGACCACCACGTAAGACAGAGAGCACTCTGCTGGCTACCAGGTTGACCATATGATTGGGACTCTAAGTCCCTACTTGTTTCCATGGAGTTGGCCACAATGTCAATAGCACAACGGATGTGTCAGAAAAGGTCTCAGCAACACCTTGCCTGTGCCACTTTTAAGGGGCAGACCCATTTCTAATCCTACTCCCGCTTCCTTCTGTGTGGCTCAGAACTCACAACTTACCAGAACGTGCTGATGTGACTCAGGCACAAGTCTTATAGGATGACAGTCACAAGTCTTCTTACTTATGGAAGATACCAGGGGTCCCTGAAGCTGCAATTCTATTTATGTACCAGAGCTTAGGTCTCTAGAATCAATTCAGTCAGAAAAATAAAAATATTTTTCTTTTAGTTTTTTATATTCTATTTAATCTTTTAAAAACACATGTCTTTGGGATTGTTTTCCAGAATACTATAATCACTGTGTATTCTTCCATGTGCTGCTTGCTTGTCTTAATGAAAGTAAATGTGTTTTATATTAAACATAAATACAAAATATGTACCTATTACCATACCTTCATTTATTAAGGTAATCCTGCAATATCTTATAATGGAAATATCCTCAGCCACAAACATCTCCTCTCAATGTGCACTTAAAAAAAAAAATCTAGGCCTTTCTTAATTTGACATTTAGAATTTAGAAATTCCAGTAGGAATTTAAAACATTTAACCCATTGCTGGTGGCTGGAGATTACTTCTCCAGAGAACTCATAAGTACATTTGAGGAGCTTCCCAAGCAGGCGAAGAGAGCCCCAAAATGCAGCTTATCATATTTAGTGTGTATCTGGATGGCTTTGGTGGCTTTGGTGTTGGTTTTTTTGTTTGTTTGTTTGGTTGGTTGGTTTTTTTGACCCATGTTACCAAATTACAAAAGAAAAAAAAAATAAAAACCGTGCTTCTGTTTCCCGATGGTCTCTCTCATCAGCTGCCTTTGGACACAGGCACAGGAGAGATGCATTTTGGAGAATGGATGTCGTTTGGTGCAATCTGTCCACGTCTTTGAATGTTGTCATAGTCATTATTATTCTCGTGACATTTGTGTCAGTAATTACCCATTTAACCGTTACACTGACACACTGTCTTTTATGACAGGCTAGGCAATGTCTGGGGAGTGTATTCCACAGCTGTCTTGGTGTAGAGAGATGAATTTTAAAGCAAGCAAGCAAGAAGGCAACTATTGGATTCCAAGACGGAGATGGCGGATGGAGGGTGTCATTTCCTTGGTGAATCTCAGAAGGCATGCTGAGAATAGACAACCCTTAGGCGAGGATCTGGAGGAGGGCTGGGTTTAGTTCTTTTAATCAAAACAAACAGAAACAGGGGCAAAAGGTAACAAAGAATTCAGTAAGAGACAACACTGCTAGTTACAGTGGTAGCGAAAATTTTGTAAATCTCTATATTATACTATAGTATAGCCATAACATATATCATCTCATTTAATCCTCTCTGTAGTTGTCCAGGAGAACTACCTCAATTTTTTTTAGTAAATTTATTTTGGTTAATCAAATCATCTGAGATCCTAAAGTCATAATACCATACTGAAAAGTGAACTCAGATCTCTTTCCAGGCTTTCTCTAGAAATGGTATGACTCCAATTTCTGATAAAACTTCCCCTCACCTACTCTTTGAAATACAACCCTTGTTACCACTTCAGGAATGACCTCTTCCTCTTCCACATTCACTCAATCCTCTCCACTCACTACCCTCACTTCAGGACCCACTCTCTCCTCTATTATCCAATAATAATAAATAGTAAGTTTACTTCAATTTCTGGACCCTGTTATTATGTACCCTCAATCCTTAGCCCTCTGAACTCCATTTAACAGGGATCCTAAGACATTGATTAGGTTGCAATTATCACTTTGTGCTTACATCAATGCCCCTTAGAGGCTGTGTTAGAATGAAAGTACTGTCCCTGTCTCCAAGGCACATGACTCAGAAGTCTTTGAGCAAGTCATGACCGACCGCTCTGTGAATGTTGCTGCTAAGACCACATTTTAACATACTGTTTGGTTAAGTTACTTGCCCAAATATACTCAATTCCCACACAGCTTGTTCAGCTGGGATTTGTACTCAAGTACATAACTGGAGCCCACTCAGTGATGTACCATTAAAATATTCTTTACAGATTAGGCGCTTAGTGATTGTCAAGCAATTGACAGTTTATGTAACTTGTGTTCTTTATTCCTCTGTGTCTCTCCAGCGAGAGCACATTTGAAACAAAACTCTTGGCAGGTGCATAGCATAGTGCTCTGTCTAATCACGACACTTAGCAAAGCTTGGCCGGTTGATGGACACGAATCTCTGCTAGATTCAGACTATTTTGACTGAAAAGACCTAAGACTCCCTTAGGCTAGTTCTTGGCATGGAAGTTGATTGTAAAAATATGTGTGATGGTAAAGAGAAAGAATTATGGCAGGGATCTTAGTCTAGTCTCATTGACATGGGATGCAGGCCGTCTGGTTAGTCTCATTATCATTCCACAGTTATTCTTTGTTTTCCTCTCTTTCCCATCTACCTATTCCTATTGCTCTCTACCGGATTCTCTGCATAGTTAGGTGAATCTGATTAGCAAGGATAAGGACAACTATCTTTACTTGGGCAAGGATTTTCATACTAAGTGAAGTAATGACCCTGTTCCATTTGTAGATTGAAGGGACATGGGTCATGGGACCATCCTAGTCCTTAGCTGAGAAAGATCTCCTGGTCCAGAATGTAGGACTACACTGGTTATAAACCAATCAAGCCTATGAACAGGAAAGTCCCTGTGATTGACAGGTCTAGAACCAAAAAAAAAAAAAACAAAAACAAAAACAAAAAAAAAACCACTTTCTCCTTGTATAACTTCTGATTATAACAGGTATTTGAAACATGTCTTTGAAATACATTCTGTAGCTCTCAAAGTTTCTTCTCTTACATATTTTTCTTCATTAGTTCTTTGATGCAATTTCCCCCCTAGTTTTACGTGTAATATTATATTCTCAATGGAGCATTGTAATAGAGCCATAAAAAATGAAGGATAACAGTGGAGGGCTATTAATCTCCTATCCAAGAATGTGAGAATAACATCTTAATCCCACATCGCAGAGGGTGGGAATAGATACGGGAAGGAAGTTCTCTCTTAGGTGAAACAGCACTGATAGCCTTATAAATTCAGATGTCTGCAAGTGCTTGCCCAGAGGCTGGGCCAGAATGTAGCAACTGACACTGATACCTTTTATGCCTTGAACACAACCTATATTTTCAGAAAATCTTAGACAGAGATTGTGTTTTACCTTGGATAAGTTACACATTCTTTTAATTTTTGTCTTTTTTTTAAAAATCCACAAAATGGAATATTGTATGTTAAATTTCCAAAGGCATACATATACTGCTTGCACTGATCTTACCAAAAGATTGTCTCTAAAACATTTGTCTTCTAAAATGCTTTTATTTAAAAAACCAAACTGGTAACAATTCTAATATAATTTTTAAAGCCAGAGTTTCTTGGTTTTAAAAGCAGAGGTTCCACTTGTACGTTAGCTTTTTGCCAGTGATTCTCTATAGCTTCCGAAGCCCTGTCTCAAATTTTAGAATTTTATTCATCCATAAACTTTTTTTTTCAGAATGAATTCTGTCTTGAATAGGTTACTGAATCAATATATTGTATTGACCTTCCAACTTGGATTCCTCTTACAAACAGGAGTGTTCTGCCTTGGGGGTTAGATTTCTATTCTATTTTCATTATTCCTGGAACTCAGTAGAAATACTTATTCTTCTTTTTATTTATTGGAGTTGATGCACACAATGCCATATCCTTAAAAGATCATCATAATAATTGTTTCAATGTCTTTTGTTAGTTTATAGATTCAAGTAATATCTACTATTTATGTAATTATTTCCCAATGGGATGGGACCATCGGAGATAACAGTTCATGATTCTAGTGAATTATTGTATGTAAGCATTTACCAATGCTATTATTTATTGTAAAAAATAATGCATAAATAACTATAAATGATTCAAATGATTAAAAAGATGCTAAATTGGTCTACTAAGAGTCTGACATGATTTTCTAAAATGAACTAAATATTACCATTTTGTATACTTAAATCCTCTCAAATGACACAACTATTAATCATTTTATGCTAGTAGCTGTGTCGGTGCCTACCTTCCTTTAAAAGGGCAGCCAGGAAGAGTAATGTGCCCTTGCATTTAGACAGAGTCAAACCTGTCTCAACCTGACCTTTGCCCTGGTTAATTTTTATAGTTACTTGACATAGCATAGAGTTATCCTGGAAGAGGAACCACAACTAATAAATTGTCTAGACCAGATTGGCCTGTGGTCAGATCTGAAGTAGTCTTAATTGATGATTGATGTGGGAAGGTCCCGCCTACCAGCAGCAGCACCATTCCGTATATATGGAAGTCAGCTGAGCATGAGATGACGAACAAACCAATAAGCATCCTCCTTGGTGGTTTTCTGCTTCAGGTTCTTCTCGCTCTAATTTCCTTCGGTGGTAGAATGTGAACTGGAATTGTCAACACAATAATCCTTTCCTTCTCTTAAGTTGCTTATGGCCTTGGTGTTTATCACAGCAATAGAAAGCAAATCAGGATAGCCTTAGATATAATACTTTCTTAAATGCTACCATGAGATCACACATTTACAACAATGTGCAACATCTTGTCACTACATGTGAAACTCCAACACTAAGAGGCAGCCTTTTTATGAGCTCTTTGCAACAAAAAGGGGTTGAAATCTAATTTAATATTACCTGTAAAACTGCAGGAAGAAACTCTCTTTAGGAGAAGTAATATGACCTGCAACGAGCTCTTATGAAAGCCATTATAGGAGGTGGGGGCGGGGTGAACATCTGGCTCCCCTCTATATCATCAAAAGCCTCTGGTTCGGCCCCTTAGGAATTTATTTATTCGCTTTTCCAGTCCACCATAAGATTAGAAAGAGGAAGGTGAAGAGGGGGTGAGAAAACAACTTTGATTTGATTAAATCTTTCTTCCAGTAAAAAAAAAAAAAAAAAAAAAAAAAAAGGAATATATTATGGTCACACAGAATTGAAGACTAGATCAAGGAGGCAAATACTACAGTGCCCAAAAATAACTGCTAGTGAGCTGTGTTTGTGTCGCCAGCCATTGAAATGGTCTCTTGCCTTTTCTGTCTTTTCTTTTTGGACACATAACATGGCACAGCATAATGTATAGAGGGGGTTATTTTATTTAGAAAGAGTCAGGATCCAACTCTCCCAATTGGTTCTGCTCAGTCGGTTCCTAGGCACTTCTCACTGGGAGTTTAAAATGGCAAAGAATGACTTGTATCATCCAGCCTTATGTATGACCCAATTGAACTTCACTTGCTTCTGTGGGCCTCAAAGATGGCATGTAGAATATGTTAAAGAGCACCAGTGAGAGACTTTTCCGAGGGACCTTCTGTGTAAGTTTGCACTGTATAATTTAGTTTCAATTAACTTCGGGGGGTGGGGGGGGTGGGGGGTGAAGAGCCTAGAAGAGGCATGCTCTATAATTTCCAGCAGAGTTTCAGAATAAGGATCACATATGGGACACTTTTGGTCTAATAGTTTTACCTTTTTCTCAACTTTTCCAAGAAGATAGATGATAGATAGATAGATAGATAGATAGATAGCTTGTTTGTTTTAATTTTTTCCAAAACACTATCATACATCTCTGAGATTGAAAAGAAGACGCAGAGCTAAGAGAGCATTCATAACTTCAATGAGGGCAACTCAGAACTGAGAGAATTTCATAGTGGATGTAAGCTAAGATTCACAGCAGCATAGTCACATTTTTTTTTTTTATCAGAACCATAATCCAGACATAAACTGCAGAAAACTGTGATTGGGATGCGGGTTATCACTTCCTGTCTTCTCTGTACAAGGCAGCTCATGGCATTCTTCCAGCTCTGTAGCGTGCGTGCATCATTACTGTGTGTGCAGAGGCCACTGAAGCTGAGGACTCACACAACCTCTCCTTGAGTGGCAAGTTTGCAACGGAAGAGGCAAGGTCTTCTTAACCACAGAACAGGACTTGATTGTCTCTTTTTGCCTCAAACAGCATTTGCAGGGGACATCAACGACCAAATAAGAGTAATTTACATTGGCAGTTAAGCCCATCTTGATGGGTCTAGGGTTAGAGTTTCCATTCATTTTCAAACCATGTGGAATAATACTGCCCTTATTTTCCTAATACAGCCCTTGTAGATTAGTTTATATCATCATTACTGTGGGTTAAACCTGCCTTGGGATAGATGCAGTTCGCCCTTAAAAATCTCTAAAGCTTAGCAGGGGAACTTAAGCTTCATTTGCAAACTATGTATACACAATTTAAGATTAAATAGTTCACATTCTTCTCTCTCTAACCTCTCCCCCAAGCTCTTTTTCACCTCCTTATTTCACCATATTGTAGAGATATCTTATACTTTTTTGGCAAATTTAATTTTCTTTAGAATGTGCAAGGCTTTCGTTATTTTACAAAGAGCATTTTCTGCCCCCCCCCCCCAGAAGACAATGGAAACCTACTTCCTACTGATTTTGGCACATCTCCAGGTTCTCCATCACTTGCTTTCATTGTTATTGAATGCACTAGGCTCTTCCAGCATAAAGCGAAGTGGGCAGCATCAGGTCCAAGGACAAACAGCTGCTGAGATATATGAAAACCTTATTGCTAATGACTCATAATAAATTTGTAAAAAAGACGGCGACAAACCAGGGGGTCCTTTGGTCGATCCTCAAATTAAATAATCTCAGAATTCAGCATTGTCTTCTGATAGCTTTTCTGGCATTCATGCAGAGTGAAACATACTGATAAATAATGGTCTCTGCTAACCCTTGTTAGACCTTGTTCATAATTTACTCATAATTTCTAGATCTACAGATGCTGGGGCTTTGGGTTTTTTTATTGCTTAGGAAAGTAGTTACAATTACAGAGGAAAATGGCTAATGGCTAGAGAGGCGATGAGTGATCATCCTTACAAGCTTGTTTGACACTTACGTTTTGGGAAGATTTAAAATAAATTTAGTAATGTTAACTATTGAAGAAAAAGACTAAATGCTGTATTTATTTTCACTTTAGCCCACCAAATTTAAGAGAATTCTTTCTCCTAACATATCTATTACATGGCTGCTAATATACACATCTATTGGTTTTCCCTCGGTTTGGAAATAATGTTAAAGTATCTGTTTCGTGGGATTCTTTATAGCTGTATGTTCAGTGTTTTGAAGATATTGAGTTAATGTAAATATAAATTTTAAACAATATTTGATGTCATTAAAATCATTGAGATTCCTAATATTTCAGTCTTACAAAGCATTTTTTTTTAAATTGAGACTTAGTCAGGTTTTATGTAGGCAGAGTCCTCAACAGTCCCAAGCCTCCTGATATTTGTGCATAGTTGGGGAGAACCCTGTAGAGTCTGCTCACGAAACCTCTGAACATCACACCTTTCATCTTCTAAAACTTTCATGCTGACTGCTTTTGCATGATGAGAAATAAGTACATTCTAGCTGCCCTAAAGAAAAAGAAATAATGTAACTTGTCCCATGCTGAACAGATCCTGGGTTAAACTCTGGGCCGTGGCTCCTTGTCAACAAGAACGTTTATTGACATAAGTATGGAATCAATTCAGACCTCCCATCTGACAGAGACGTTGGCTTAAAAATTGATCTACTTTCACAGTTCTTTGTGGTTTTTAGTTTTCAATACATAATATACAATTATCAGCCACTTTTCTGGGCACCTTCGGCTCAAAAGTAAGGGAGAGTGAACAAAATTCCTAACTATAGTAATTTGAAACAGACAAATAAATGTTGTGCAAGTAGATTCTCACATGTATGATAAGTCAGACAGAGGATAAGCCATGAGCCCAAAGTTCTGTTTAATAAAAACTTAAAGATTGCCCAGGACAGTGCTTCCTAGAATGGGAAAGAAAAGGAGTTAGAACTGATTGCATATGCCAGAGAATGAAAATAATTATAAACTGCAGAATCTAAAGGCAGAGGGGTCAGAAGTTCATGGGCTTCTCCAGGAAGAATCTTAGAGGCAGAGGGTGGGAGGAGGGAGGCAGTACAGGTGGAGTGGTTGGAAGGCAATTGGGTAAATCCCAGGGCGAGGGGTGGGGTGCAAGGAGGTGAGGGAGGTAAGGAAGTCAGAAAGTCCAAACAGAGCCATATAATAGAGTGTATTCTCACTGAGACCACATGTCTCAGAATGGGCTGCCAAAGGACAGAGACTAGGGTGTGATTCATTGAGTCTGTCCCTTCTGGTTAATGTTATCCCATGGCAAAGCTATGCGCCATCTTCCTCAAACTTCTATTCTGTGATGTCTTGGAATCAGACTCTATAGCACTGACATAACCTTCAGAGAAGAGATGGGGAGGAAAACACAAATGATTGAGGTAGGAGGCTTCTGGCACGTGGGGAGCCACCTGAAAGCATACAAACACAGTCGGGGCAAGGGAATACAGTGGAACAGAAAGAGGCTTTGCATTCGAATCCCAGAAGATGTAAAGGATGAAGGTAGAGACACTGAGAGGTGAATCCTTAAACAATGACATTTTAAAAATCACAGAAGTTTATAATGGTAACAAGATTAAGAGAATGGCCATGGGGACAAGTCATAAGGTACACTTAACTAGATGTCCAAATACCCTGGTTTGGGTATGAAGTGTCAAAGAGTAATATAATCAGAGATTAGTCTCCATCTAGTAGCTGTATTTTGGGAAGTTCTAGAAACCTAGCTGGACATGGGGCAATAGGACAGGTCCTTGGAAGTTAGTTATTCCTGTGACTTCTGGTCACACCTTCTGTTTGCTTGTCAGTTATGAAGTATTCTGTTTTACCACAAGTTCCCACAGCCTGGCGCTCTGCCCAAAAGCATGGCCTTAGCAACCCATGGCCTAAACGCTCTGAAAACATGATTTAAAACAAACCCTCCATCATTTAGGCTGTCTGTGTAAGGTGTTTTGATTTTAACAGTAAAAAGTAACTAAGAGACCATGGTATAAGAAATTGTTCGAAAACTATAGAATAACCAGAGAAAATATTGATGACAGTAAGAAAGGACAATGCCTGGTTGCCTGGTACTAGACATGTGATATATATGTATGTATACATACACACACACACATATATATGCATGTATGTACTATGTATGTATATGATTTATTAGAGTAGCTTACAAGCTGTGTCCCACTTAGCCAAACAGTGACTGTTTACCAATTTAAAGTCCAATAATCCAGTAGTTTCTCAGTCCGAAGGGCTAAAATTTTAACCTGGTCTTCAGTATATGCCAGAATCCCAAAGAAGTTGCCTACCCTAGTACCAGTGAAGGAATAAATACGTGCCAGCCAGAGCAAGAGCAATTAGGCAAAATGAGAAAGAGAAAGCTTCCTTCTTTTATATCTTTTATATAGGCCGCCAACAGAAGTGCGGCCCAGATTACAGGTACCTCCTCCACCTCCAAAGACCTCGATTAAAAGTTAGTCTTTCAAATTCAGATGATTTAATTAAGAAAAAAGAAAAACCCTCACAGGTGTACCCAGTTGCTTTGGTTTTAGTTAATTCCTGATGTAGTCAAGTTGACAGCCAAGAATAGGCATCACTTAGAGGGAGCGTGGAAGAGGGAACATCCTTCACTGAGTGTAAGAACACATTTTGCTTTCACTGGGAAGCCACATGGAATATTTACAAAAGAAGTTGAGGGTGTAAATTATTCCACTGATAACTAATAATATTGAGAAGAAACACAGTGGTGTTCCTGAAGTCAACATCGAGTGTTGCAGCCAGCAGGGCCATGAGGACTCTCATAAGCAGCTATACAGTGTGTCCTCTAGCATAGTCACACCGAATACAAATTTGCTGTTATCTTCTAGGGCTTTGTGGGTACATTTCTCATCACCGTGACAAAAATTCTTGATAGAAACAACTTAAAGGAGGAGTTTATTTCATCTGAGAATCTCAGTAGATTCAGCCCATGGTCATTTAGCCAGATGTGCAGGAGCAGAATATAGGGAAGTAGCTGACTGAGGAGAATGCTTGCCTCTTAAGGACCATGGTAAGAAGCAGAGACAGGAAGATGTCAAATGCAAAACACCTTCAAAAGCTCTCTCTCCTTGATCTACTTCCTCCAGGCACAGTTTTCCACTACCTTAGGCCTCACATCACCCTTGAGAACATGCCAGTATCCAAAACCAAGGCTTGATCATATGAGCCTGTGAGAGGTACTCACATTAAAACCATAACATACCCAAACTCCCTTCTAATTATCTTCCCAGGAGAGACATCTACACACATGGTCTATGCACAAGCATGCTCATTGATTAATCTATTAAGAGCTTAAAAACAACAAAAAAAAATGTTTAAAAATAAACCGAATGTCCAATCATAGTTGAATGGGGGAATAAACTTATTTTATTATATGTAATGGCTACCATGCAAAAGTAATACTACCACCAAAGGTATTTCAGAAACGTGTCTCATAAATTTAAAACTGAAAAGAAATGAAGCAAGAAATGAGTTTTTGCACCGTGGATCTATTCATATAAACATCAAAAGGACATGAATATAAACCATTTTCCTTCCACATGTGCACAAACAGTGCAAACCCATCATAGGAAACAGCACAAAGATTTCCAACTAGGGTTGAAAGTGGTTTGGGAAAGACTGGGCACACAGAAGACATCCAAGAAACAAAACACATTCTGTTTCAGGACTGAGAACATTTCTATAGTAATCTACTTAGTAATGGTTTTTAACTTCCATAGGTTTATAGGTTTCAGAATTTTCTGAAGGTTTCTGGTCTACTTCTTAATTTGTTCTCAAGAGCTAAGATGGCTGCTGAGCACCCTAATCTTGGCGGTATGGCCCATACACTTTGCTAAGGCTAGACTCCAGTAACTAGAGCCAACCTCTTGCCTGTCTCCCACTAGTCTTAAAGACCCTACAAGGGATTTGCTGAGCATATTACAGTTCCTATGGAGCTGCATGCCCTGAGACATCTGGAAATGAAAGTTTTTAATTAATGGTAACATTTATATTGTTATTCAAAGTGCTCTCTGTGAGCCATTCCTTTTTGGCAATCCAAGAACACGTCTAGTCATTTCTCTTTAGGGAATTTTGTCATCCCCTAAATATTTGCACTTGGGAAGAACAAAGCACCTTAAGAAAGTCACCATAGCTGATTTCCATGTGTCTCTAGTGTCTCCTAATGATGACAGCAGAATTACTAATAGGAGATTGGTTTGTATGACACTCATATCAACAGTTCCAGGACAGCTCATACCTTGGTGCTTTCTCAGACCACAAAGGGTACTGACAGATTTTTATTTTCACACGTTTTCCAAGAATTCTCCGTTCTTGATCGATGGGTCCTTGCAATTGCCAGAAGCCAAAAACATTCAAACTCAGAAAAGTGAAGTTTTGAAGCCTTTTCATACCTTTATGGACTGTGGGAATCCCAAGCTAATGCATTCTGTGAGAAACTATGATGTAGCAATGAAAAAGAACTTCCTGAACACATCAATACTGTATCATTTCATTTGCACTGAATTGGAGCAATTACCCCCCATTGTAAGCATTGGTTGATTATTGACAACACATCCTAAGGAAGAGCAACGTAGTCCCCTTTGGGGAGACTCAGTAAGTACACCATGGATGACCTTTAAACATAAATAAAGAGCAAACATATAAACACTATCCAGACTCTTGCAATGCCGTCTACCCTGTGCTTTTATTTCAGCCAATTACCTGAACGCTCTTCGAGTTGTGTCTGGAATGAGTATGTCAGTCTTGAATGATCAGGTCATTCAGGATATTCTGTTCTTACAATATAACTTGTGCCAGCAAAATAATTTACTCCAGTCTCTGGGAAAATGGTGATTTGGTCCGGAAGATTCTTTTGGAGGTTTTTAATAGGATGTTCATGTGTGCTAAGCTCTATTTACTGTAAGTGCTTAGTAACCTCAGCAACAAAATTGCTAAGACCTTGTTCTTTTATTTTCCCAGTTTCTTCTTTCTACTTTTCATGGTGCCAGCAACAAAAGGGCATGCAACTAGATCCCTTCTGGTGGTGGATGGTTTACCTTGGAGGCTCCGGAATGACACATTCCGCAATTGCTGCCATTTCCCGCCACTCTGTTCCCTTTTGTTCTATGAAGTGGATAGTGTAAGTTCCCAAAAATATAGATTTAAATAACGTTCCTTTAAGTTAACAGATGTGAAAGAAGTAGACGAATCAAAATATGCATGGACCCATGTTTTCTTAAGGAGGGATTTGGATTTATATCTCAGGAAATGGAGCCATCTCAAACTTCCCAAGTTTTACTTTCCTGTGGTCACTCTATAAGTACAAACCAGTTTACTCTCTGATATTTGACACAGTCTGTGTGTGAGTAGAGACTTTGGACAATGGAGCTAGGTAGAAACAACAAACAATATCCCTGGTACGAGGAAAGGCTGAGAACGTGTAGGATTCAATAATAGACCTTAATCCAAACCCATTATCAAAAGTTGGGTTTCTACACTTCTTTTGATAGACAGTAAGTTCGTTCTTTCTCTCCTTTTCTCTGTCTCAGTGTTAAGGAAGCCAATGAAAAGCATTTTCTCCCGGTCATCAGACCTGGCTTTCCTCTGTTCATGGAGCAAAAGGAGAATATCACTATGTTTTTAGAAGCAATCACCTTCTTTAGCAATGGCTTAAATTGAAAGTGTCTGGTCCCTTCTCCAGAAAATAGTAATGTCTAAATTTTGTACACGATTTTCAAAATGTAACTAACTAATAATGGTTTTCTCCACTTGGTTACAGTACAACTGTGATGTGGTGTTATGGATTAACAAAGAGCACTGACATGGTAGGGATGAGGTTAGCCTAACATAGAGCAGACATCGCCCTGCATGCTCTGTGTATAGCGCTACTGCTCACAAAATTGTCTTCCACATTTTTTAAAGCCTTATCTAACGTATTTTCAATCTGTGACAAGGGATGTAGAGCTCTAAATTATTCTTATATTCTAAATGTAGCCAATGAATTTCTACAGTCATTTGTTTCATTGTCTGGCATATAATTCTGATATCTCATATGAGCTACAACTATTTCAAGTCACTTAAAAATAATAAAAAACTCAGGGATGATGAGAGCATAATTTTAATAGGTAGAATTTGTAAATGCTCCTCCAACGAGTTACAATCCCCCTGGATGTACTGTTATGTGGCTGAGATTCCTCCGCTAATACCCCAAGAGTCAATCTGGGGCTCAGTTGTGGAGTACTTTGCCTGTACCACGACATGGTCAATGCTACAAAAGGGAATGTACCCCCAAACTGGCTGTGCTATTTTTTCCATTAACTGAATGGCTCATACTAGGTTTTTGAGCATATGTGATCTTTTAACCATATATTCTGGATTCTTTCCCAGACCCATGAGAAGATCACAGAATTTACTTTCCTATGAATCTGGGGGAGGGGGGAAAGTTCATGTTCTCAGATATTTATGCTTCTTGACAACACTGTAAAATTTTCAAAACAGAAGCTAGCAATAACCTGTGTACATATTCGCAGTTTTTCTTTTGGTAATTTTCCCCAAGCTGAAAGACCAAGGAGCACATGGACCATATAACAACCTAGAATAAACTACTCTAGGCAAAGAAAAAGAGAGAAGGGTTACATTTATTAAGGGGGGGAGCCAATTATCCAGTAATGCAGCTAAAGCCAGTTTGCTCACAGGTGAAACCAGGGGAAACTGGCCTCATTGTGAGGACCCGTTCTCATAGTTCTTCTGTGAAGTTCTTTCTTCTCACTTCGCCCAGACAACAAAACATGCTTTGAGTCACAGATCTGATAGAACTGGTATTTCGATGTGACTTCAAGTCAGTGTGCTCTTTCAAAGGCTATATTTGTGTCTTAATCCCCATTCCTCTTATCTCCAAGTGTGGAATTTAAAGCTAGGCCCTTTATTAGGAGAATTTCAAGTACTAGAGAACAGGCGGGTGGAATTTAGGTGAACTTGGCAGGAAAGGGGCCCAGTTGCACTTGAGACCCACTGCTAGACTGCAGTCTTTGCCTTGGAGTTGTAACTGAAATGTCCCTGGGTTAAAAAGATGGTGACTTTCCCTAGGTGTCTTCCAAGCCCTAGCTCCCTTGTATCTGAAATATGATTGAAAAAATATATGCCTGTATTTCTCTCTAAATACAGAAATCTCACATTTTTGGCTGAGCACCTATGGCTAAAAACCACAAACTAGAAGATGAAGGCATAATTCCATCTCAGAACACCTCAAAGGTGAGACTCCAGGCTTTAAACAAGCTCCTGCTCAGGTGTCTGCCTGTGAAAGTTTACACTGGAAGCTCACTGAGAAATCTCAGATGCGATTTAATCATAATCCATGTCTAATAAGTAAGATTATCAACAGTACAAAAAAATTCCACATTCGGTCTTTTAATTCATAGCTCTTGGGTCTTTTATTCCTGGTAGCCTGCCATATTTTTTCAGTCAATTCTTCTGCATCACTTTTCGGTGAAAACATTTTATTCTAATGTTATTTCACAGGGAATTAGACTATATGCTATAATGGTGGCTCATGGCATTTGTGTTTAGGTCCAAACATTGAGGGAAAAGAATGTGTGTGTGTGTGTGTGTGTGTCTGTGTGTGTGTGTGTGTGTCTATCTATCTATCTATCTACCTGCCTATTTATCTATCTATCTATCTATCTATCTATCTATCTATCTATCTATCTATGTAAGAGAATAAGTCAATCTTTGAGCAATGAGATGTTCTGAGTAAATCATGATAACAAAAAGACAAGGTTGAACATTAAATCTGGATCTAAGCATTCACTTCTCAGATCGGAGTGATGATTTCATTTGCAATTCCAGAAAGCTGGTTTTGTATAATTGTACCCTCTTTTGTTACATCAAATATTTTTAAATTTGGAAAAGGCTCTGGGAAATGATAGAAGAATTAATGATGTATTTGTACCCTCTTGGTAGATCAGAAAAGAGTCTTGAGTAATTATTACCTATCCAAGTTGTAAATTCATTGCAAACGTTTGGATACAGCTGCCTTAGGTGTGGATGGAGTCATGCACTGTGAGCAGAAGCTACCCTGATTATTCTATGGTAAACAACAACCACAGGCTGGACGATGGTGGCACATGCCTTTAATACCAGGGCTCAGAGGCAAAGCCAGGTGGATTCCTGAGTTCAAGGCCAGTCTGGTCTACAGAGGAAGTTCTAGGACAGACAGGACAAAACCTGAATTAATCAACTAGAATGTTGTTTGGGGAACATATAACAGAAGACCTAACAGAAGACAAGTAGGCTGAGTCTTGAGCTTCTACATTTAACACTATCCTTTGTACTTGGAGAAAAAATAAAGAGATCATCCTTATATCATATTAATTTATAGCATTCTATGAATGGGAAATAATTTTTTGGTTTTCTCTGATAATGTCAAGGTAAAATACTTTTACTTCCAATTTTGTAGATTATATTAAGTGATATATGTAAGATTGAGTTTGAACAGAAAAGGAACTGTTTTTTTATTAGATATTTTTTATTTACAATTCAAATGTTATCCCCTTTCCTAGTTTTCTCTCTGAAAATTCCCTTCTTCCCTCCCCCTCCCCCTGCTCCCCAACCCACACACTCCTGCTTCCTGGCCCTGGCATTCCCCTATACTGGGACATAGAATCTTTGCAAGACCAATGACCTCTCCTCTCATTGATAGCCGACTAGGCCATCCTCTGCTACATATGCAGCTAGAGCCATGAGTCCCACCATGGGTTTTCTTTGATTGGTGGTTTAGTCCCAGGGAGCTCTGGGGATACTGGTTAGTTCATATTGTTGTTCCTCCTATAGGGCTGCAAAGCCCTTCAGCTCCTTGGGTCCTTTCTCTAGCTACTTTTCTAAGAAAGCTCACCTAGTCTAGGGCTGTGTCCTAGTACAGTATAACAGTTCCAGTACAGCTGCCTCTTAAAATATAGTCAATATATCTTTTACTCAAGGCGTAGGGTAGTAAAGAAGGATTTTGAAGTGTGGTGGAAATAATTATTTCAGCAAAAATTTGCATTGAAGCCCTGCATGTTCATTTTTTGAAAAATAAAATAATCCCCAAGATATACTTGTTCCCATCGGTACCAATAAGAAAACTGAGGTGGAGCTCTACTCAATATAGCTACTCTGCTTTACTCAGGCGCTACCGAAATCACCTCCGTCAACTTTAAAACTTGTGCAAGAGGAAGGGATTCGATAAACTGTAAGTAACCCACTTGGGAAGTTTTATGAACCAGTGTAAGAAATCCTTACGATCATTGTTCTGTAAATATGACGAGTTATGAACTTCATCCACAATATGATGCTTGTTATTAAAAAATTAAGGAAGTTGACTTGATAATGTGATTGATGGATTATGAAGAACTATAAACATATCTCTTAACACAGTTCTAAAGATATCTGTGAAGGAATAGATGAAGGCAGATGCCTACTACTGAACTCTTTAAGATTTGTTTTAATTTTTGATTCATGTATGATATTTCTGCATGGGTCTGTGTGCATTTATGCCATATGTGCACAAGTTCCTGCAGAGGCCAGAAAACCATGTAGGATCCCCTTGAACTGGAGCTTACAGTGGTTGCAAACTGACTGGGAGCTGAATATAGCTACTTGAATTTCCTAGAAGAGTAGAAAATACTCTTAACCACCAAGCTGTCCCTCCAGCCCCCAAGAATGCAATTCTAAATGACTTAAGGCATCCGACAGAATCCTCACATATTCTTTTCATCGTTTACAATTGAGAAAACTGAAGTCGATTTGATAACTTTTCTGAAGTTACCCACTGATAGAGTGGTTGAATCCATAGATCACAATTTTAACCATAGCACCTAGAGTTCTATTCCTTAGGGAGTATAAGCTAAGTAGCAATGCAGGAAGACTTGAAGGCCAAGAAAAATAAGCCTGACAATGGTTTACCTTGTTATATTTATGGAGACAGAGTACAAAAGTATGTATGCTAAAACTGTATATGTGTGTGCACATAAACATGTGTGTGTGTGCATGTGTGTGTGAAGAATATGCATGCAATGTATATATCTAGGAAGAAGTATGTGACAAACACCACAAAAAAAATCAACTCAGGAAAACAAAGATAAATGTTGGTGAAAGAGCTAAAACAAGAGGAAAAGTATTTTGATCTAGAGTCAAGTATGTGACTGCTAAGTTATGACCCTTCCCAGGCACGGCAGATGGTGGTCGAAGGTTTCAGATGTGATCCCAAGAACATGCTGACCTACATTCTGGTTTAGTGACTGTCTGTGGGAAAATGATGGCAATTTTAAAGCATGATAAGACTTGAGCTTCAAAGCAAGTCTATTTGCTCATTTTCCATAAGAAATGAGTCCCATGGCTCTGTCTGCCTCCAAGTGAAGCAGAGGCCAAAGAGGAGGAGAGCACCTGGCTCTTGGTGTCCTCATACACGTGGCTCAGAGTGGCTGGCTCAGGCATGAGGTCACAGGTGGCATGGCGAGTTGGAAGATGCAGCTTTGTTCTTTGACTCTACAGTGTTGACAAACCCACGTGGGAAATGTGTCCCGGAGAGACATGCTACATGTGCAGAGCCTGCCTGTGTTCTGCATTCATTCATCCATCAGCTTTTGGTCTGGCTCCTCCTGGCCAGAGGCTATTTCTTCACAATGTATACACTTTCCAACTGTCTGTTCAAAAACAGTATCTTGGCAAAATTTAGTATTTTGTTGGTTTTTATACAGAATCTTAAACTAAGTGTTTGTTTTCCACCTCTGGAGCCTCCTATCCTATCTGTCACCCTTCCCCTAGATCATGCTTTGTTTTATACCATAATACCATATTGTTATATTGCTCTCTCTCTCTCTCTTTCTCTCTCTCTCCATCTCTCCCTCCCTCTTTCCCACCTTAGGCTACAAGCTCTTCTGCTTGTAACATAGACTTGGATTAATTTTTCTCACTAACATTGCCAAGTAACTATGTCCCCATGTTGTAGATACCAAGTATTCATTGAACAAATGTGCTACTATAATAATTTATCAACAGAGCCCTAAAGTTTTAGATGCCAAAAAAAAAGGTTACAGAACACCCATGGAAGGAGTTACAGAGACAAAGTTTGGAGCTGTGACGAAAGGATGGACCATATAGAGACTGCCATATCCAGAGATCCATCCCATGATCAGCATCCAAACACTGACACCATTGCATTCACTAGCAAGATTTTGCTGCAAGGACCCTGATATAGCTGTCTCTTGTGAGACTATGCCGGGGCCTGGCAAACACAGAAGTGGATGCTCACAGTCAGCTAGTGAATGGATCACAGGGCCCCCAATGGAGGAGCTGGAGAAAGTACCAAAGGAGCTGAAGGGATCCGCAACCCTATGGGTGGAACAACATTATGAACTAACCAGTACCCCGGAGCTCTTGACTCTAGCTGCATATGTATCAAAAGATGGCCTAGTCGGCCATCACTGGAAAGAGAGGCCCATTGGACATGCAAACTTTATATGCCCCAGTACAGGGGAACGCCAGGGCCAAAAAAATGGGACTGGGTGGGTAGGGAAGTAGGGGGGAGGGTATGGGGGACTTTTGGGATAGCATTGGAAATGTAATTGAGGAAAAGATGTAATAAAAAAAAAAGGTTAAAAAAGAACCTATAAGCAGTGCTGACTCCTACTGTCTCGCTCTAGAACAATGCTAGGAGCAGAAACCACTCCAAGATCACAGCAGCTAAGGCCAGGAGAACAGAGTGCCCTATGTGGTCCTAGTTCTGCCAGCTTCTTTCAGACCCCATGAACCAATTCTGATATTTGTCATTATTTCACTTGATCAAGTTTTAATGAGCCTGTCTCTGTCAGAGTGACAACAGTCAACACAGTTGAGGTTATATTCACCTTTTCATCAATTAACTTATTTAAAAAACGCATGTGATAATTGTTGATATAAATGGAGTAGGGAAAAGAGCTAACTGCTGATTGGACAGAATAGGAACCTGGAAAATAAATATAGGCTTGAAAATCTAAAGACCACTTGCCCCAAAAAATAAGCAGGAGGAGGAGGAGGAGGAGATTTATGTAACCAGGTCTTTTTGTGTGGTTTTGGCAAAGATCATAAGGTAGGTGCCAGACACCATCACAGTCCAGATTAAGGTTTACACCACTTACACAGGACTCACCAAAAGATATTTTAAATTCCTCACTCATCATGGACCTTGAGGTTTTACAAAAGGTTGAGGGGGGTAAGGATATCATCACAGTATAGGAGAATTGTGGGGGTTGGGGTTTTCCCTTATTATTTCATGTGAAAGAGAGCAGTAGAGCCATCTGGGAGGGCTACGGGAGATCCATCCAGATTCTTTAAAGAAAGAAGGAGCCACGTTCTGATATATAAAGACACGACTAGTTGGGGGCAGAAGGCAGAGAAGGACAGAAGCGAATTGAGAATCAGCATTATCACAAAGACAGAGGAGTATACTCTGTAGCTAGAGGCCACCATGGGAAAAGAACACTACCCCAAAATATGTTCTGTCAGAAAGGAAATCAATACAAACTGATCAAAGTAAAGGTAGACTTATAAACACAGTTGAAGTTGCTATAAAAGAAGAGGCATTGATGTTCCCAGTGGTGTAAGTTTGTACCAAGAAAGCCCCAGTAAGTACCACCGAATCTCAGCAGTGTCAGCCAAACCCCCTTTCAATAGTACCCTCTCTATCCTTAGTTGTGAAAAGGTCAGAGCCTCCACTGGTAAGGAATGAAGGGATAGAACCTAAGCTCAGAAGGGTTCAGTGGGTCTTTAGTGTTTTAAGCAGTACCAAAGCAAGGCAGATAGATGCTTTGGATTATGAAGGAACTTGTAGATTTGATTGGTACACTGGCCTGAACTGTTACACAGATAGAAACTGCAGCTTGTAAGTAGAAACTACATGAATGCAAGGTGACGATGGGGTAGGGAGGGACACTGTTGCTAGGGGATGCTCTCACCACTGAGCCACAGTATCTGGAGAATTTGATGAAGAGTTTCCATTGTAGGAAGAAGAAATGAGGCTATGGGGGACCTGATGTTGCCAGGTGAGATTTTAAAAAAGTTTTGTGCCAACTTGTCACAAGCAAGAATCATCAGAGAAGAAGGCTCAGTTGAGGAAATGTCTCCATAAGTGTCTTAGTCAGGGTTTCTATTCCTGTACAAACATCATGATCAAGAAGCAAGTTGGGGAGGAAAGGGTTTATTTAGCTTACACTTCTGTGCTGCTGTTCATCACCAAAGAAGTCAGGACTGGAACTCAAGCAGGTCAGGAAGCAGGAGCTGATGCAGAGGCCATGGAGGGATGTTCTTTATTGGCTTGTCTCCCCTGCCTTGCTCAGCCTGCTCTCTTATAGAACCCAAGACTACCAGCCCAGAGATGGCACCACCCACAAGGGACCTCCCCCCTTGATCACTAATTGAGAAAATGCCTTACAGTTGTATCTCATGGAGGCATTTCCTCAACTGAAGCTCCTTTATCTGTGATAACTCCAACTGTGTCAAGTTGACACAAAACTAGTCAGTACAATAAGATGCATCTGTAAGGCATTTTCTCAATTTGTAATCAATGACAGAGGGCTCAGCTCATTGTGGGTGGTGCCATCCCTGGGCTAATGATCCTGGGTTCTTATGCAGGATCATTGAAGCAAGCCATGTCAAGCAAGCCAGTAAGCAGTATGACCCTCCCCATGGCCTCTGCATCAGCTCCAGCCTCCAGGTTCCAGCTCTGCCTGCATTTCTGTCCTGACATTCTCTGATGATGGGATATGATCTGGAAATGTAAACCAAATAAAATACTTTCTCCCACAACTTTATTTTTTCATCCTGGCATTTGTCACAGTCATAGAAAACTTAACTAATATACATTGAATCTTGTCTCCAAAGAAATGATTGGTGTAAGACTGCATTAAAGAATGGCTTGCCCAGAAGTCTGCCTATTCTCAGAAAGATTTTCATGTGGTCCGAGTCTGCCTATTCTCAGAAAGATTTTCATGACCGGGCTAAAGACAGGTCAAAAGTCAAGACAGGAAGGAAAAAAAAGGAAATGTAACCACAGTTTGATTAATAGGGATTTTGTTCCAATTAGAAGTTGGGTTATTCATTTATGGAGCCTAGAATGAGATTTTACAGCTATGCCAAGCCTTATAGAGGTCACCAAGGACAACTGTAAGTCTTGTCTGTTTTTCAAAGGGTAGTTGTTTGTGGGACATCATATCTAGGAGCACAAATGACTGAAGGGAATTTCTGAATGTATTTTTTTTCCAGTAGCAGGAGACTGTGGTAGAAGCTCACACAGTCAGGATGTTGCAATTCCCAGAGGAAGGCCATAACTATACTTTTAAAGGATCAGAAATTCTACACAAGTGGTGAAAATAAGTAAGCTACAAGTAAGACAAACTAGCTCCCTGGATATACTTCAAAGAATGATGGCTCATTAAATCCCTGAAAGTCCAACTCATTTAATACAATAGGTATATGTATAAACATGTTAACTGTACAATGTCAGAGATTCCCAGAGTCCAGGCAAAGTGAGGATTCCCTAAGTAATAGTTCTAGAAGGGTGTGACAAGGCTAGAGAGAAGCCTCTCTAAGCATTCTTGCTGATCCTCTGAACAACACAACTACGATGGCTTCCAACTGAACTCCAAAAAGGAGAAAAGTGTACCCATGTGCACATGCCTGTGTTTTTGGGTGGTGTGTATATGCATGTGTGTGCATGTATTCATATGTATGTGCACATGCATGAATGAGCAGTATATGTATGTGTATCTGCATGTGTATGTGTGTGTATGTATGTATGTATGTATGTAGGTAGAAGTGTGTGTGTGTGTGTGTGTGTGTGTGTGTGTGTGTGTGTAAGTTTTAAAGAAATGAGAGATGTAAAATACACTGAGAAGTAGAGGGATCTATCAGAAGAAAGGAGAATTCTTAATTGCCCAAAGAGCTATGAGAAATTGGAGGAGATAGCTCTATATTTCCCCTGGGAACATCCATAAGGACTTGATAAATGTACAATGTAGAGCTGGCTTGACTCTACTGAAGGATTAAAAACAGAGATCTTTGAAAGAGGCTGGGGAATTCCAATGATGGACAACAACAGACACAAGTGGGCAGATAAGACTCAATGACCTACATGAGTCATGGAAGTATCTGCAGCAGAGTACACAAGAGAAGATGGAGACAGAAGAAGGTGCCCGACACCAGAAGGGTTTAATGTAGCAATGGACAAAAGGAAAAGACCCAGAAAACGCTCTGACAGGCAAATGACAACATCAGGTTTGTGCTTTAAGAAGTAGAACTGACATCAATTTATCACAAGAACTGAGGTGAGCAGACTGGGCTAAGATAGTTGCTACCATGTATGACCTTTTAGTGTCCAAGTGTGTTTCATAAATAAATTTGTAATAATAACCATTATACAAAGGTCTCAAAAGAAATACAATAAATAAGAGGTTTCTTTTTATGACACCGTAGTAAAAATGTGTCCCTAAAATATGTCCCTAAAAGGTAAATAAAATATTATAGAGTTTACTACTCTACCATTGAGTGGGGACTTGGTAGAGTCCCTACAATGCAGCTACTCAGAAAGTCACATTAATATTCATTCCTGTCTTTGGCCAGAATCTACATGTATAATTTTTCTTTAAAAAAACCCTTTCAGATATAATATACATTAAGCATAATAAAATACAATTCAAGCCTTTAAGATGAGACAAACTCTTTAGATGCCTGGAACCCTATATATTCCAGCTTGGACTTGAGGTCACAACCACACTGCAAAATTTCCCTTGTGAGTGTTCAGAGTAAAGAAAGACATATGCCAGCATGCCCAACAAGACCATATAAATGTTTCTAATGTCTTTGACATTTGTTCCAATGCAAGACATATTAGAGAACTGTTTTATGACTAACATCACTCAATGCAGTATTTGGGGATGTGATAAAGGAAAAAGGGATCTTTTAGTCTTTGTTATTGCTGTCTAGATAAATTCCCTATAATCTAAAATGCATATTTATTTATTTATTTATTTATTTATTTATTTGGGTTTTTTGAGACAGGTTTCTCTGTATAGCCTGGCTGTCCTGGAACTCACTCTGTAGACCAGGCTGACCTCGAACTCAGAAATCCACCTACCTCTGCCTCCCAAGTGCTGGGATTAAAGGCATGTGCCACCACTGCTCAGCCACTATTTTTTACTTATAACCTGAGGGACATATTCTACTCTCTTTCCTGTGCATCTTCCATAGAGAAAGGAAGATGAGATGTGGCAAACAGAATGTCAGAATTATATAATGACAAGCCTTTGAAGAAACAATCATTTCACTAATTTTAGATGAACGATATTAAATCAATTGCCGAAGATTCCTTGACAAGATAAATGCAAAATTAAAATTCAGACAGGATGTGCTCTCTAATGTGTAAGCTATCTTTATACCAGCATACAGACTTCTGCATGAGGGTGGGAGGAGGTTGGAGAAGCTTAGGTGACACGTAATTGGGCTTGGGTTCTGACAGCCCCAAAATAATGGTGAGAAAAAGCAGGGCTGGGAGGGTAGTATTCCAAAGCCAAAATTGACCCAATCTGACAACATATTGAGCAGGAATAGGAGGAATGATGAAATCCAAGTTTACAAGCCTGGGAGAAACAGAACCAGTGATATTTAAGAAACCAGTAAGTAGCAGTTGCCAAAACCTGCCTGAAATTATGAGCCTGAGAAACCCCTGCCTCCTGAGACTCTGATTAGAGCAAGATCTGCACATGCGGAGTGAATGGGTTGGAAACTCATGGTAAGGTGCACTCTCTAGAAACAACAGATGTTCTTCTAGAACAGAGACCCGAGCCATAGAATGTTTGCTTTGCTGAGTAAAAGATGTAAGTTTGGAGACATAGACGAACTGCTCAGGGAGGCTGAAAAGAGAGATAGGTGTCTATGGTAGCATGAGGGGTGTACAGGCGTGTGTGTGTGTGTGTGTGTGTGTGTGTGTGTGTGTGTGCAAGTATGTAGTACACATGCATGTTTGGAGTATACTTACAAACACAGGGAGGCCAGAAGAAATTGGCTGTCATCTGACCTACCCTATCATGATCAGTTTTAATCCCCTGAGACCAGGTCTTTCACTGAACCTCGATGCAAGTGGATGGCCTGAAAGTCCGAGAGATCTTTCTGTCTCTGTTCCCTGGCCCTAGCACTGTAGTTGCAGGAGTATACATGAGTACTCCTGGCTTATTACATGGGCTCTGGAACTATGGGTTCAGGTCCTAATGGCAACATAGCAAGCACCGTTCCCCACTAAGCCACCTCCCCAGCCTATGAGTTTTTGTCCACTGTGTCACACCCACCTTGTAATTTTTTTCTAAAGTATGTGTCTCTTCTAACTAAAGAATAAAAATTGTTTTTTTCCAATGTAATGACTTGAAGTGTCGGCTAATTGTTAGTATTTTTTAAAGCACAACTTCATTACTTCATTGGTAGGATAGTATTACTTGAAAATAAATTAGATTTATTGAGGCACTGGTGGATAATAGAAGATAGATGAATAGGTAGATGTATATGTAGATGGTCAGATGGATAGACAGATAAACAGAGAGAGAAACAGATAGGTAGATGATAGGTAAAATGGAAGAGGTTTGCCAAGTTCAATCTGAACACTCATGCATGAAGACTCATGGGCAGTTCAAGGCCAGTCTCCTAGCATTTAGACCAAGAGCATCCCCACAAGCTACACTTCCAAGTTCTTCGTGGCATTTGCATTCTTTCCTTATAGAGAGGGATCTTGATTCTTCCCTTCTTCCCTATTGATGTCGCCGATCTTTGATCGTACTAACAGAGTAGTTGTGTTTGTTTTATCAGTGACAACCTTGCAGTCTTCTCATGGAACCCCTTGGCCATCTACACGAAGCAGAACACTGTGAGGTCAGCAGCCACTATTGGGAAGCAGGAGGCTATACCCTTGAGCCTTCAAACACCACTGGGTTCACAGTCCTAGAGCTGACCTTCATCCAATATCGATTTATAACTTAAAACAACAGCCTTTTGTGTGGCCACTTTGTCAATGTGGCCAAGTCATGCTGTGACCTCTTAAATTTACAGGAAACATATTTTTTCTATCTACTATACAGATAAGGAGTTTAAACCACTCATGTCTTAGTCCTATGTTATATACTAATATAGCTAGTTTTGTGCCAATAATAGATAGATCCTCAGAATAACTTAAATGCATAACAATTAAGCCTTTCCCATGGTTTAACAGACACTGTATCACTTGCTTGTCTTGTTGCTGTAACATAGGAACTGACTACAGCATCTTAAGGAAGAAAAGGGTTTTTTTTTTTTTTGCTCTCAGGTCAGAAGTCGGAAGTCACTGAAGGCAGGAGCTTGAGACAGCTGGTCACATGGAGGGCAGCTGCCATGAGACGACGGAGCAAAATAAAAGGTGGTGCTCTGCTTGCTTCCCCGCTTTTACTTAGTCAGAGACCATAGCCTGTGGAATGATAATATCCAATCTAGAAAGGACTTAGTAAACTGCCCAGAGGTTTGCCATAAAGGATTCTAGATCCTCTCAAGTTAACAGTCAATAATAGTGGCCGTCATTACTAACAGCTAACATTTGCTGAGGTCCTATGCATGCATACCATGCACAGTTTGGGGCATCTTATATACCTTGGAACTCTCTTCATACTCTCTGAGGTAGATTTAATTATTCTACTCCTGCTTTCAGATAAGAGAACTAATTAGAGTGGATAGACTATTTCAAAAGGCATACAGATCCCACAACCTGAACCACCACTCTTTCTTTTAATTTAATTTAATTAGTTTACTTTTTACACTCCATATTTTATTCCCCCAAACCCCTGATCCACCCTCTGACTGTTCCATATCCCACACCTCCTTCCCACACCCCTATCTCCACGTGGATGTCCCCACCCCACCCCCACCCACCTGACCACCAACCTCCCTGGGGCCTCCAGTCTCTTGAGAGTGAGGTGCATCATCTCTGAATGAACACAGACCCAGAAGTCCTCTACTGTATGTGTGTTGGGGGCCTAATATCAGCTGGTGTATGCTGTCTGTTTTGTGGTCCAGTGTTTGAGAGATCTCAGGGGTCCAGATTAATTGAGGATTGCTCTTCTCCTCAGCTTCTTTCAGCATTCCCTAATTCAACAACAGGGGTCAGCTGCTTCTGTCTACTGTTTGGGTGCAAATATCTGCATCTGACTCTTTCAGCTGCTTGTTGGGTCTTTCAGAGGGCAGTTATGATAGGTCCCTTTTTGTGAGTGCTCCATAGCCTCAGTAATAGTGTCAGGCCTTGGGGCCTCCCCTTGAGCTGGATCTCACTTTGGGTCTGTCCCGGGACCTTCTTTTCCTCGGGTTTCTCTCTCCATTTCCATCCCTGTAATTCTTTCAGACAGGAACAATTATGAGTCAGAGTTGTGACTGTGGGATGGCAACCCCATCCCTCACTTGATGCCCTGTCTTCCTGCTGGAGGTGGGCTCTATAAGTTCCCTCTCCTTACTGCCTGGCATTTCATCTAAGGTCCTTCCCTTTGAGACCTGAGAGTCTCTCAGCTCCCAGGCCTCTGGACCATCACTCTTTTGTTCACAAAGTCAGAGATGCTCTCAGAACCCTAAGGTCCCACGTAAGTGTTGAAGCATAATCAGTTTCTCTGCTGCACCAGGAAAGCCCGTGTTGGGGGTGGGGAGTGATTGACTTACAAAACTCACCAGGTCAGAGAACCGTAGAGTGAAGGAGAGAGCAGAATGTAACTACTCTGAAAGGGCTAAGGATTCCAGGAGGCTATAATACCAGGCTTGCAATCAAAGGCTACTCTAAAGAAACAGCAGGGGTGGAGGGGATGTAATCTCTCCATGCTATGAGTGCAGTCTTTACTTTAGAACTAAGGCAAGCCACCCAGAAGGCCCTGTTTAAACTTTACCCCATTTCAGAATGAACAAGGAAATTTTTTTTTTCTCTCAAGCCAGGAAGCTGAGCATCTATTGAAGCAATTGATTCAACAGTATCCATATGAGAAGCTGGCCCGAGTTTTTGCTAAGTCTATTTTTCCATCATAAAATAAAATAAAAATTAAGCATCAAGAAGCGTTTTTAACTCACCTCCTGAGTAAAAAACCACAACATTCTTCAATTTTATTTTCTGGTGGGACAATAAATCTGGCCTTAAGAAGGAAAAGGGATTGAAAGGGGAAAGAAATATCCTCTCTTTGACTGTTGTTCCAGGGAACCTCCCCCCACACTGACTTTTCTTGCCCATGTGGAAGGTAGATCCACTTAGTCCATTGGGTTTCTCTTGCCCATGTCTGTGGGTATAATTTGGTGTCTAAAGGTGCAGAACATGCTTGGGCGAATGGTGTCTGCCATATTTTTCCAAGCAGTAAAGCCAAAATTTGAGGTTTGGAAGAACTAAATGAAATGGTGCTGGCAAGAGTTTCCAGGGCAAGTTGTTGCAGTGTAGAAATGGGGATTTTATTTTTTTCCTGTGCTATATCCTTTAACCACTCACTCTGAACCCTAATTGATTAATTAGAATCAATGAAAGGCCAGGCTTTGGGGACCAAAGAACAAGAAATTCTACTCGAGTGTTTAACCTGGAAAGACACACTGGTTTCTTTTTTAAATTCTGTTCTGGTGAAGTGTGACTTCCCTTCTGTAAGAAAAACTTGCAAAGGGGGAAAATGTAAAGGTTTCCCTATTTATCTAAGAATACTAAAGATGGAGGATGGCGCTCATGGAGAACAGATGACCAATCACCACAGAAAACAGATGTGTGTGTGTGTGTGTGTGTGTGTGTGTGTGTGTGCCTTTCTAGAGAATCAATATTCTTTTGCTTTTAACATGTGTTTACTTCAAGAATAGCAGATAATAATCACAATATTGACAATTCCCATTAACTGCCGAGACATCAGAGAAGCAGTTTTAGAAAGAAGGAACTGGTAATAGTCATGACTAGAAGACATTTCTATACACTTGGTCCCTATCCTTCATTTCATAGTCATCTTCTGATATAAGTATTGAATATAAGTGTTGATTGATTCTTTCTTGATTTTAATTAAGGAAAAAAATTGAATTGTAAGGTCGCCGGCCTCTCCTAAATCAAACCTAGTTGCACAGTGCCTAGAATGTTGCTCTCTTCCATCTTTGGCCCCTCACTTCTGTTTTCAAAAAGGAAATTATGGCATGCTCACTATCTTCTCTTCCAGCTTGTCTTGAACTCGTAATTTAGGCATAACACATTTAGTTTATGACTGGGATTGCAAAAGAACACAAATCCGCACTCTTTCTGATGTCGATCGTTTAAGATCTCAGGATGATTTTGTCCACAGTAAAAACTCATAGAGTTGCTCAAACACCCATGTTATGAAAGTGACACCAAGCTTTGTTCTCATTTGAGCGGAAATAAAACCAAAACCCAGATCCCTTGGAAAAAAAAAAAAAAACTTTTGTGTGTATGCTAATTGCAAGCACACTGTGATTTAAAAATGAATCAGCAACACTTTAACTATGAAAAAAAAATAAACAAATAAAAGACAGGAAATAAAGCTCAAGAATTTAATGATTCCTGTAAAAAGCCCCATGTAAAAATATTACCACCCACTGTCTTCTTTGTATTTTCTTTTTTTCGACTAACCAGAGTCCAGATTTTTTTTTTAAACAAAAAAGAATTTTTGGCATCTCTAGATGATGAATTGTGTAAATTATTGTTGGATCAAAATTCCTTTGAAATAACTGCAGGTGTTCAAGATGCTGTCAGAATGAGTGTATTGTAAATGCCATGAAGGTGCTGACACCCAGTTTTTTTTCCCCAGGCTTCTCTGAGGTAGAGCTCCTGTTGGGAGTGGCTCTACTTCAAATTGGAGACATATGGAACATTCTCCAGTCAAGAGTGAAACAAGCCTTTCCAGTTGGCAAAGACTTACACGCTGACTGCTTCTGATTCAAGTCCATATTAGGGTCTCTTTTTTTCCTGATGCGTATTTTCTCCTTCATTTCCTCCTCACCCACTGCTAAATGTGGCAAGAGAGTATCTCATTGCTAGGCTGGTAACTGAAGCTTCTGAGAAATGTGATCTAGTTAACGACGTGACTATATTGGGCAAACCATTTGTATCCATAATTCATTTCCTTCATGAATCTACGATAGAAACCCAGTTCAAAGACTGTATTTCTTTATTTGGTATGAAAAATAAAACCTGACAGGCAACTTTGCCTATTGCAAGTATGGATGAATGAATAAGCCGCATCTTGTGGTTTAAGAAAAATGGAGTTAAATATATCATAAATTGTGTGCCACATGTTAAAAATGCACTACATGTATCACTGAGTTATATTTTTTACAGGCAGGGCCTTTCTATGTAGTCCCAGCTGTTCTCAAACTCATAGAATCAGGGATACTTCCGCCCTGGCCTTTCCACCATCTGAGATCCTGGGCACATGCTACCATGCCCAAATTCACTAAACTCTTACACAGTAGAAGACTCTTATTACTGTTGTATTATCATTCACACAAATCATTAGGAAAGTTAACCACAGAAAATTTGACTTTATTGTTCAATATCAATGCAAATAACAAGTGAAAATACAATCGGATTCCAGTTTATTACTGCCAGTGAGCATTTTGTTTAAATTTTCCATTTTATTTAAATTTTCCTATGATCTCTATTGGACATTGGTAATTGTCTCTGTTGTAGATAAGCTGAACACTAGTTGTTATTATTTGACTATTTTTTAACAATGTGTTTATTATTTGTAGGGTAGGGGATGAGTGGCAAGGTACATGTGTAGGGATTACGGGACAACATGCAGTGACTTAAGCCTCTGACCCGTTTAACTAGCCCAATAGTCAACAACTATCAACCAATAATACTGTGACACCAAATAAGTTTAATTTTCTATATCACTTTTTACCTTCACAATTTATTTGTAAATTTATTTTTATTTGTTTTTATACACACTTACAGCTCTCTTGGTTGTACCTTCCTAGTTTTTGTGAGTACTATCTTTATTTTTATTTCATTCCACACATGGTCGATTCTCCATCCCTTTAGACTCACAGTTGTAAGAAGACATTCACAAATAATAAAATAAGAAAATGGAAATGTGGTTAAAAAGAAACCATGGGAGGAACCGGATGAACAATGTCTCTATTTTTCTTTAAGAGGAAGACTAATTTTAATAGACAAACTCTTTTTTAGTGTGTTTCTGAAATTACACTGTGGTTTAAGAAAAGGACATTTTTAAGACACAAATTGCACTAATGTATGAGGTTTGCCTTATAAACCTAATATTTAGCTCATTTTTATAAACATCTCATTTGTCCTCATAAAAAAAGTATCAATTCTAATTATTAGGTATAGGTTCAAGCTGTTGTTTAAATTTTCTATAGTACAATACAAATTATTATTGTTCGATATTTAAGATACCAAGAGGCAAGTTTGTTTATTTATTTATTTATTCATTCATTCATTCATTCATTCATTCATTTATTTCTAAGCCAAAGTGTAACTAGTTTTTAAAAGATGATTTTCATAAGAAAAAAATAACTAGTATTCCAGGCAGGACATGGTGGAAAACTGTGAGCAGTGTACAGGAACTTTCAAATTCCTTTATGTATGGACTACCAAAATGAGGACGATATTATAGAATCCAGGTACACTGCAATGCACACCAAGCAAGGATAACAGAACTGATCACCCCGATTTTCAGCTACCAGATTGGACAACACTTTGAAAACAGCTGGAGGAAACCCAGAAAGTTGTGGAAAGAGATGCTACCAGGAGCTATTATGTCTCACACTAATGAACTTGGATCTCACATTCTTCCTTCTCATGGACTTTCTGGTGTATGACTTCCATTGGCCATACACAAAGGGATCTCACAGATGGTGCGTGAATAACAACATTTAAGGCACCAGTCACAATGGAGAAAGATGAACCATGTCTTTGGAAGACAGAATTACTAGTTTACCACTTAAGGACTTTGGTGGTGGTGGGAGCAGGTGAGGTTGTTCTAAGAACAGAGTGAAATTCAGAAAATTGCTCACAGTGTCCTTCTTGGCAATGGTCCTTGATGGTGATTGGTAAATGTTGTCTTATTGTTCTTGTTACTGTGGGCAGGGATGGGGGGTCATGTTGTTTTAGAGACAGGTTTCATGTGTCCCAGCCTGGCTTTGAACTTACTGTGTAACCAAGAACAGTCTCAACTGCTAATCCTCCTGTCTCTATCTCTTCCCAAGTGCTTGGATGTGCCACCATGTCTAATTTTATTGGTTGCTGGAAATTGGATGCAGGGCTCCACACATGCTAGGCAAGCACTCTACAAACTGAGCTATGTCTCCATCTCTGCAACGGCTGTTTGGGGTTATGGCATAAATGTTATTTGCAAGTCTGCATTCTCTCAACCTGTCTTACCAGCTTGGGCTGATAGACCCTCAAATTTGTGGTTTGAGAATTTTCAAGTTAGATATGAAGTAGGATAGGCACAAGCCATTGCACCTACTCCAGCTTGACCAAACAGAGGAGGATTTCTAGACAGTTTGACATTTGGATTGGGTCTAAAAGATTATATTCATGTGATATTGTCTGTCTGCCTGTCTGTCTGTTTCTCTCTTGTGCACTCTCTTTCACGAACACACACACACACACACACACACTCTAAAATGAATCTTAAATTAGAAAGATTATTTTTTGTGGGCTAAACATTTTTTAATATACTTAATTTTTATTAGATATTTTCTTTATTTACATTTCAAATGTTACCCATTTCCTGGTCCGTCCCCCCCGCCCCCCCCAGAAAACTCCCTATCCCATCCCCCCTCAGATCAAGAGAATTATAGCCTAAGGATTTATTCACAATGTTATTTTTATATAACACTCAAGATGAAGGTGGAACTTGGTGGACAGGGAGAGATAAATCAATTCAAATATAACTGCTCAGATGATGAATTCACAGGCCATGCAAGTGAAGGACTAGTTGGGCCCCTTTGCTCTAGGTCTGGAAAAACAAACAAGAACTGACTGAGGATGGTTTCACAGGTGTCAAGCCTGACATTCTACATTCTAGCCACCCAGAAGCAGTGCCAAGCGTTCTCATCTGTATCTCTTTGTATCCACTTTTCAAGGTTTCAGCTTACAAAATGTCTTTTTAAAAGACTTCTTACCTAGATGTTTCTTTTCTCTAACATTTCTGAACCCAGGTAAAATTTCATATTACCCTTCACTTCCACTCTTTTGGAGTTAGTCATTTACAGTTTTCATCTTGAGGAAGAGATGTGTCCCTATCCATGGAAAGTAAATGTTCTCCCATTTATTAACAGTGGACAACTTGGAATGTCTAACTGGATGCTAATGGGAAGTGGACAGAAGCAACAATTGCTAATAATGTAACTAAGATATAATTGAAAATGCCATTAGACTTAGCTAGTCAGCAGTCACAACACAGCATATTTGAGAATCGAGAGATTTGGGAAACCATTTTTATATTCATACAGCCATTTTTTTTCTAACCGGTGAATCAAAAGCAAGATAAACAACAAGGGAGCACGGGCATTTGGAATTGATTTGAATTCTCTGCATAACATTTATGAGAGGGTTTCTCACTTCCCATCAGAAATTCTGTTGCGTGGACTGTTTAAGTTACTTTGTAACTTAAGTTTATAGTACAAGGATACACTCAAGAGAGTTGGCTGTCAGAGGGATAGAAACTCAATTCCAGGACATTTCTTGAAAAGGCCTTTAAAATTTTTATTAATATGTACAAGTTCTCTGGAGAAAATAAAATACTTCTCTCGTTCACCCTTACTGATTCCCTGTAGGTAATAGGGGATCTTTTATCTACATTTCAGAAAGATGATATTATTGGTACATTCATTCTATGTTATACTCTGGCAAAATGTTTATTGATATATGTCCAGGAATGTTCTCCATACAAATAAGAAATTTCAAATATTATATAAACCGATAGCTCGTGGAAATTCTTCTCTATGAAAATTTCCTTTAACATCTATAAAACATGTTGACATTGTGTCAAAATCATCAGTTTTGAAAAGGACTGACAGTGTTGGTCAACTCTTGAGGTGAGTACATCAAATAAAGCGAAACATGCGTGGCTGCTAGCATTTATTTCTATTTTGCCTAAAACTCACAAAGTCTCCTCCCTCCTCAAGAGCCAGTTAGATCAAGGAAGAAATGAGGAATGGAGCTGTGAGGTAGAACACTGCATGTAGTTAAAGAGTTGCTGGGTAGGAAGATTTTTTTCTTTTTTTTTTTTCTGATTTTGTTTCTTTTTGGTTTTGAGTTTCACAAGAGCAGATAACATGTATTTATCTAACATGATACCTACATACTGAATTATTTGTATATTATATTCTTTGATGTTGTATGTTAGACTTACACAGTTGCTAGTTGAATATATCTGATTATTATTCTCACTCATGGATACACATTTCTTCTCCCCATTCCCATGAATTCTTTTAGTTTGGTTTTGTTGTTGTTGGGTTTGTTTCCATTTGTTTGTTTGTTTAATTTCTATAGAGCTGAATTTTTTAAGTCTAGGTGTAAGATATGTTATGAAAGTTTCTTCTTCTGGCATAAGATTGTGGTATATGGCAAGATCTAGTTTTTCAGTATGTTCCATGGTTTTGTCTGTTCATTTACTCAGGCTGTGAATAATGACTACAGGAACTACACACATACTCATGAGGTACTGACTTCCCTTCCTTTGGGCTATGCTCTGATTAGTTCTATTTTTTAATTTCTTTTAAAACCTCTACACTGTTTCCCATAAACACCTCTTAATTTTATCTGTCTTCTGAGACCAGTTCTTGAAGAGCCCAGGCTGAGTTGAAACTGCTTTTTTTAGACAAGGTCAGATTTAAATTTCTGATCCTCCTGTCTCCAGCAAGTAAGTGCCAGGGTTATGAGTATAGGCTACCACACTTGTTTCATTAAATCCAGGAATTCCTCAATAGTAGACAGACATTTTACTCACAAAACATCCTCCCCAGTTCACATAAATGCTTTTCATATAGGCTAAGAAAATTAATACTTTCTGAGAAGTATTAAATTTTAAAAGTCTCATATATATATGTATATATATATGCTATGTTATATGCTATGTTATGAAGTAAATAAGCATAAAGGTTTTTTCCCTTATTTGTTTTATGAAATGATTGTCTCAATTAAAAACAAAAAACAAATGTCATGATTTAATCACAAAACCAAAACATACAATATATGATGGTAGACAAGTTGATCACAGAATGAGAAAGACAATGGTCAGAGCACTGAGGAACATCCAAAGATGATGAGTTCAAAGGAGCCAACATCAAATGCAGTTATGTAAAATCAGAATGAAAGAGGGGACTGCTGTTATTCTGATGGTTGGAAAACTGCCAATCAAATGAAGTCTGATGTGATAGTCAGCTTTGGTGAAGAAGAAGGTCAGTGACTTAACTGATTGAGAGTTGGGTTGTAATATGGGAAATTTTGGGTCCAAATTATGAGCCAAAATAAAGTAGAAATTTGTAAAGTTCAGAAGAAAGGAGCAACCAAAATATCAGGGAGAAAACGTGGCATCTTATAATTTAATAGAACAAGGCATGCAGCAGTATAGTGCCAATTATTAATGAACATGATTTATAAAACAGAATTTTTAATTTAAAGTATGATTATTTCTACATATTTGGAAACACTCATTTAACTTTCTCTCCAGCTTTCTGTATGGCAGAAACACTAACAACATTTGACATATCTGGCCTATCACAGAAGGACTCCTGTTTTGCCAATTATTTTCCTTTGGTTTCATCACTCAGGCCTTGTGAAGCATTCTGTCTCACCACACAAGAATGCTATTTCCTCATTATGTTAGTATATATAAGACGAGGGAAATATGTTTTCTAAGTAACATTCTGAACATAAAACATGACAGAATAGTTTCTTTGTGGATTTTAACACGATACGGCTTAAATGAAAATCCAAAATACCAACATCATTTCAACAGATAATAAAACATTGTTAGGAAAGATATAAATATCAAGCCATGCATTTTTCTTATACATATGTCATTGTATATATATATATATATACATATATATATATATATATATGTTTGTGTGTGTGTGTGTATATATGTGTGTGTGTGTGTATGTATATATAAAATAGGGTTTCCCAAAGGCCTTTGTGAAATACCTGATTGTGTAGAGGGGTGGTGTACCTTTTGCCACACAATAAAACACTGTCCCAACAGGGTTTGTCCTCATTTTTAGTTACAGAAAAGTTTGACTACAGGATGGACATTCAGCACCATTGTCCTGAGAGTCTTCCCCATTTTCTGTTCTATTAGATTCAGTGTCTCTGGTTTTATGTGGAGATTCTTGATCCACTTGGACTTGAGCTTTGTACAAGGAGATAAAAATGGATCAATTTGCATTCTTCTTCATGCTAACCACCAGTTGAGCCAGCACAACTTGTTGAAAATGCTTTCTTTTGTTCACTGGATGGTTTTAGCTCTTTTTCAAAGATCAAGTGACTATTACTGTGTGGGTTCATTTTTGGCTCTTCAATTCTATTCCATTGATCTATCTGCCTGTCACTGTACCAATAACATGCAGTATTTATCAGGATTGCTCTGTGGACAGCTTGAGGTCACAGATGGTGATTCCACCAGGAGTTCTTTTATTGTGGAGAATAGTATTCGCCATCCTGGTTTTTTTGTTATTCCAGATGAATTTGAAAATTGCTCTGTCTACCTCTATGAAGAATTGAGTTGGAATTTTGATGCGGATTGCATTGAATCTGTAGATTGCTTTTGGAGGATAGCCATTTTTACTATATTAATCCTGCCAATCCATGAGCATGGGAGATCTTTCCATCTTCTGAGATCTTCTTTGATTTCTTTACTCAGAAACTTGAAGTTCTTGTCATACAGATCTTTCACTTGCTTAGTTAGAGTCACACCGATATATTTCATATTATTTGTGACTATTGTGAAAGACGTTGTTTCCCTAATTTCTTTCTCAGCCTGTTTATCCTTTGAGTAGATGAAGGCCACTGATTTGTTTGAATTAATTTTGTATCCAGCCACTTTGCTGAAGTTGTTTATCAGGTTTAGGAGTTCTCTGGTGGAATTTTTTGGGTCACATAAGTATACTATCATATCATCTGCAAATAGTGATATTTTGACTTCTTTCTTTCCTATTTATATCCCTTTGACCTTCTTTTGTTGTCTAATTGTTCTGGCTAGGACTTCAAGTACTACATTGAACAGGTAAGGAGAGAGTAGACACCTTGTACAGAGGAAATTTTTCTGAACAGAACACCAATAGCTTATGCTCTAAGATCAAGAATTGACAAATGGGACCTTATAAAATTGCAAAGCTTCTGTAAGGCCAAGGACACTGCCACTAGGACAAAATGGCAACCAACAGATTAGGAAAAGATCTTTATCAACCCTACATCTGATAGAGGGCTAATATCCAATATATACAAAGAACTCAAGAAGTTAGACTCCAGAGAACCAAATAACCCTATTAAAAATAGGGTACACAGCTAAACAAAAAATTCACAAATGAGGAATACCAAATGGCTGAAAGGCACCTAAAGAAATGTTCAACATCCTTACTCATCAGGGAAATGCAAATCAAAACAACCCTGAGATTCCACCACATACCAGTCAGAATGCCTAAGATCAAAAACACGGGTGACAGAAGATGCTGGCGAGGATGTGGAGAAAGAGGAACACTCCTCCATTGCTGGTGGGATTGCAAGCTGGTACAACCACTCTGGAAATCAGTTTGGCGGTTCCTCAGAAAATTGGACATAGTACTACCTGAGGAACCAGCTACACCACTCCTGGGCATATACCCAGAAGATGCTCCAACATGTAATAAGGGTACATGCTCCACTATGTTCATAGCAGCTTTATTTATAATAGCAAGAAGCTGGAAAGAACCCAAATGTCCTTCAACAGTGGAATGGATACAGAAAATGTGGTACATTTACACAATGGAGTACTACCCAGCTATTAAAAATGATGAATTCAGCCGGGCGTGGTGGCACACGCCTTTAATCCCAGCACTCGGGAGGCAGAGGCAGGCAGATTTCTGAGTTTGAGGCCAGCCTGGGCTACAAAGTGAGTTCCAGGACAGCCAGAGCTATACAGAGAAACCCTGTCTCAAAAAAAAAATATGATGAATTCATGAACTTCTTAGACAAATGGACAGAACTACAAAATATCATCCTGAGTGAGGTAACCCAATCACAAAAGAACACACACAGTATGTATGCACTTACTGATAAGTAGATATTAGCCCAGAAGTTCAGCATACCCAAGATGCAATTCACAGACCACATGAAGCTTAAGAAGAAGTAATACCACAGTGTGGATACTTTGGTCCTTCTTAGAAGGGGGATCAAAACACCCATGGGAGGAGATACAGAGGTAAAGTTTGGAGCAGGAACTGAAGAAAAGGCCATCCAGTGACTGTCCTACCTGGAGATCCATCTCATATACAGTTACCAAACCCAGACACTATTGTGGATGCCAACAAGTGCTTGCTGACAGCAGCCCAAGATAGCTGTCTCCTGTGAGGCTCTGCCAGTGCCTGACAAATACAGAAGTGGATGCTCATAGCCATCCATTGGACAGAGCACAGGGTTCCCAATGGAGGAGCTAGAGAAAGAACCCAAGGAGTTGAAGGCATTTGTAGCCCCAAAGGAGGAACAACAATATGAACTAACCAGTACTCCCAGAGCTCTCAGGGACTAAACCACCAACCAAAGAGTAAACATGGAGGGACTCAAGACTCCAGCCCCATATGTAGCAGAGAATGGCCTTGTGGGACATCAATGAGAGGAGAGACCCTTGGTTCTGTGAAGGCTCCATGCTCAAGTGTAAGGAAATGCCAAGACAGGGAAGTGGGAGTGGGTAGGTTAGTAAAAAGGGGAAGAGGGATGGGATAGGGGGTTTTCAGAGGGGAAATGAGAAAAGGGGATAACACTTGAAATGTAAATAAAGAAAATATCTAATAAAAATAATAATAAATTTTAATTTAAAAATGATAAAGCTGAAAGAAAAATATAGGGCAGTGCCTAGGCAATGTTGGCCCATGCTTTGAAAATAAGCATTTTTGTATAATTAGCAATCAAGTCTTGACTCCAGTAGGTAACAGATGGATGTTCTCAGCCAAGCGAATCCACAATTACTTTCTTTTTTAAAATTTTTTATTGGTTATTTTATTTATTTACATTTGAAATGTCATTCCCCTTTTTGGTTTCCCCTCCACAAGCCCCTATCCCAGGCCCCTGCTTCTATGAGGGTGCTCCCACACCCACCCACCCACTCCCGCCTCACGTCCTAGCATTCCCTTATGGTGGGGCATCAAGCCTTCACAGGACCAAGGGCTTGTCCCTCCTATGAGTCTGTGATCCTGTGAGCCTGTGGCCTTAGATGTGTCAGCACTCCTGGGAGTCAAACTCTCTCTGGGAGAGATTGGGGTATGGATAGCTGTGGCACAGGATCAGCTCTGGGGCACAGATGGCAACCAGAAGAATCAGGTCCTCAGCTGCTCTGTGGTTTCTGGGTCCTGTGGGTTCCGGGCAGGACCCATTTGGTCCCGGTATAGGGGCAGTCGGAGTAGTCTTACCTGTGATCTTAAATGTGTCAGCACTCCTGGGAGACCAGGTCTCTCTGGGCAGAATTGGGGTATGGATAGTTGTGGCACAGGGTTAGCTCCACAGTGCAGATCCACAATTACTTTAAATATACTCATATGTAAAATGAAGTTGGAGTAAGGGAGAAAGAAGACAGAAACGAAAGTATATGTCCAATGTTTATGATGTTGAGAATTATTCTGTTGACTTGTCATTGAGGAAACTCCGATCTAATGGATGTCTGAAACATGTCAACGTTTCCACTTACAACATTTGTCTTTTGTGTCAAAACCTATCAAAAATATAACAGAAATCCAATCTCAAAACAGACATTCCTGTTCAGGATATAAAGTTCTCAACCCTCACCTCTGATGAGCATGGCTTCCTGGCTGTCCTTCAAATGACCACCAAGTGTCAGAACGCCATGTGTCAGCAGGTACAAGTCCTTTAAGGTGTTTGACATACTCCATAGGCTGTCCCAGTGTTAGTGACTCAGAGAGGCATAACTGAGAATCTTATTAACATTGCTGAGGGCAGGGGGAGTATACTCCTTAAATAAGGAGAATAATTGTGATCCTTTTGTTTGAGTACGTGTGTGTGTGTGTGTGTGTGTGCATCTCCCTGTGTCTACATTTGTGTATATGCATGTGTGTGCACATGACCCTGCATGCATGTGTGTGTATGTGTGTGTATTTCTCTCCACGTGTGTATACCCATGCATGTGAAGTCCAGAAGTTGATGTGACATGTCTTCCTTGATTGTTTTCTACTCTCATTATTGAGGTAGGTGCTCGAGTGGACTGTGGGCCCACACATTCTGCTATTCCAGCTAGCCTTCAGCTGGCTGCCTTCAGCTAGGTGCCGTCAGCATCTGAGCGCTGGGATTACAGGTGGTCTACCATCTGCCTTTTTACTCATGTTCTGAAGCTCTGAACTCTGGCCCTCAGCTTGCATGACAAGTGCTTTGTCCATTGAGCCATATCCACAGCCCTAAATGTGATAATTTTACACACTATAAATCTTAAATTGTACTACAAGGTGATAAATTTTGCCCTGATGTTAATGATATTTATTTGGCTAATACTGGCACATTTGTCCTCTTGAAATAGTTTTTCACCCCAAACTCCTATGATCTCAGGCACAGCCTCACTCAACAGGGTGAGGTTTTAATGTGAATTTCTTTGTCTTTTCTCTTGTTTCAACCAAAGGGCAGTATCCATCCTCAGACTGTGTGTTCAGTCTCAGATCCCAGAACACAAGTCTAGACAACATACTAAAAATTCCCTTTAAAAGGTGCCATGAATCGTATCCAAAATACCATCCCTTGAATGGGTCAGACCTTTTATTTTGCCAAAATCTTTCTACATGTTGTCACGCCCAAAGCAGGTGCTTCTATGGAAAATACATCCAGCATCATTTCTGTCTCATTTCATTTTAAACAAAGCCAACTTTTAATTTAAAAAGTACAAGCTAGATGCCTCTAAGATGTTTTATGATATAGTAACTCAAACAGCTCCCTACTGAATGTCTCTTTCTCTGAGAATCTTTATCACAGAATAAAAGCTTTGAAAGTGTAGGGATTGTTAGACCCCTCTCTAAAACTGAATTTCACTCATGATGTGGAGACTTTAAGAGCGTTTTATTCCATTGCCAATTTTATTGTACCGCTAGCTTTTATTTAAATTACAGATTCCATTTTGTCCCTTTCTTGCAGAAGGCTGGCACCAGATCACCTTCTGAGGAGAGCAGACATTCCAAGGAGGGATGTCTTGCCAACAATAATGGAAAGCTGGATAGAAACAAATGCCGGAAAAGGCGCCTGGGATATTGAGCAAATGGTAAAGAAAGCTTCACGCTGCATCGCCATAGCCGAGAGAAAGAACTGCACCTGTAAGCTTCACATGACAAGCACATGTTTATGGTGGGACTGTCTGTGAGCACATGCGTTTTAGGTTATGTCTTTTGTTTGGATTGAATATTCGAATCCACAGACATCTGTCTTCTAAAATATATCCTTCCTATGGTCAACAATTTCTGTCTAATGAGATGGACCAAAAAGATATTTAATCATTCCCAGACTGGGAGGAAAATAATGTGTTCCAAATAAAAGATTTAGCAGAAATTATTTCTAAATGTCTTAAATGTTCTCCCAAAAGCATTTGCCAAATATAATTTTCAATACTGACCGAGCCTTTCTTCCCCTTAGGAGTCCTATACTCATTTGAAATCAATAGTATGTTAGCCATACCTTTTGAAATCTCAAAATGTTGATTTACTCTTTCAAAATACTAAAAGTTATACATAGAAAAATTTTAATGACCCATTCTTTTGTTTTAAACAAACTCATGGTGAAGGAAGAAAGTACTGTCACTCCACATATAGCATCAAGAATATAAAGGCATGGGAGATGTGCAAGCCTACTGCCTCAAAAATCTGTTGCACAAGGAAGGACATGTGACCTCTCAGATAGCCTGAAATATTAAACCTTTTTAAAATTTAGACTTTTTCTTTTACTTGATATAAATTACAGGACTATGGTAAAGCCTGCCTTTGGAAATGAAAAACATTTTTAAATTCTTAAAATGAACATTACCAAAGATGGACTTGAGTCATATCACTTCATCAGAAAAGAATAAAATATATGGACACTCTAAAAAAAAAAAAACTTTTTTAAAGAAAAAAAATGGCACAAATTGATTCCACTGTAGGAAAGCAATTCCTCTTAAGTAGGACTTTCATTTGGGAACGAAGCCCTCGAAGCTGCAGGACCTTCTATAGTGTGGCTGATTTAAAGCACCAGGGGTTTAAACAGTCACAATCTATTATTTTCGGTAAGTAGACTTCTGGAATGTTTCAGTTTGGATTATGCATCCTGGAAACATGGATTTAATTAAAGGAGCTCTTCGGATAATTATGGGACCGATTTTCAAAGCGTGCTAGATGGTTTGGGTTCCTGGTCACATTCTGACTTGCATTGTTGGATGCCTGCGCTGGAAGGGCTATCCTTTGAGAATTTACCGTTTTCCAGGAACTAAAGAAAAAAAAATTGGCAGAACATCCAAAAGTCAAAAGCTGAGATCTGGAGCATCAGTATCAAAAATACTATCAACTATGAGTAACTTTCAGAGGCCTCTGAGGGACTTGAAGGGGTCCACAGCCCTAAATGTGATAATTTTACACACTATAAATCTTAAATTGTACTACAAGGTGATAAATTTTGCCCTGATGTTAATGATATTTATTTGGCTAATACTGGCACATTTGTCCTCTTGAAATAGTTTTTCACCCCAAACTCCTATGATCTCAGGCACAGCCTCACTCAACAGGGTGAGGATCTGCCTGGGGTTCATCAGGACAAGTCAACACATGCTGTCTAAAGCCTAGGATATCAATCTGGGGGATCCCCTCTAAAACTGCTGGCCAGGAAGAAAGACTTGTGTGAACACTCAACACACTACAGCCCACCTACTAGACATATACCTGATCTCAGACTGAAAGTCTGTGTATAGGCCAGGAGTTAGGAAAACAAACCATTGAAGTCTGGAAAGAAAATATTACTACAATTTATAACAGTTTTCTATTTTGTAACTAATTAACAACAGTTTTGTAACTAACAAATATAATGTGCATATTGAGAACGTACCTAGTCTCATAGAATGGACACACATATTTAATATGGAATCAACAGGCACATGGAAATGTGATGCATAATCAACAACATCTAAAGAAATATGCCAGATAATAAGTGTTATGGTTTCAAGAGGAATGCCCCCCATAGATTCACATGTTTTAGGGTTTAGCCCACAGGGAGTAGCACTATTAGGAGGTGGGGTCTTGCTGGAGTAGACATGGCCTTGATGGAGGAAGTGTGTCACTGTGGGAGCTAACTTTGAGGTCTCAGATGCTTAAGCCCAGGATTAATGGCTCATAGTTCATTTTTTTGCCACCTGGAGATCAAGATGTAGAACTTTCAGTTACCCATCCAGCATCATCTGCCACCATGTTTCCCACCCTGACGAAAATGGGCTAAACCTCTAAACTGTAAGCCAGCCCAAAGTAAACGTTTTCCTATATAAGAGTTGCCGTGGCCATGTCCTCTCTTCACAGCAATAGAAACCCTAACTAAGACCCACCAAGGGAAGTTAATTTCTAGGATTCTCTTCCTTCTCTGAACAGGATGAAGATTCAGTAAAGCAGCTTTGTGAAACAACTTGGCAGCAGACTGTAGAGAAAACGAAGGTTTACCTATTTTATTCTACTTTATTCCAGTCATTTCTAGCTGACACTGGATTCATTCAGCCATTCAGAAATTATTTGTCATATCTGTGAATCTCGATGCTGAGTGAACAAAGAAGTCTGACCTCTCATTCTGACAGAGAAAGACAATAGCAAGAAAATGAGGAAGAGGGAGGCGGGACACCATCATGGTCTGATGTGAGGCATACGTCTTACTTATGGGATTTTCCTATCCAAAACTGTCCCACAATCATAAGAAGATAATTAAAAACAGTAAATGCTAAAAGAAATTCAGAATTGTTATCAACATAAAAGACAAAAATAAGCTAGACACTAGTGTAGAGAAAGGTAGCTAGAAAGATTAATGGTGTGCCATGAGTGACTGTCGACAGGAATCTGGATAGGGAAACACAACTATAAAATAGATTGGGAATAATTAAATAATTCAAGTCTGAACCAAAGATTAGATAATAGAGTGGGACCAATGTAACACTTCCTAAAGTGAGCATT